>NC_134718.1:3737896-4053996 GCF_049634645.1 Pelodiscus sinensis | reverse complement strand
ACATGTAGATGGTATCATGAGCTTTTGTGGGCACAGTCCATCCTAAACTCAAAACTCTATCATCTGAAGAAGTGGGCTGTGCCCACGAAAGCTCATGATACCATCTACTTGTTTTGTTAGTCTCTAAAGTACTACCAGATCAGTTTTTGTTTCTTAATTTTTATTGACAGACTGGAAAACAAGCTCTCCTGCTTTTTTCAATTCCCAATTGATTTCTCAATTCTGAATGAGCTTCTCATTCAAATGAACTAGCTGAGTAAACAGAAATGAAGATCATGTTCTCTCTATACCCGCAGAAGAGGCTACTGTTGTCAAAAGCTGGTTTAACAATTCAACAAACTCTGATTCCAAGTGCTTAGACAGTGACTTCCAGCAATTCAATGGTTTGACTTTAAGACTTGGGCAGCAAATGTACTACTAAAATATTTTTATAATTCAATTTTAATTATTTTAATAGAGTATAATAAGTTTAGACCCATACATAGGTTGCTACAGTTAAATCTGTTAGCATGAATGTTTTATTTTTAGAAAAAAAATGCATTAAATCTTTAAAAATATCCAAAATAAAAAGATTCCATAAAATCAAATTTTTCCACTCTGAATGGCAGCTACATAATATAAACAACGTAATTTCTATCTGGCTATTTGTCTCTTTAAAAATAAGAAATTCAAAAGATTAGAGTAGCATCTTTATCTAAGTCAAATATGGTTTGTGAGTGGTCAGAACCTGAAAGTACTACAGTACCTTTTCAAAAACAAAAGCCATTTCAACATTCCATCTGGATAAGGTCCTATACATTGTACTACTTAGTACACAATTTTATCAGGTTGATCTTAACTTCTTTGAATTCAGACTACCAAGAAATCATCATGTTTCACATGAAAACTAGAATTCTTAAGGTAGAAGAATCATGAATATTCTCCTTCAGACCTTCAAAACACCTGTTTCAGCAAATGGATGCTCTTGTGCCATCCCACAAATTTTAGACTGCAGTACAATCCAATCTTCTCTTTCACACTCACTTTTCTCTTCTGGATTATTACATCTTTTCATTGACATTTATTATTGTTACAACGATTACAGAAACTGCTTTGCCTTTTGACATTATATTACTAATCCTACTGCTTTTTCCAAACAGATTTTATTCCCTCCTTTCTTCCACATTTTTTGATGCAAAGTTATGTTGAGTACCCAAAGAGAGTTATACAAAAGCTGGTCTAAGGGCAAGTTCAACATGACTGTTCTGAGAAAATCACCTTTACATTTATTTTCCCACAAGAAAAGGCCTTCATCATGTAGCCTCCTTACATTCTCATATAAAAGTCATGGCCTTTTTTTTTTTTTACTTTATGCATCTGAGGTATCAACTAAAGGTATTACCTGTAATTGGAGCTTCAACTTCTATCATTGTTTTCTCTCTTCGTAGAATTGCAGCACCCTCATTGATGATTCTAAGTGCAATTTCTTCATCTACCCGACCTTCTTTTACTAAGTGGTTCTTCAAAATGTCAACCCTAGGTTTTCCATCTATATCAAACACTTCTTCATATGTCAAGCGATGTGTTGGTGGAAAAGGGACAGCTAAAATTTAAAGAGATGAGGAATATAAATATTTAGATGATGGCATAAAAAGTATCCTTATAAAGTTTGCAGATGATACCAACTGGGGAGAGGTTGCAACCGCTTTGGAGGATAGGGTCATAATTCAAAATGATCTGAACAAACTAGAGAAATGGTCTGAAGTAAATAGGATGATGTTTAATAAGGACAAATGCAAAGTACTCCATTCAGGAAGGAACAATCCGTTTCACACATACAGAATAGGAAGTGACTGTCTAGGAAGGAGTACTGCAGAAAAGGATCTAGGAGTCATAGTGGACCACAAGCTAAATATGAGTCAACAATGTGACACTGCTGCAAAAAAAGCAAACACGATTCTGGGTTGCATTAACAGGAGTGTTGTGAACAAGACATGAGAAGTCATTCTTCCACTCTATACACTGATTAGACCTCAATTAGAATACTGTGACCAGTTCTGGGCACCTCATTTCAAGAAAGATGTGGAGAAATTGGATAAGGTCCAGAGATGAGCAAAAAAAATGATTAAAGGTCTAGAAAACCTGAGTTATAAGGCAAGGCTGAAGGAATTGGACTTGTTTAGTTTGGAAAAGAGAAGACTGAGAGGGGACATAGTAGCAGTTTTCAGGTGTCTAAAAGACTGGCACGGAGCGGGGGGGGGGGGGGGGGAGGGAAGGATTGTTCTCCTTGGCCTCTGATGATAGGACAAGAAGCAATGGGTTTAAACTGCAGCAAGGGAGGTTTAAGTTGGACATTAGGAAAAACTTCCTGTCAGGGTGGTTAAACACTGGAATAAATTGCCTAAGAAGGTTGAGGAATCTCCATCTCTGGAGATATTTAAGAGCAGGTTAGACAGATACCTGTCAGGGATGATAAAAATGGTGCTTGGTCCTGCCACGAGGGCAGGTATCTGGACTTGACAGTCTCTCAAGGTCCCTTCCAGTTCTAGTATTCTATGATTCTATGAATATTAGTAATACTTAGTTTGTTTTAAAGTACACTGGACATAAACACAGCAGAACAGAACTACACTGATTAGCCGTGATGCAAAGTGAGAATGTTTACCGAATGCTTTTTAAAATTTACACATTTATAAGATATTACTGTAGCAGAGCAGGTTATGTCTGGATCAAATTATCAACTCAGTCATGCACTATGAAAATTCTGGACACTAACTGCATAAGCCTAGACATTTCAAGAGCAGACTATTCTATAGTATTCCCCACAGCAGCAGTGCCTCAGAAAGTTGTTTCACAATTCAATGAAGTACTATCCCTAAACCATTAAAGAGCAACGTGGCTCTCTCAATTTAGGAGTCAATTACTGGCCCGCTCCCTTGGAAGAATAATCTCTCTACACAAGAGCACACAAACAGGTAAGTGTGACTGGTGCCAGAGAGGGCATGGGAGCTTTATTGAATGGGGGAGGTAACCTAAGGTGTGTCTACACTTCACTGTAACTCAAAATAAGGTACGCAATTTGTGTAGCTCAAATTGCGTATCTTATTTCAGTGGTATTTCAAAATAGTTTATTTTGTCATTTGGAATGGTCTACACAGTGCCAAATTTCAAAATAAAGCGCTATTCCGAAACGTCCCTTACTCCTGGTACAATGAGGTTTACAGGGATGTTAGAATAGCAAGCCCGAAATAACAGACTTGCTGTGAAGATGCAGGAGAGCTATTTCGGGATACTCCTACTACTGGTTTAGCGAGGCGAGGGGTAGTTGTCCCCAGGCACCATGCTTGGGGGGGTGCTGGACTGGGATGGGAGCGCACAGCCTCACGCAGCGAACCCAGCGCTGGCAGGCCAATTGCTCCCTGCAGACAAGTCACCGAGGCAGGGCCGGTGGCAGAGAGGGCATTTCAAAGGCAGGGTTACCATATGTCCACTGCCTGGCTCTTGGGAAGGGGAGGGGCACTGGGTTAGAACGGAGGGGCTGGGGGTGCCTGGCTTTGGGGGTACTTTTTTTTTTGAAAAGGGGATTCTTTATAAAAAAAAGTTTGAGAAACTCTGGCCTAGAATCATCCCTGATAGTTAAGAGCAGGTTAGATAAACATATACAGTAAACTTCCAATAATCCAGCACCTATAGGACCCAGGGGGTGCCGGATTATCAGATATGTCAGACTATCAGAAGGGGGGGCTATGAGGGGTCTGGGGTGGGGTTGGGTGGGGTGGGGGGGATGCCACCCCAGACCCCTCATAGCCCCCACTTCCGATAGTCCAGCTCTGCCCCAGGCATCCCTGATTCAGCCGCTGCTGGTCAGTTTCAGCAGCAGCTGAATCGGAGACGCCTGCAACAGAGCAGCTGGAGTGCTGCCGGGTTGGTCCGGTAGCGCCGACCCTTGGCACAGCGAGACCAACCCGGCAGCACCCCAGCTGCTCTTGGGGACGCCTGGGGCAGAGCAGCTGAGGTGCTGCCAGGTTGGTCTGGAGCGCCGCTCTTCGGCGCTACTGGACCAACCCGGCAGCACCCCAGCTTCTCTGCCCCAGGTGTCCCCAAGTCAGCTGCTGCTGATACTGATCAGCGGCTGACTCCGGGAAGCCCGAGGCAGAGCTGCTCTGCCCCAGGCTTCCTGGAGTCAGCCGCTGGTCAGTTTCAAGAGCAGCTGAATCAGGACACCTGGGACAGAGCAGCTGGGACGCTGCGGGGACCAACCCAGAAGCACCCCAGCTGCTCTGTCCGAGGTGTACCCAAGTCAGCTGCTGCTGAAACTGATCAGGGGCTGATTCTAGGAAGCCGGGGCAGAGCAGCTCTGCCTCGGGCTTCCCAGAGTCAGCCGCTGGTCAGTTTCAGCAGCAGCTGAATCGGGGACAGCTGGGGTGCTGCCGGGTTGGTCCCGCAGCCCCGAGGGGCAACACTACGGGACCTACCCGGCAGCACTCCAGCTGCTCTGCCCCCGGCTTCCCCAATTCAGCCGCTGGTCAGTTTTAGCAGCAGCTGAATCGGGGAAGCTGGGGGCAGAGCAGCTCCAATGGTCCGGCTGCCCGGAGCACTTCCTGGTTCCTGATGGTGCCGGACCATCAGGAGTGCTGGACCATCAGAGTTTTACTGTATCGCCAATTATGGAGATTCCACAATCCCCCTAAGCAATTTATCCCAGTGTTTAACCACCTTGACAGTTAGGAAGATTTTACTAATATCTAACCTAAACCTCCCTTGCTGCAATTTAAGCCCATTGCTTCTTGTCCTATCATCATAGGTCATGGAGAACAATTTTTCTACTTCCTCCTTGTAGCACCCTTTGAGATATTTGAAAACTGCTATCATGTCCCCTCTCAGGGTTCTTTTTTCTAAACTAAACAAACCCAAATTCTTTCAGTATTCCCTCAGAGGTCATGTTTTCTAGGCCTTTAATAACTTTTAATCAATTGTGTTCAATTCTGCATCGTCCCCCCGCCCCCAATTACAGAAAGGATGTGGACACATTGGATAGTCCAGCAGAAAGCAACAAAAATGATTAGGGAGTTATAGCAGTGTTTCTCAACCTTTTTTTTTTTTTTAATAAAGAACCCCTTAAAAAAAAATACCCTCGTACCTACAGTTTTCAGACATACAATTTTTTTTCTATCATTGCAACACATTTGTTTAAACAACTTAATCGTAGCTGGTTGGGCAATGAAATTTTTGGGTGTAAAAGGTACAGAAATAATAAAACACTATAAAGCTTAAAACAAAAATTCAGTTTTCTCCAAATTTCCGTTGTGGTGACATACCCCTCCCCCTTCCCCAACTTTACTCGAGTACCCCTAAGGATACTCGTACCACTGGTTGAGAAACACTGAGCTAGGGCATATGGCTTAGGAGGAGAGGATGAACAATTTGGGCTTATTTAATCTACAGAAGAGAATCATAGAATACTAGAACTGGAAGGGACTTCGAGGGACCATCAAGTCCAGATCCCTGCCCTCATGGCAGGACCCACTACTGTCAAGATCATCCCAGATAGATATCTATCTAACCTGCTCTTAAATATCTCCAGAGATGGAGATGCCACAACCTCCCTAGGCAACTTATTCCAGTGTTTCCCCATCCTGACAGTTAGGAAGTTTTTCCTAATGTCCAACCGAAACCTCCCTTGCTGCAGTTTAAACCCATTGCTTCTTGTCCTATCAGAGGCCAAGGAGAACAATTTTTCTCCCTCCTCCTTGTGACACCCTTTAAAATGTCCCCCCTTAGTCTTCTCTTTTCCAAATTAAAGAGTGAGGGAGGATTTGATAGCAGCCTTCAACTATCTGAAAGGGGGGTTCCAAAGAAGATGGAGAGAAGCTGTTCTCAGTTGTGACAGATGACAGAAGGAGGAGCAATAGTCTCAAGTTGCAGTGGGGGAGGTCTAGGTTGCATATTAAGATAAATTATTTCACTAGGAGGATGGTGAAGCACTGGGATGGGTTACCTAGGGAGGTGTGGCATCTCCATCCCTAGAGGTTTTGAAGTCCTGGCTTGACAAAGCCCTGGTTGGGATGATTTAGTTGGAGTTGATCCTGATTTGGGCAGAGGGTTGGACTCGATGACCTCCTGAGGTCTCTTCCAGCCCTAGGATTCTATGGGGCTGGAGCGTCTCTATATGAGAGCACATCACAGTAATGGAGATGTAGGAGCAGGCTCCTGACTCTTGACCATTCTCAGACATGAGACTGTAAGGAGGCCTCATCAGGAAGGCCAAAAAAGTGTTTGAAGAACAGCTAACCACAGACTAAAAAAGCAACAACAAAACAAATGTTAAGTGTATCAGACGCAGGAAGCCTGCTTAACAACAGTGAAATTCTTTAAATGGTCAAGAGGCTAAAGAACTCAAGGATTATAAGGCCACTCACTGAGAAAAAACTAAATGCTCTTTTGTTTTCATTGGTCTTCAAGATTGAAGATGTGAGGGAAATTCCAAATATGAGCCATTCTTTTTAGGTGACAAATCTGGGGAACTGGTCCAGATTGTGTTGTCAGAGGATTTGCTGGATTGCCTACAACGTGGGCCAATTTGCATTTAAAAATATAGTGGGAAGAAACATGGAATCAAATTCGTAAGGCATGGACAGAAACTGCAGAACGCAGAATACTGCAAACTTGAAATGTAGAATATTGCAAACTATAATCATCATGGCTGTTAAATGATGAAGACAACACACCACAAAACTGGTGGGGCAAGTAACAGAAACAAAGAAAGTTAAAAGAAGCAGGAGATGCCATAGAAGCCTGGAACGCTTGCAGGATGACAAACAGTCCTAAGATAGAAAGCACAGGAAAGAAATAAAACATTGGAAACAGCTTTAAGGAACCTACAAAAAAAATATGTAACATCCCGTTATAAATACTTGTGGTCAGCAGCAAGCTTCAGGTAACTATGCTATGCCTGAAGAATAGGGAGAGAAATGGAAAAAGGTGGCCCTAGCAAAATTAAAAGATGAAATAACATCCACTTCATTGCAACCATTATTTTATGATAAAAGCCAGGTTCCGATAAAACCTGAACTGGGACCTAGACTGGTGCCTGTCAGAAGAAGACAAGTGCACAGAAAAAGTAGCAAACAATACTTTGACCGAACTGGCAGATCTCATGAAAAAAAATGGATCTTAGCATTCAGGAGCTTCAACTTCATCAGAGGGGAGTGAATAAAAACGAATTTCAAAGTGAGGAACTGAAATTAAGCAGGCTAACACCTAGGATAGATGCATTAACACAGTGGTTCCCAACATTTTCGAGCATACAAATCCCTTTTCAAATCTATTAAAATTTCCTGGATCTCCCTCCCTGGGGGAGTAAAAAGAAAAGCACAAGAAAAAAAGGAATGGGCCCACAACAGTGGGCCCAATCCTTGTTTTTAAATTTTCCACGGATCCCTCCCTGCAGTATCATTGAGGACCACCAGGGGTCCGCAGACCACAGGTTGGGAATCAGTGCATTAACACACGGAGTTGTCCAAAAAGACAACTTCAGAAAAAAAGAAGGGAACTCCTACAAACCATTTGGCATGCAAACAAAAGGAAAAGATACTGGAGGAACAAATTCAAGTTTCATACCCACTTTCCTTCCAGCTATGCCACCGTAGACTAGACACTTGCTGGAGCTACGGGAAGGGGGTTTCTGATGCTGTGGTAAAGGGGTTCTCAAAACCATTGCACTGCGTCCTCCTGACAATGAAAATAACTGCACGACCCCAGAAGGGGCACAGAAGCCTTAGCCCACCAGAGCCCTGCTGCCCCAGGAAGGGGAGGCAAAGCCGAAGTGCCACTTCCCTAGATAGGGTGAGGAAAGATGAAACCCCTCTGGCCCTACACTACTGGTGGTGCCTCAGCCTTTGAAATGTACAAGAGCCCTGGACACGCAGCTCTTAAAGGGGCTGCAGCCACATTTTGGCACCTGATGCAGCTTTTTTTCTTGCTCAACAAGAAAAAGCGATTTTTAATGTTTTTTCAGGGTGCCCCGGAAAACCTCAAGTTTGTCCCAGAAAAAGGTCCCTCGCTGCTTCTCCTCCTCCTCTCCCTCCCCAGGGGAGGAGTCAGAGACGTTTCCTGGAATTCCCTGTGGCTGGGGATCCAGCTAATAGAAGAAGCAGAAGTCGGTGCCTCTAGGAGCCTGAGAAGCCTGAGTGAGTGGCTAGGCTGCGGGACAGGACAGACAAAGGCGAAAAGGGAGGGGGGGGGGAAAGAGCGGCACGGTCAAGAGCATCCCAGCTGAGCAGGGAAGGGGAAGAGCCGCCCCCCCACCCCAGGGCCCGGCTGGGTGGGGGAGAGAGGGGTTGGAGGACGGCGGGGGGGGGGGGGGGAGGGAGAAGAGCAGCACCACTGCGGCCCAGCTGGGCAGGGGGGTCCGGAGAGCAGTTGGCCCCCCGGGGAAGGGGGAAGCATCTACCACCTCAGTCTACTCCTGCACACTCCCCCTTGGCCAGACACCCTACCCCCAGGCTATGTCTACACTGCAGGGGTTTTCTGGATACAGGAGGTATCTCAAAAAAACCTTGCCACATCCAGGGAATGCATTTACTCTTCCACTTTTTTTTTTTTGCAAATTTGCTCCTGCAATGAGGTGTAATAGTTAATCCGAACTAAGGACTTAGTTTGGATTAACTTCCGACTGCCATGTGTAGCCGCAGGAAGTCAGTTCGAACGAAGGGGATTTAAAAATGGCGCCCGCCCGGGAACATGCAAATGAAGCCCGGGATATTTAAGTCCCGGGCTTCATTTCTAAGTTCGAATGCCTACATTAGCCACCCTAGTTCGAACTAGGGGGCTAGTGTAGACATACCCCAACTGATTTGTCTGTGGATCAATGACCCCTGACCCAAAAAATGTTCCCCACACCTGCCATAAATAATCTAACCTTAAAAAACAACAGATAGTCTGGTAGCACTTTAAAGATTAACAAAACATGTAGATAGTATCATGAGCTTTTGTGACCAGAGCTGTAGGCTGTGCCCATGAAAGCTCATGATACCATCTACATGTTTTGTTAATCTTTAAAGTGCTACCAGACTATTTGTTATTAAAGTTTATCCTGTACAGAGTAACTTGGCTACCCCTCTGAAGCTGATAAAGAAAAAATCAAAACCTTTTTGTGTTGGACATAAATTAATATTTTATTTTACTTAAAATGAAGTCTGATTAAGAGTTAAAATGCTATGTTTAATTTAAATTAAACCATTCTCTCTAGCTGCAGTACTAGAAAAATGGCTCAGGTTAAATGACGTAACTAATGGTGAGTTTCCATTAGTAACTGGTGGTCCATGGAAAAGTTTGCATTGGTCTGTGGACCCCCTGGCTCAAAAAGGTTGAGAATCACTGAAACAGAGGTACCCCTGGTCTCCCCCCCCGAGAGACCTCCACAGGCTCTCTGTTCCTCCAGAAGAGCCCACAGAGAGATCGGGTCTGTTACCACAGTGGTGAAATCACTGTCACTCAGGTGTGGATGACCGGCAGACTTTTGGTGAGTCTTCCTCATCCAAGCAGTTGATGATTTAAACAGTATGTTAAGATGCCATGTGAAAACACTTGGCGCAACCACAGAGAGGCAGGATGTATTGTCTCTCTCCAGAAAGAGTTGTGTCTCAGTGAACAAGCCCTTTGTGAGCTCTGTGAAGAGGTGAGATGTTTTGACTTCCAGCTTCAAATGAATCTGTTCTGTCTTTGGGCTGCACCTTGCCTAGACTTGAATGGAGTTAGCTGGGACAACACATTTCTGAGTTATTTTGACATGAAGTAAAATCTGTACTAAAGCCCCCATGTCCAGTGAGAGAGAGCACTGTTGTCAGAAGTAAATTCAAAGTTTCTCCAAATTTCTTGAAAGATCGCCTCTATCAGGCAGTGGGGCTTTGACTGATTGGTCTCTTATATTTTGAAGGATGACTAAATATTACCTGGATCTTCTTGGGTAATATCAACAGATTGCTTTGGGCCCAATCCTAGCTTAAAATTATATAGGATAAGGAGCTTTGTAAGCAGGTTGGGAAGTGGTCTCATTTGACAATTAATATTGGTGATTATTTACATAACATAGGCATTGCCATCATGGTATTGACATATACATTTCTCAGTAGCTTTACATATAAAATAACCCAGCTCCATATATCTCCACAGGCAATATACCTTTCAAGCCGTGGTGGTGAGGGTTAGTGACATGGTTCAGTATTGTCATTCTGGCTTGTGGAAATGGAGGACACTTGATAATTTTGCAGTAACTTCAAAAAATGCAGTTGCAATACATCTCACTGGGATGTAAAATTCCAGTCATCAGTTAACTGGTTAATGTTAGGTTACACTGGGGCTGCCACTGGCTCCCAGCCCCTTTTGCAGCAGCCCTTGATCCTAGCTAGCTGGACTCCCCAGGGAGAGAGGCTGATCTGGACACTGGCGCAGTTCATGCCTGTGGGGCCCCTGAGTTCCCCAGAGACAGGGGCTGATCTGGATGAGCGCAACCCCTGTTGGCAGCAGGCCCTGTGTGACCCTGGAGCAGCCCCCTTCCTGAAGGAGGTGTGGAACTGCTCCAGCCCCCTCTGATTACCAGTTAATAGGAACAAGTAGGCAATATCTATTAAGAGGACTATGGAAGCTGTCCCATGAAATGGTGGAATAGTTCTGGATGATTCCCAGGCTGTGAGTCAAATGGGACTGCAACTACACTGCAAAGTAATAGATTTTAGATCCTGGATCTCATCTTGAATTGGTTAGACCCATAGCACTG
Organism: Pelodiscus sinensis; assembly: GCF_049634645.1. Lineage (NCBI taxonomy): Eukaryota > Metazoa > Chordata > Testudines > Trionychidae > Pelodiscus > Pelodiscus sinensis. Next base: position 4,043,240 of record NC_134718.1, on the reverse strand, counting down.
CGCTGTCATGGGACCCTAGGTCTGGACCCTGGGTTAAGCAATTGCAGTGTAGTTGCATGGGGGGCTTCTGTGGGGCCCAAATCCCTATAGGCAGAGGATGGTGGGAGGAGTTCTTAGAGGGGTCATGACACCCTTTACTTCTGGTCATGTGTTCATCTTGACCCCAAAAATAATTTCATAGAATCATAGAATACTAGAACTGGAAGGGACGTCAAGAGGTCATCAAGTCCAGTCCCCTGCCCTCATGGCAGAACCAAATACTGTCTAGACCATCCCTTATAGACATTTATCTAACCTACTCTTAAATATCTCCAGAGATGGGGATTCCACAACCTCCCTGGGCAATTTATTTCAGTGTTTAACTACCCAGACAGTTAGGAACTTTTTCCTAATGTTCAACCTAAACCTCCCTTGCTGCAGTTTAAGCCCATTGCTTCTTGTTTTATCCTCAGAGGCCAAGATAAACAAGTTTTCTCCCTCCTCCTTATGCCACCCTTTTAGATACCTGAAAACGGCTATCATGTCCCCCCTCAGTGTTCTCTTTTCTAAACTAAACAAACCCAATTCTTTCAGCCTTTTTTCATAGGTCACTTTCTCTAGACCTTTAATCATTCTTGTTTCCCAGGGGTGGGACTTCCTATGCCAGGTGGGTGGGGCCTGAGGGGGTAAGGGGCATGGCCAGTGGTTTCAGGGGGTGTGGCCAAGGTGTCCCTTATTTTTGGTTCAGAAAATATGGTCACCATAACTATAGCCAATTATCTTACCTTCAGTTCTTTGCTATAAGAGTATCCCAAACCCATTGCACTTGTGAAGTAAGCTCTCAGTTCTTCAACCCCCTCACACCAGCAGCAGAGATAGTATGGGTTAACTGTCCAGATTTTCTCCAGAAAGCACTGACACAATATAACTGTGCAGCATGGTGCCTTTGGACAGGCCAACACAATAGACATGTGGCTGGACCCAGCAAATACTGCTATGTGGGCAGTTAACCATAGCAGATATAATTGTGTCATATGAACCTATCAAAACCTGATTCAAGTTTTACAATAGCTCTATATGCAACATAGACAGTGGCAAAAATACACTGAGCCTCTTCCCCCCTTAAAATTAGTCTTAACTTGGATTTTGGAACACCTAACAGTATGGGTCATGATGAATACAAACCGTTAAGAGTTGGGAAATCAGCAGGTCTTTCAGTGCGGCTTGAAATACCCATGCACTGTTAGCTCTCTTGAACTGTCTGAATTGTGTCTTGCAACACATTGCAGAGAGTAGAAAGTACCGCACAGAGCGAGGCTGCAATACTACAACACTGTGACAGCAGCACTGAGCGCTGCTGACTGGGCACAACGGTCTCCCAGCAGATGCGACCCCCCAAGCCAATCAATACATCACGCAACGGAGAGCGACCACCACCTTGCTGTGCGTAAGGGGTTCCTGCGCGCTGGGAAACGGCCAATTCCCGGCCACGCGCGGCTTCCAGCGCCCCGCTCGTAACGCGGAAAGGCAAGCGGGGCTGGAAAGCCCGGCTCCGCCGGCGTTCACAGCTGCTGCCCCAAGGGCGACTCTCGAGCGGGCGAGCGCCAAGGCGAGGCGGCCAGGCCGGGCTGCGCTACCAGGCCGCGCGCCGTGTGGCAGGAGCGGCGGGGAAAGCCCTGACCGGACGCGACGTGCCGGCCGCTGCTGTACCCGGCCCCCCCGCGCGCGCAGAGCGAGCCGGCCCGCGCGCAACGGCCGCAGCAGGGCGCGAGCAGGGCGGCGGGGATCGCCCCTCGCTGCGCACGCGCCCCCCGCACCGCCTCGCCTCAGGCTCGCGCCCCACGCACCGCTCCCTGGCGGGGCTCACCCTTGACGGCCCGCTCGCTGGTGCCGTGAGGCGGCGGCCCCCGGCTCCCCTCCTTGGCGGACATGGCTCCGCTCCCGGCCGGCGGCCGCTGCTCGGCGGAGCGGGGCCTCCCCCGGCGGCGGGGACGGGGGCAGCTAGAGGCCCCGGGTGGCAACGGCCCAAAGCAACATGGCGGCAGCCAAGGCTCCGAGCGTCTCAGCGAGGGGACACAATCCGCCTCGGGACCGGCATGCACCGCGCGTCACCACACGAGGCGGCTAAGGGAGCGTGGGAAAACTCTCCGTCCCGCTCCTCCCGCAGCACGGCCCTGAGGGAGCGTGAGAAAACTACCCCCCGCTCCCGCCGCAGCACGGCCCTAAGGTACGTGTGATAGAAACGTAGCCGTGTTAGTCTGGTGTAGCTGAAGCAAAATGCAGGACAATGTAGCACTTTAAAGACTAACAAGATGGTTTATTAGATGATGAGCTTTCGTGGGCCAGACCCACTTCTGCCCCACGAAAGCTCATCACCTAATAAACCATCTTGTTAGTCTTTAAAGTGCTACATTGTCCTAAGGTACGTGTGTACGCCTCTTCCTGGGAAACCTGCTTAACCTCTACGTGCCATTCCTGCTTTGGCCGTTGTTTTAAAGAGCCTCTCACGGCTCAACTCCTCCCCTAGCTTCCACTGTCACAGTCCCACAGGGGGCTCTAAGACACTTGCACTGGATCGGGTAAGATTTGTCCAGGACATTGCCTATCACAAGAGGTACAGGCACATTCGTGTAGACAAAAAATTAGGGACTACATTCGTGAAGGAAACACTGTGGTTGGAATAGAAACCTGTTGTGTCTCACTAATAAAAAGGCAAATTTAGTCATGGTACAAAACTACTCATTAAAATGATATTTAAACATTTTTTTTCTACTCCAGCTCCAGAACATACGAACAGCCATCTACACTAGGCCATGGGTACTGTAGTGACGTGAATTTAAGAATGCAAAAACATGCCTACATGTGGCCTAACTGTATCAGCTGGGTGTAGCCTTGCTCTCTTGACAAGTTGCCCACACAGCCCATCTTCCCAAAAATTTTGTGTGCCCAGATCTAGGCAAATAGATAAAGTGCTGAGAATCTTTCTGAAACTGAAGCCCCGTTTCACTTCCTATTCAGTGATGTCAGCACTTGCTTTACTCAATGTTAAGTCATAGAACCATAGAGCTGGAAGAGACCTCAGAAGGTCATCAAGTCCAGGCCCCTGCTCTAGGCAGGACCAATCCCAACTAAATCAACCCAGCCAGGGCTTTGTCAAGCCGAGATTTAAACACCTCGGGCTACGTCTACACTGGCCCCTTTTTCGGAAGGGGCGTGCTAATTTTGAAAGTGGGAATAGGGAAATCCGCGGGGGATTTAAATAAACACGTCTGCCGCTTTATTCCGGAGGATCGGTCCAGTCTAGACGCTTTTTTTCCGGCTTTTCCCCAAGCCGGAAAAAAAGCGGCGGACGTGTTTATTTAAAACCGCGGGGGATATTTAAATCCCCCGCGGATTTCCCTATTCCCACTTTCAAAATTAGCACGCCCCTTCCGAAAAAGGGGCCAGTGTAGACGTAGCCCTCTAGGGATGAAGACTCCACTACTTCTCTAGGTAACCCATTCATTATTTGAACAATGGATGCACTTTTCTACCACCACTGAGGATTCAAAAAGAAGCTTGGGGATATCAAGCCAATCCATCCCAACCTACAGGGGGGGAGGGAAGATTTGTGATGAAATTGAATCAACACGACCTGCCACCCAGGCAGAGACAATGTATGTTTGAGGTGCTGACAGCCCTTTGTAAGCTGAAAGGGCATTATGTTAATCAGAGGATGCTTGGACTGAGACCTCCCCTGCTCTACTGGAAACAGTCAAATATATTTTGTTTTTTACTCAGTTTATCTTATTACAGAATTAATTTTCTCCAGGCAGAATAAGAAATATGGTTTAGCTTATCATTCAATCACAAATTGCTGGGTTAAATGCTAATCTGATGACATTCTAAAGACGTGAACTGGATGGGTTGCTACATTCCACATCCTAATGACATAAAAAGCTAAGCACTAGGTACTCAGAACCCACTATAACCATCATTTCGCATCAACACTCTAATTGAGAATATTTTTTGCCAATTTTTTCCCCTTCTTTCCCTCCCCATTCCCTCTTTTTTTCTATTTATTTGTACTCTGGCCCCCTTAACTCCATTTGTCTGAAGTAATGTGTTGTGCCCACTAAAGTTCATGAGACTATCTATTTTTTCTTAGCCTTTAAGGTGCTGCAGGACTATTCATTGATTTAAAAAAAAAACAACACAGTTATAGACTAACAGAGCAACCCCCTGAAACTATTAGGCAGGAAATTAGGCTACATTATCATAATGGTCTTTTTAAAAATCTATGTATCTGTTGTGCCAGTTTTGCTGTCCTAGAATCATCTAATTATCCAAAGAAGACTTTTAAAAACTTTGAGAAGGAAAGTGAAACACCAAGGAAAGAGAGACATGTATTCCAGATCCCATGAGACAAATACACAGAGCAAACCTTACAGCCATAAAGCAGGTCTGACAAAGGAAGCCAAGATAGTCAGGAGAGTGAAATTATGAAGGCAAGACTCTAAAATGAAACATTCCATTCTTCTGCATCTCAGTAAGACCTGTCTAAAATGTTCCTTATTAGGGCATTCACCTAGGATGTTGAAGTCCCAAGTTCAAATCCATGTTCCAAATGGCTATTTATGGTGGAATAGCTACAACTGGACAGACTGAGGAAGTCCATCCCAGAATATCCCAGAACCCCATGGCTGGAGCACTCACTCAAGAGGTTGGAAACTCATGGTCCAATCCCTTCTCATCAAGCAGAGGAAAGACCTCCTTCCCCAGGCCCCATGCTGTCATTAGAGTCTAGACCTCCTTTGCTTCTCACAATGCCTGAAACCAGAATGAAACATTTCATGTTGGGTCAAAACAACGTTTTGTTTAGATATTTCCTGAAACATTTCTATTCTTTCATTTCAGTCAAAACTATTCAGAGAGCTCACTACAAATTCACAAAGAGTTTCAAGTCAACCGAAACTTCATTTTTTGGCCAGTAAATTATTGCACCCAGTGCTTCATTCACCAATTTCTTCTTCCATCCTCCTTTGCTATGAACAGTCTTTTGCAAGATGGGATGCAATTAGAAGTTAAGCAAGCCATCAGCACATTCCACATCCTATAACAAACAGATTGGCCCAAGGCACATGGCTCAACTCTCATGTTTTGCAGGGCTTCTCACCTCAATCCTCTGCCCCCCCCCCCCCCCCACACACACACACAGATTTATCTAAAGGCCTGGTCTGTGCTTAAAATTAAGTCAATATAGCTGCAGTGGTCAGGAGTGTGACATAACTATGTCAACCTAACCCCAGTGCAGACCCAGTTAAGTCAATGCAAGGGTACTCCTGTCAACGTAGCTACCATTCATAGTAGAGGTGGTGTTCACATAGTAATGGAAAGCATTTCCATTTTTCCATCGCTCTAGACTGCCTCTCCACTGCAAGGTTATGTCAGTGCAGATGCACTACTACAGTCCCCATACCATAGACATGGTCTTACTTTGCTTGCTAACCTCTGCAGGCAAGGTGTCTTAACTTCTCCCAGGAACTGTCCATTTGCTGTGATATAAGCATTTTTCCCCCCTCTCTGCCCCTATTATCTCATTCAAACTTTTCTTTCCTTAGCCTTAGGCACTGACTCTTCTACCATCTGGGACGAAGCAATTCCCTTCCTTCATTTATATTTCTATCTACAAGGTATTAATAGACTGTGATTCTATCGCCCCTGGATCTCTTCTTCATTAAACTCTACAAAAAATTTAGTTCACTCAGAAACAACAAGGAGTCCAATAGCACTTTAAAGACTAACATTTATAAGGGTATCTGAGCATAAGTTTTCATGAGCTTCAACTCACTTCTTCAGATGCTGAAGAGAAGAAAGAAAGACAAAGAAAGAAAAGGATACTGAGATGGGAGTGTGACAACAGTGCTAATTAAACCAGAACCCTTGGTTCACTCAGATGTTTATCCTTTGTTGTATTTTTCTCTAGTTTTCAACTGTTTCCCTACGTATGGGTCTAGACCTGAGACAGTATTCAAGATGTGCATAACTAAGCTCAGTGGCATCAATTCCCCCATTAATTATCCAAGGACAGTGGCAGAAATAGCATTTTAAATACATTTCCCTTTAACAGCACTATACTGCCAGGAGTTCCAGTTTCATCTGCCATTACCAGAGGACTCTCTAAGATTTCCCAGGCAGCTGCCCCCCTTTGCCTATGTGCTCTTTCTTTCCTGCCCTTAGGTTATGGTACATTCTTATTTTAAAAAGGCTCCCATTGCAATCCTAACAATTGCATGCTACTTCACAAGTCTCTACTAAATATTGATAGGTCCTTTTGTGATGTTGCCTCAGAATGGAGCATGCCCCAGTCCCCAGGCTTCAAGTCCTGTGGTCCTGCAAGAGACTTATGCCCATTAGTGATCCTCACAACAGCTGCCTATGGTGCTTGGGAGAGGCCCAATCAATAAATGCTGAGATTGTAAGCCGTTCAGGCCAACTACTAAAAAAGGAGAGGGACATTTGCTTGAAAGCCCTCCTTATGGGTTGGCCCTTTCCCCAGTGACTGGTGGTATCATTTGGAAGCTGGCATCAGTCACTGACCATGGCTCCATCCAGAAAGGCAGGAAGAGGCAGATTTCTGGACCCATGAAGGCAAAGGGCAAGCTGGGACATGATACAGACCCTGGTTCAGCAGTCCTGTTGACCTACAAGGCCCCAACTGAAGGCTGCAGTCAGGCATGCTCCTCACCACCTACTTCCAGCAGCAGTTTCCAGTTATGCTTACCATCTATGCTGGAGGCTCTCCAAATGGTTCTGGATATGATGCCAAGGCCAGTGCCACCCACTCTGGGACCCAACACAGGGGCAAACCCACACTCAGACCACCACAGTCCCCTTCCCAGCAGCGCTCCCACTCTAAACAGATGTCGTGCCAAAGATTGCTCCCTCACTATAGACACGCTTCTGATCAGGACAGACAGAAGGTCTATAGCCTAGTGTAGTCTGCTGGTAGCACAGGTACCAGGTAGCACAAGTGGTAGGATGTGGACTACATACAGCACCATAATGGTGCCTCTTCAGGGGCCTGCACAGCTGACCAACGGGTACTGCTAGAGGAAAAAAAAAAACTTGACTGTGCACACATTCCTGCTTGGAACTAATATGAGCAATCACTCGAAGAACCACCCCAATTTTACAGGGGGAAATGAAGCATGGTGGTGCAAAGCAACTAGTCCACAAAGCAAGCAAATGGAGGAGTCAGGAACTAAATGTTGGATTCCTGATTCAGTCCTCTACTCTAACAAGTGCTTTTTTATAAAAGGTTTGTTAATTAATTACCTTTATGTCTGAAAGAGACAAGGTGAGTGAAGTAGTATCTTTTATTGGTGGAAGAAACAAGCTTTTGAGCTACACAGAGCTCTTCTTCAGATCTGGAAAAAGGTATTACCTCTCTTACCTGATGTGTTTCATATCCTGGGATCGGCACAGCTACAACAACACTGCAAACAACTTTATATGTAATTTTTTTTATTCCAGTTAGTGTATTAAAAACATAGATCAGAGTTTTCAGGCCAGCTGCTAAGTAAAACCAAATAAAAAATGAAGATGATTCTTACACAGGCAGTTAAATAGAACTATTTCATAGATTTATTTGAAAAATACTTACAAAAGCAAGTATGTTTGACCCTAAAATAGTTAAGCTTATTCTGTGTTTACATTGGTGTAATTACGTGTGCAGCATTAACAGTCATGTCTGTTTGAAGCATTTTTAGTCTGCCTGAGGGAAGTGGGGAAGTTCTGGTATAGTGTGGGACAATGTCTCTCTCCCCCTTCCTCAGTAGCAACTACAGCTGTAGTCTGGACTTGAAGTCTCAGCACCCTGAATGTTGGGTTTGTCTTGCCTAACACCAGTCCTGCTGTGTTTATATTTGCTGGAACCTGGAAGGTGGATCAGGTTTTCCTCCGGTAGGGAACACAAGAGGGAGGAGAAGAAAACAAAAGGAAAAGAGCATGTTGGCTTTGTATGCAATGAATTTACCATAATTATGTTTCATGCTGGAGTTCTTTAAAAACAGGTACATCTTTTCTTCAAATAAGCACGAATCTGTGAGCTTATCCATAGCCAGTGCCCCTTACACCTACTACTGACTAGAGTGCTTGTGCTGAGACTAGGATAGCTGCGAGTTCCTCCTTTAGCAATAGAGGGAAAGAAATACCATCTCCACATACAGTCTAGCTACATTTTAAAGACAACACTAGCAGAGAGTTAGCTGACTGAAGGGTTAGCTGCCTTGCTATCAACTGCACCTCAAGCAACAGCTATAGTTCAGACAGTCTGCTCACGATGGGGTGATCAATCCTGGGAACACACTGAGTGGAATAAGCCCACACCAGCCATTATTCTGCAAGGTGTCAGCTGCTGCTGCTTAAGCCATCATCCTTCGGTGCACATCCGAGGCAGAAGAGAAAGTTCCATCCATCATGTGCACTTGAAGTGTTCTCAGTCTACCAGGCTGAAGGGTATAGCTGTTCTGACGCCAGTCTTCTTCTGGGGGCATATCTACTCTCTTTGGTCCAGGGGGCTTAGTATGTGGAGGAGGCACAGGGCAGACCAGAGAGATGCCACGATTCCTAGAGAGCCGTTGTGGTACTCTGAAGGTGCTATAGTCTGTGCTAGGAGGTGGCCTGCAATTGACGGCATAGGAGTCATGCATTTTTTGGTGTCGGGTGGGCTGCTGGAGGAAACTTTCCTGTAACCCTTTGTCTGGCTGGGCAGTGTATCCCACCTGCAAAGTTTGTTCATCAGGCAGTGTTGCTGTTTGTCTGGCAGTGTGGCTCATCTGCAGCCACTGGCCAGAGACCCTTGATGCGTCATCTCCCATATGGTGGTCAACAAGAGGCCTCTGCCCTTGGGAAGAAGTGCATTTCTGAGTGCAAGGGATACTCCTGTAGTTCAGTGCCACACCTTGGTGGTCTTCACCTCGGAAAGTTTCACCCCCGTCAGGCACAACCAAAAGTTTCTGGATGTTCTTCTGATCTCCTGTGGGGAAAAGGGGGAGTTCAATCAATTTCATTTTATTTTCCTCTCAAAACCTCTAACTGTGGCTCACAGCTGATGTGAAATGGTAAGCTGAACCAACCCTACACTCCGGCATTTACTGACCTAAGATATGGAAGGAGTGAAAACTAAGCTGCATACTCCTTGCAATTCACTTTCCTTTTGTAATTCCACCCAGCGCCAAAAAAGAGCTGCAACCTCTCTTTCTGAAGGTGCTGTCATATGCACGAATGGAACACCAGATTTCTGTAATAGTCAGCACTTTTTGTAACATGTTCAGTGTCACTGAAGGAGGAGCCCAACAAGAAAATTGGAGACACATGTTTTGGGGGTTTCTGGATCATTTTCATGATGGACTCTCATGCAGCAATTTTTAGCATCAGTAGTAATTGTAGTTCCAACAAATCTCTCACACAAGTGATTTTGGAGGAAAGTATCTTATCTAATAGACTATAGTACTAATAGCTAGCTCCTCCTCAGGCATCACTTTCTGCCCCTCCCACAAACATAGTTAAGTATCAAAATTCTTTGGGTAAAAAATGTGGGTGCAATTTTGGGTCATCTCTGAGGAATGTGTGCGTCATTTATAGCTTCATTTCTTCTAATGTTAAAAACAGTGTACTGTAGTTAATGACCTAATAGAAATGGTGTGTTATAGATGCCATATAAATTAGTGAACAGAGTCCTATTTGATTTTTCCAGATGCTTTTGTTGGCCAGGTACCTCTTCATATGTAATGAAAACTACTATAACTATTGAAACAATTAACAGCCATAGCTCTAACCCAAAAGACTGTCCCTTTGTGTTACATCCATTTAGCATAGCATTCAAGCAGTGTCAAGGGGACAATGAAGAAAAAGGCAATTTATCCTTCCAAATTTCTGAAGGGATTCAGGCAGCTGGTAAAACCATCACCATAGCAGACAAGATCCAAAGAGCTGTACTTCAGCACCATCAGGGACAGCATCTCCAACAGCATTTCTGATCATGCAGGAGGGTGAAGAGTCCTGTGATTACCTGATGGTCTACGTGCCTTGCCCACCATGCTAGGCATCAGTGCATCATGGTACAGGTTCTGCATCTGGGTTGGGTAGTGGTGGGGATCAGAGGGCAACATAGAAGGATCGTGGGGAAAAGGGAGGGAAGTGGAGCTGGAAGAACGGTGCGTGGTTTCCTTTGGCATTTTCCTCACATTTGATGCTTCCTTTTGACAAAATGAGAGAGGAAAGAAACCACAAATGATGATTAAACACAAAGCTGGGTTCAATCAAGCAAACATGGTGGGGATCCAGGAAGGAAAGATGGATGAGTCACCACAACAAGTACGTGCATCTCTCTACAAAAGAGGAAGAAATGCAAGGTAACAACACTGCCCACCCCAGAAAGATTCTTGGGTAACTAAATAGATCAGAAAACCCCCACCATCATACTCGCATTTCAGAATAACCTTGTGCTGGGAAAGGGAAGAGCAGATTGCTTTTTCTAATCACCTTATAAAGATTGGGCCACCCATGCCTGAAAATGTACATTATTGAAATGTACATCTCCCTTGCCAAACATGCTTTGCTAAGTGCTAAACAGTGATGGAAGACAAACTTTCTGACATGCTAGTGGAGTTTAAGCTTTTGCATCAATGCAAGACTTGGATAAGGCCTTACCTAAACGAGAGTTGCACTGGTTTAATTAAATAGATTTGAAAACAAATTTTAGTTAAACTGGTACAACTTGTATTATAGGATGAGGCCTAAAACTTGACCCATGCTATACATTCAGCCTTGCTTAACCCTGTCTTTGCAACTTGGTCTCTCCAAAAGCTTTATTCTGAAGCTTTTAAACAAGGCCAATGTTTTTAGTTTTTCTTTGAAAAAGGATAAACAGAGCAAGTGAAAAAAATCAGAACAAACCCAATACATCACATTACTGCATACTCTTCTTAAAAAGTTCCCTCTCTTTGAAGAAATCACTCTGTTAAATACTGACAGCAATCTGTTCCTGCTTTCTTCAGACTTACAATTCAACCAAAATTCCTCTTTTCAATTACATGAATTTTGTGGAACTCTGAAAGGGAAATATTACTCAATGCAATTAGACCCAGCAACATTCTTCATTCCCTGAATAATCAGGCTGACCAAGAGAGCATATTTTCTCCTACCCTTTGAGCAGTAGGGTCAGCAAGGCAACAACCAAATCACTTTGAATCCTTTCAGCTGATGAAGTAAAGTTCAGTTTACTCTAACACCATCTTTTGTTTAACTTTTTTAAATCATGCCTGTCTGTATTTCCTTTATGGAAAAAATACAGTGAAACTGGATATAATCAACCTTAAAAAAAACCAATTTTTGCCTGAAAATACTGTACATTTTTCAAGTTCCATATTCATTATGCCCAGTGCTTTTTATGTTTAAAAAAAAAAAGGGTGCCTGTACTCCAGAGGAAAAGTTGTTGAGCCCTTTTAAGAGATGCGGCCCCTTTAAGACACGCAGCCGAGCTGACTGTCGGACATTTGCGTACAGAAGTGCCGGTACGCTCCATTCTTTCCAGGTAAGCTTTGACTGGAGGTGTCAGTACTGCGAATGGAGGTGCCAGTAATGCATACCGGGCAGTACAACAGTCACAAAAAAAGCATTGATTATGCCTAACCTGAGACTACAAAGACAAGAGAGAAAAACATTTCTCTCTTTTAAGCTGTTTACTTTATGTAAGTGACAGCACTTTGTGTATAATCACTATTTCTTGATGAAGATATGCCTTATAAACACCAACAAGGAAGCAAAAGTGTCCTTGTACATACTGTTAAAGAATTCTTTTGTTAAATCACTGGGCTCTCTATTAAAAATTGGAACATATAAGTAATTCAATAGCAAAACCAGAAAACTTCCAACTGAATGTGCTCTTTACCAGGTTTCATTCTGTTAGTGCGCATTCATGAGCACACACATACAAGCTGTGGTTTGCACAGTTGTAGGTGTGGTGACTCTTACAGCAGCCAAGCTATCTGCTTTTAAATAAAAACTGACTTCTCCATCTAACAGAGAAGAAAGGGAATGACTCATTGGAACAAATTTTCGTGTTTCTGAACTGGCATCAATGCTGTTCAGTTGTGCGGCTTTCACCTTTCCCTCATCAACTCCACTAGCAAGTAGTAAAGGAAGAGGAAAAGCAGCTCCTAATTCCATCCTAACAAGTCATCTCTTTGCAATGTTGAGGTTCATACTACTTACAAAACTATGAGAGGAGACCAAGGTCTCTTCCCTGTTTGTGATGACTGTCCCACTGAGACTGCGAGCAATGCGACGGAAATTCTCTGCACTGTACATCTCCTCTTCTGGCTCCCTGCTATGGCCTCTGGCATATGCAACCTGCAGACAACATTATCACATTCAGAAACATCTTTTCATGGAAAACTGCACTGCACAGTGAGTCAGGAGAAGAGGTTGATGAGAATATGATGGACTTAGTAAAATATACTAATTGTTTCTTATCTGATGTCTCTCATTCAACTCTAACTCAAGAGAATAAATCAACTGAGTTTCTTAAGTTCTCATTCATAAAAATAGTATTCTCATAATCAGGTTTTCACATTATATACCATGGCAGATTTGTGCAACTGAGAGTCTATGTCTTATAATTACAGGCAGTCCCCGACTTACGCGGATCCGCCTTACGTCGGATCCGCACTTACGAACGGGGCTTTCTCGCCCCGGAGGTCGAGGTAGCGGATTGCTTCCTGCGAGCTCCAGGGTGAGAGAGCCCCGTTCGTAAGCTGCTCCCGGTGCCCCTGGTCTGCTGGAGACCGTCCCCAGCAGACCACAGGCACCGGGAGCGAAGCCGCAGCAGCGGCGGGTTCCCGCGCTTCTGAGGCTTTGCCAGAGCAAAGCCTCAGAAGCGCGGGAACCCGCCGCTGCTGTGGCTTCAGTCCCGGTGCCCCTGGTCTGCTGGAGACGGTCCTCAGCAGACCAGGGGCACCGGGACTGAAGCCGCAGCCGCGGCGGGGTCCCGCGCCTCTGAGACTTTGCCAGAGCAAAGCCTCAGAGGCACGGCACCCCACTGCCGCTGCGGCTCTGCTCCCCGTGTCCCTGGTCTGCTGGGGGGGGGGGGCGGCGCAGCTAGTGTGCCCCCCCCCCCCAGCAGACCAGGCTTTTGTTGTGGACCCTGGGGCAGAGCAGCTGGGGCGCTGCCGATTGGTCCTGCAGCGCCGCTCTGGGCACTACTGGACCAACCCGGCAGCACCCCAGCTGCTCTGCCCCAGATCCTGATTCAGCCGCTGCTGGTCAGTTTCAGCAGTGGCTGAATCAGGACACCTGGGGCAGAGCAGCTGGGGTGCTGCTGGTTTGGTCCAGTAGTGCCGAGGAGCGGTGCTACTGGAGCAACCCAGCAGCACCCCAGCTGCTCTGCCCCAGGCGTCCCCAAGTCAGCCGCTGCTGAAACTGACCAGCGCTGACTACAGGAAGCCCGAGGCAGAGTTGCTCTGCCCCAGGCTTCCTGGAATCAGCCGCTGATCAGTTTCAGCAGCAGCTGACTTGGGACGCTTGGGGTTCTTAAGTTGAATCTGTATTTAAGTCAGAACTGGAGGTCAGTTTCAGCAGCGGCTGAATCTGGACGCCGGTTCCGACTTACATACAGATTCAACTTAAGAACAAACCTACAGTCCCTATCTTGTACGTAACCCGGGGACTGCCTGTACTGAAAGACAGGATTCAAAGCCTTATGGGATGAGTCAACCCAAGAGACTGCTTGCTGCCTTGTGCTCCATTATGGTAGCTCAGATATGCAGGGCTGGAATTAATGACCATCCCAAAATAAAATCTGAAGAGTGTGGTAGCCTTCTCTTCTCACCATAATTATTTGCTTCCTTCCAACTCTGGTGATGTTTCGCAAGTGGTTTGTTCTATGCTGAAGTGGGAAATATTGGTTCTTTTTATCTCTTTCTTTCTGTTCTCAGCTTGATAAGCAGGTTCCTCCATTGGCCAACACTGTATATTCAATCTTTTTTTTTTCTTGAGATGCCTCTATGCTTTCAGATATAGGTACTAAAATATTACAGCTAATATTAAACTGCCTCCTCTCAGAGGAGATGTAGAATACGAAAACTGGGCAGTATCCACATGAGTCAGTGTGTGCTTGGAAGGTTCTGGAAACATCAGCACAAGAGCCTGCAAGGCAGCTACTGCTCCCTTGTCTTCTGCAGATGGTCCAACGAACATTACTTGGGCATTATACCATGTTAAAAACCTTCTACTTTCAAAACATGCATGATGGCATGATTTCTTATAGGAGACCGTGTCAAAGTAGCTGATACAATAAGAGTAGGCAATTTCTGGGAGTTATTAATGGAAACTATCTCCTTACAATGCCAAATGGTTCCCTGCAGTCTATGATAGTACAATCAGAGGTAGTAGCTCTGAAACTGTTTTGTGTCACATCCCTGAAGAAGTCACTATTTAGAGTGAAACACTGATCCTGAGTCATCCACTTTCATAATGCTCAATCCCAAGTAGGGCTACATAACATTCTGTCTTTAAAGTTCAGTATTAGTGACCCCTCTGCCTCTCATATGGAATTTTTCCACTTTTCTTGCTGCTGGAATGTCCAATTCCCTCACAACCTTCAAGGCCCTCTCCTCCCCCAGTAAAATGCAGGTGCTACCTTAGAGACAGGAGAGACAATGGGACCACAGAGACTGTGCTCAATCTCTGCTGTCGGCGTTTTCAAGCGACCTATGCCGGCTACAGGGTGCAGCTTCCTCGCAGTTATGTTTGCAGAAGCTGTGGAGTGAAATAAAGAAAGTGATGTTAAATTCAAGATCTGACACCACACCTGTGGAACATAGTTCATGATCTCATTCTTGGCTCAAACAGGGAGTAAAGAACTATATACATAAATGAAGGTTACTTACCAGGCACTGGAGTCCTTTGAGACAAGCCCTTGAACATCCACACTTACAAGATCCAAGTGCCTTAAGTCACAGAATCTCCTAATTAAGAGTGTCCATTGGGGCTCCTCATTTCCACTTTTTGCACTAGCACAGGGTTTTACAGGTTTAAAAGGACTTGCAGTCCCCTTCACTCCTCAGTTCCTTCTGTTCATTCAGGAATTGTGAAATAAAGCCCCAAAGACACAGGGAAGGTGTGTAGAGGAATATGAACATGCTGAGGCACATCTCAAAGAACTTCTGTTACCAAGGTAAGTAACCTTCATTTTTTCAAATGGTCGCCCCACATTCTTATTTGTGGGAGTTTAACTAGGAGTACCACCTCAAGGAAGGAGGACTGAGGAGTTCTAAATTAACAAGGACTGCAAAAATGCCCAAAAAAGTGTCACATCACGAGTGACTACAACCTGTTATTCTCCCTAAACATGCCACAATTAAAGAAAGACTCCTGAAAGCATATATATAGCTTCAAAGAGCAGCCTCGCAAACTGGGGTTAAAGGCCACATGAAGTTATCCTATGGAAACCATATTAAGGCCTAGTTGAGCATATTTTGATACCTTCGGGTGGCTGAACACCACCTTGTCATAACAATGGTCTACATTTGGGCAACGTTTGAGCTTTGCTGGAAAGATCTCCAATCCCAATATGTTACCAAGATCTGTTATCCAATATATACAAGCTAAGCATAGTACATTCCACATTAATAGGTATTATATGTACGGTATTGATAGAACAACACTATATATTGGGTTTGGGAAGTTAAATTCACGTATGCTCTTCCCACAGTTATGTTCACCTTTGTCAAGCATTCCACAGTACTTTGCACTGCTGAAGTCAGCATTAGACAATAGATTTGTACAAAGCATTCATGCATCTTTGGCTTTGACCAAGTACAGATGGGGCATACTTTCATAGCTCATCAAAACGTGGAATGCAGCATTCAACACTAGATATCAGAAACTATAGATCAGTACAAAGGACAAAGCTGGCAGAAATGCAAACGTGGAATGCAGCATTCAACACTAGATATCAGAAACTATAGATCAGTACAAAGGACAAAGCTGGCAGCTAAACGTTTTTTGTGTGTAAAGAGTTTTGTAACTTGTAAAGTCATTCATAAATATTAGCTGAAATATATATCTCTGCAGCACACCTTCTACATGAGGTGAATGTGCTGCAAGAATCTGCTTCATAGGAGGAGGGTATTTAAGTTTCTTTTTCATATTTTACTGTTGTGTCTTTAAACAATCAATTTGGTTATTTGATCTCTTGAACATTTTTAAGAAAAAGCCATGAATACAGACAAACAATTGGCTACATCTTTTAGTCCACACACTCCATAAGCCATTAGTTTTGGGAGAGCACTTGAAGATACAGCCAAATCTAAGATCCATGAATATTCAACATATGGAGTCAGAGTTCCTGGATATGGATCATTAGGGGAGGCTAATGATCTGAATAAGATGGACACAAGAGACCATCATAATCAAGATTTAGGGAGTGGATGCTGCAGAATAGTACATTTTCAGAATATGGTATATGGACAATTAGTCCTTTAGGCCTGGATCTTATTCATTCTCCAGGCTGGAAGAACGGAAATATTTCACCACAGTATCCTCAGCAATGGAAAATCCATTTTCCTTTGCTACAGCCATTGTGACAAAGCAACTACCACAAGCTATTCCGGTGGTGTACAGAACCACCATTTTATTGATTTGGTTATTGGAGAGTGATCAAAAATTGATTATCTGTGTCCCAGAGGGTGGGAAGCTCACAACAACAACAAAAATGTGCCTCAAGATAGTCCAAGTTAAAAGCAAAGGAGAACTGTTTAAGTGGAATTTGATGTTGTGCTTCTCTGATGAATTTTTCCAGTTAATTGATAGCTGTATTTGGTCAAAATTCTTCTGTTCTTCAATTTCTCATCTGCCAGGAAAAGATGGTAGCTGCATCCCCAGGAAAAAGAAACCTTGACCCAACTGGCTAGATCAAGCCACCCTTTGTCATTTTCTGTAATACATTAGTGTGATGTTGTCCATCAGACTTTGGACAAATCTAAATTTAACCACAAGACTGAGCTCCAATAAACTGGAGAGTTATAGCCGATGGAGGTCACAAGTGTGAAAAACAACTTGAGTATCATGGTAAGAGAGACTCTTGTCTTTCACAGTTAAGCATCTTCAATGTCCTCTGAGACAGTGTGGCTCACGTTTTCATTGCATCAAGATGATGTGGTGGTAAGCAATCTGTATTCGCTCAGGAACCTTTTTTAGGTTTGGAGTCTGAAGCACCAATGATCCCATCTTTTGTGAAGGGATGAAAAGGAACTATTTATAGCAGATTCCAAGGACTAGAACAGCATGCATGTTTCCTGAGGACTAAACTGTACCTATATACACAGATTCCCTAACATCTGAGAGAAATAATTAGGATAGTCAGGCAAATAGTGAAAACCCTTTGTGTCAAAGAGAGGCTAGCTTTATTGGTAATGTCCTCTCCCACTACACAAGCCAAACAAGATCAAGACATAAAACAGGACTCTTTGCTAACTGGCTGTTCTTTGGCAGGAAAGAGGCAGGAACAAAAGCCTAGATCTTTGGAAAGAAATAGCATGAAGTTACCTTTCACACAGACTACCTGTCACCTTATGCTTCACTGGAAATGCTTCTCAAAGGAGGGACAGGACTATAAAAAAGAAGGGGCAGAAACTCCAAGGCATTACCTCCTTCTCCCTCCTTAACCATTGATTTACTGCATGAGACGGGACCTAGGCTATGTCTACATTAGCACTGAAGTTAGTATAAATATGTCCCACATGCATATGAAAAAAACAGTTTTCCCCACCCCCAGTAGCATGAATTACAGACAGAAGCACCAGAGTGGACAGTGCTAGGTTAGTGGGAGCAGCTTTTCAGGAGCTGCTAATGCTGCTCTTAAGGGAAGGTTTAATTAAGCTGATGGGAGAGCTGTCTCCATTGGCACAAAGTACCTACATGGGAGATCTTACAGGGGCACTGCAAACTCTTTAGTGTAGACGCAGCCAAATAAAGCAGCCATTAAAAAGAAGGGATCCTGGCCTAAGAAGTTTTACTAGTAAGACTGTTGAGAACATGTGGTGAGAAGAACTTTGCTTTGAATTTAACATAGCTTATTAAATTAGGCACTAGTTGCATTTTATCTTTATTTTCCATTTCTGACTTTTATGCCTCATTGTATTTACTTAAAACCTTGTTCTTCATAGTCGATCTCTTTTTTTATTGTTTTATTTAATCCATTGTGCTAAACAGAAATGTCGGGAAAATTCCATATGGGGTAACCATGTACATATCTATTAAAGAAATATAGACTTTATATGAATTTGTATTGTGCAGGGGTAGGCAGTATAGGACCTATATTTCTGGTGGAAAAAGCCAGTTCCCCCCAGCACCATCTCCAGGATGGGGGGAGAAAGGCAGGGGAGGCAGAGGCACAGCAGGGTACCCAGCACCGCTCTTACTACATTTAAAAAACAGAGTTGCATCAGTCCCAGAGCCCATCCCGAGGAGCTACCGTAACTACAGTTTAGTCCATTGACTACTTGATTAGCTTATTAACCGCTACTTAACATCCCTAGCCCAAACTGGAGGTTACAGTAGCAAAGCTGTGTAAAGAGCACCCTAGGTTATAGGGGACAACTATTTATTACTCTGGATTGTCCTTTGGGTATGTTACAGTAACCTGACCCTGAATTAGGATGAGAATTGGGTCCTTCTGAAACTGCAGTTGACAGCACTAGACTTGGTCAATCCTGAGAGTTTGGTTCCAATTATGCTGATCTCAAAATCAGTGGTGCCCTAGGAATTGAAGTTGGTCAAACTGGCCAACCCAGAGACCTCAATGCCACTCATATGCAAACCAGACACACTTTGGCAAGTGATTTTCCAGGAACAGTGGTGCTGAATCATTAGCACTGGTTTTAGTCAACTCAGATGGATCCAGAAACTTCATGTTACGAGCAGAGTCAAGGTCCTCAGAACCAGACTAGATCAAGGCATCGAGACCTAGGGAGCTCAGTGGCAATCACGTTGAGCACAGAACAATTTGCCACCTTCCAGACCCTCAACACTAGACTTAGTCATACTTGGAGAGATCTGGGGAAACAGTACTACTTCAAACAAGTGATTCTCCAGACCTAATAGTGTTGGCTCCTTAGAACAGTATTTGTCAACCCAGACTGAACCAAAGACCTCCGTTCCATTTGTACGAGGCAAAGAGCCATTCTGGTGAGGGTTATTTCCAGACAGACATATTTAGTCCATGAGGCCCGGAGCATCTCTGTCATTGGAGGGATATTTCTCATTTTTACAGGTTCAGCAACACTTGTGTCAGACAATCAGCTTTGCTTAAGAAAAAGAAGTGGAGAGAAGGATGACTATCTAATTGGCAAACTACAAAAATAAAAAATATTGCCCTGAAGGACAGAAGAAAGAAAACATGTTAAATGATGCACTGAGGACACTGCATACTCTCCGAGCAATTTACACCTTTGGGGATCAGAAGGAAGGGCAGGGTGTTTGGGATCACTCACTGTTTTACACTCTTGAAACTGTGACTGGGGAAGAAGGAGGAGTGGCTCAAATGGACACTGTACACTAGAAGATACCAAGAGCTTGAGACACAGGTGTAAGGATCCCACAAACAGGGATGTGCAGAGGTACTTAGGAGGGAAAAAAAGGTACAAAATGTGAGCAATCAACATTTTTGTATAAATGCTTTTATACTGTTTTATATCCCCCAATAGAAATTCTACAGTGTGAACTTTGTCAATAATCAGACTACTGTAAATTATTTTAACCAGATATGATGTACCATCTATGTATACATAAGCAACATAAATATAGTAATCCAGGGTGTGGACATTTACATTTGTGCCCACTTGTGCATTAATATGGCATCTTACAAAACACACCAGAAATCTGTCCCTCCATCATACAGATTTGCCATATAGTTCAAATTTGAACTCTTCTCATTCAAGTCAAGGCTTTGTCTACACACAAACTTCCATTGGTTTAACTACAGGTACATGTGTTTAAACAAATGTAGCTAAACAGGTGCAAATCTGCATGTAGAAACTCTTATTTCCATTTTGAAAGGACTTGATTTTAGAGAAATAAACTGAAATATAACCCATCCTCAGTGCCAAATAACGTCTACGGACAAACATGTACCTTTTTCAGTAAATCAGGTTATACACACTCCTTAGTTAAACTGGTGGAAGTTTGTGTAGATGAAAGGTCCAACCAAGTCTTGCTTCGTGATAAAACATTAATGAGATCTAAAACAGTTACACAGTTCTCACCTGGCTTGCTCAATGGGAGCCTGGAATTGTCCAGTCCTCCTAACACTGGCCTTCCAGTGAGGCTAGCCTGATAGAGGGACTCCAACTCAGAGACTTCCTGCTCTATGTCTTGACTCCAGTGTGGGTGAAACTGCACTGGATTCCTGTGCAGGTCATCTCTGATTGTTCCGTGATCAGAAAGGAGTGGATTCCTCCCTGGCACAGGAAGCCATTTTGTATTTTTACAGCCCAGCTGAGAACTGTAATACCTAGTGACATTGTCCACCCAACGGTCCACAGGCAGAGAAGCATCCATGCCAGTAGCAGCTCCATAATCCACCTGTCTCACACCTCCATCATGAGTGTGCCTTTCCTGGGAAAGTGCGGGGTCATCTACATTCTGTCCGCCTCTTCTACACAGGTCTCCACAGTGTGATCCAGGACTCTTAGAAGTAACTAGTTCAGTGCTAAACCTTTCCAAGGAAACAAACCCATCCCTAACGTTGAAGGAGGAGTGCAACTTTTCAGAAGACCAGGCTTTGTTTTCTTGACTTTGAGGGATTAATTGCCTGTGGCTTGAGGCTGAAGAATTGGGGAATGACTCCTGTATCTGCCCTGGAGACTTCTCATCCTGACAGACTGCAGCAGCCCACCCTCTCTCATGTGCACCTTCTTTCTGGGACATTCCATGCAGTCTCTGAAACTGCTCTGCCAAGGAACGAACATGCCCCTTCATGGCATGGGTCTTAGATTTGCAAGTCTCCACATTACTGAAGTCATCCTGCGGCAGCCCTAAAGTTTCACGGTTGTTTGCTTGGGGGTGCCTGTTTGCTGTCTGGAAAGTAGCCTGAGGGCACTGAAGTGACAGGGATGAAGCAGCAGAGATCATGGAATGACTGTCCCCTATCTGATCTATTCTAGCAGGCACTTCAGAGCTTGACAGTCCATAGCATGGACTGTGTGGACTGCTTTCACTAGGAGATGATGTTTGCATTGAAGGGGGACAGGGAACTAGTGTATGCAAAGACCCAGAGTTGACTGTATTAACATTAGTTTTGTGCTGAGGTGTAAGAGTAGCTGTAATGTCATGGACGTCTTGTAGCTTGCTGCTGCAGTCCCTATGGTCTTCCAGCCCTTTGGATGGGGCCCCATCAAGATCCATAACATGGTGAGCATCATTCTCAGTCCTCGTGGGTCTCTCAACCAACCCATGCCCATAGGGAAAAGAGGGAGCTTGGTCACTGAAATCAGCAGAAGCAGCCTGGAAGATAGGAAAGGTCCCATTTGAAGGACTGCTTGCAGGAACAGGTAGGGAGGAAGACTCTTGATAGAATGATGAGCGTACTTCATGGCAGGAAGCAGGTGGGCAGAAGAAAAAACTGGACCCAAATTCCACTTCTCTGTTGGGTTCCAGTGGTACCTCCCGGCTCAACAGTACTTGGAGCGGGCGAGTCTGTTCACTAAAATACACAGAAATAGTAACCAACTATTAGTAATGCTCTTTTTAAAAATTATCCCTAAGGCTATCCCCCCGATGTCCACCTCAATTCACTTCTCTTTGCACAAACAAATTAAAAACTTCTCAGCCAAAAGAATTGCTTTTGTTAATTTAACATCTTCATTTTCTTTCCTTCCTACTAATGAGTGACACTCTCAATCTATTTTATTTTTTTCAAATATTAAAAGCTAATTTTTATTATAAGAGTTTATTGTGACATTTTTACAACTGTTCTAAAGCATTCTGTGCACTTTGGCTAGGGGCTTGAGTATATGTGGGGACATTATAAAAGTTTAAAAAAATTAAAATTAAGTATTACAAATTCCCCTCCAAAATTAGTCTCTCCAAGAGATTGCTACAAACCATGCAAGAGAATCATTATATTTATGGTCTTAACAGGCAACATTCCTCTCAGGTTCTCTTTTCTAAAGTAATGGGGAATAACTTTGGGAAGGAGAGAAATAGAATAGAATGCAAAACATTTTCCTTAGTTTCCTTCTCATTTTTTTCAACTTTGAATTATTTATCTAATAAATTAACGAAAACATTTAAAAGCATTAAAAACCATGTGCACTTATCTTACATAAAATATATACAATGCATGTCCTTGGGTCACTTTGAATTTCTTCTGCATTAATCAGCATTCTAGTATGCAACTAGAAAGTCACAGGAGTCCAGGAATCATTTATATGAATAAAATTAGAGGTCTGGAAACAACTCTGACAGACAGTGATATCTCTGGCAAACTGAAAACTGCTGCTGCTCAAAGCAGCACTTCGTGTTGGTTAGATTAATGCTCTAACCTTAAATCTGGATATGCAGAATGATGACAATGTGCAGCTAAACACTGGTGCATAATTCAGATAATTATTTCCTATAGGATCAAAAAAGACTATTGTGTGACTTCAAGCCTGATCCAGAAATAAAATCTACCACGCAGAAGATCCAACCTAGCATTCATGGGGGGATAGCTCTGAGTAACAACAATTATGCTTTTTTAAAAATGTTGATACATATCAAAGCAAAGACACAAAAATCAAGATATAATCAGCCATTTTTCACTGAATACAAAGTTAAAACTCACTGCAGTAGAAACTTATTGTACAGAGTAGTAATAGGACAGCTCCTTTAGCAGGGATGGGCACTCATGCAATATATTTGAGTTTGATCCCAAGAAAGATATCTTTAATGGTAAAAATGCATCTGTGCTTTAAATCTGCCACTGCCCAATGTCAGCATTCAGTGTTTCTCCTACAACAGAGGGCACTTTGGACCACTAATTAGCACAGGGATCTGCTTTCATTGTTCATAATTCAACAGCTGCAAGAACAGAGCAAAACCCTGAATTATAGCCTTTTTAGGTACAGGTTTCGGCATTTCTGTCCCTGCAGGGATGCTCACATGAGTGTCCACCTGGGCATTTGGTCGCAGAGCATGTCGTTGGGGAAGTGGAAGGAGGAAAGAAATAGATGCAAGCTGGGCAAGAAGCATTCTAGAGGTGGCAGGGGATGGCAGAGAAAAGAGGGTCAAATGGAGCTACAACTAGGTGCTTGGATGGGCTGAGTAAGATGTAGCAGCAGAGACTCAAATGGAGTAGACAGACTAGAGTAGAAAAGCAGAAAAGAAAGTATCCTGAGGAAGAAACTGGAGAGACTGCTAAATTTGACTAGAGACAACTGTAAGGCAGAGAACCTGGCTGTGGGACAGAGGTAGCATCAGGACGATTAGTCAGCAAACAACAGGAAAGTTGACAGGGCAAGGACAGGTTGTAAGTGAACCCTTTTCTGCAAGAGCTGCACCAGTGCACCAATGAAGAAGTGGACTAGAAGAAAAGGTTCAATGCATGTTTCCCTGCTAAGAGCACTGCAGACATGCGACTGCCCTCCACATGGTAGTTATTTCAGGGCATTCACTATAACAATAGTTTAACTCATTTCAGCTCTGAAGATATTTGCTAATTTTTCTTTTTTAAACCTTACCATTTCACCTTAAAACACATCTCTTCTTTTAACAGTCACTTTTCTGTTGGTACACAGGTCTGTTCTAACAGCGAGAATTAATTTCTAAACGCCTCTTATTACAGGCCTCATTTTGACTTGGCGCACATAACCTAGCCTACTAAAACCATGGATGCACTTAAGTGTGCTTTCCTATAACATGGTATGACCTGAGCATGCCATGAAGAAGAATGCTACAGGATTTTGAGTAACCAGGGGAACACACAGTTCACTACTTCTTTCTAGACCATGTTTCTGGTCAGTACAGCTCAGATCTGCTCTACTTGATATACTTGGACTACCTTGTAGATTGGGTCATGGTGCCCCCCTGTCGTGGGCGGCAGGTTGGTGGCGGCGGCGGCGGCTGCGATGGCTGCTGCTGCATGTGATCCTGGAGGCTCCGTGCTTTTCGGATACAGATTTGTAGCTTCTTATCGACTAAGGCTCTGCTGTGAGTGCTAGAGCTGGCATCATGCATGGCAAGTCTTAGTTTAGCTAAAATGCAAAAGAAAACAGCAGAAACAAAAAACAGAAAAAAGGACTAAAATTGAAAAAAGAAAAAAAAGATGCAGCAAGAACATAAAATATGGACCATGCAAATGCTGCCACAGAGAAGTTTACAAGGATGCTTTCATTTCCATTAATGCACATTCAGGTTAGCCATGTGTCCAACAGATTAACTGAAACTAAACCAAAATGAGTAAAAAAAAAAAAAAAATCTAGTTTTTAGCCAAACCCTCCTCCTCCTAACATAGGGTGGGTCTTTCTCCAGCCCTCACAGAAAATGCTATATCATTCTTCATCTTCCATCTATACAACTCCTTATTCCCATATCATGGTTCTTTTATGTGCACAGAAACTTGGTCAGGATTTATAATCAGAGCATAGCCAGGTGGGATGCAGGCTCACAGAACTTTCATGAGAGCTGTATCTTGATCTTGTTTTGTAAAACAGAAAAGCCAATTTCTATAAACATATTTTGCCTTAGCAAATCCATGGTATTACCTGTTCTGTTTTGCAATCTTACTAACCAGCAAGTGGGGAATGGAAGTTGGAGTGGGATAGCCAGCCAGTCAAATTATAAAATACAGAAACAAACAAAAAAATGCTGTAGCACATAACTCCCATAATTCACAGCAAATATTTAGCCCTTCAAAATCTTGACGCCGCCACTTCCTCCTGAGATGTGAATAAGTACAGCACAGTTCATTCCTTTTCTTGTTGGTGACAGGAGTCATCTTCTCTCATGCTCCTTTTCTACATACTGTACTGACAGGTTTAGGGCTTAAACCCTCTGTAATTTGGTCTCTGGACTGGGAAAACTGCTTACTGTGTATAAGAAAGCAGGAGAAGAATTACCTACTAGGTGCCTGCTGAAATGCACCAATTAGCAGCAAGACAACAGACATCCCAGTGTTCTTACTGCCACTGCACTAGACACAACAGCCCAGAGGGAGCCAAGCTGGTGGAGGGGAATGGGACTAAAATCCAGAAATAATGGTGCTTAGAAAGAGGAACCACTAGCTCCAACCACACCAGTAGAAACCAGCACACTCCTCATTTTCCCACCTGAGAATTTCAGATGACTAGTCAGTAAATTTTACAGACCTGTTCTGTGATATTAGTAAACTGCCAAAAGCACAGTAACTCAGGCAATTAGTTACTTACATATAGCTTCGTTACAGAGAGCAAGAGCTGCAGCACAATCTCCCTTCTGCTCCTGATGCAGCGACTCTTCAAAGACTGAGTCTGCTTCCTGCATGGACCTCTCAAAGCCATCACTCCTCCCTGCAAGGGGCAGCACTCTTCATTTCATTTGCATTCTTTTTTTTCCTTTACCCTTCCTCCCACTTGTTAGCACAGAATCTTTCCATATGGGAGTCATTTGTAGCAGCCTACCTGTAGAGGCTGTACCTTTCCCAAACTCTTGTTCCTTTTTAAAGGGTATTAGGATGTTGAGGAGCACTGGGGACTGCAAGAATCACAAACTCTGAGACTGGGTGTGGCATACCCTTAATTAACACAACTGTCAGGATCAGGTAATCATAAGCACTGTCTGATAAAAGGACTGTAAGCCACTGTTTGTGTGTTTTACTCAGGGTAACGAGGGATTTTGCTGCAGATTGTTTTGGGTAAAGTAAGTGTGTGCGTGCATGTACAGAGACAGGCAGAGACAAGAAACAAGAAAGCACAGTGTGACCCTGGAAAAATGGGAAAAGCTAGAGAGTTTGGGGGACTGTTTTTGGCTAAAGAGGCTTGGGATACTAAGATACTGCTCCTTTTGTTCTTGGTCCTCCAATGTTCAGAGAAGCAGGACTTTGTACATTCCTTTAAAAAAAACAAGACTGCATGAAAGAAAACACCAGACCGTCAACCAAATTATATTCTCTGTGATTGTCTACAGCAGAAAGTTATGCTGCTTCAATATATTATATGATTTTAAATGGATTTTAGTTGCATTTGTGCAAAAGATCAATTTACATCAATTAAGAATCAATTTAACCTAAACCAAAATAAGCTACATTTGACCTGAAATAAGAGTGTCTAACATAGAAGGTTGCATTGGTTTAACTTAATCTGTTTAAAAATCACATCTTATGTAAAGCTTTCTGCTGTAGACAGAACTCCGTTATAACCATGTAAATCTGCTGACTTCAGTTGAGTCACTTCCAATTTACACCAAGGTAACAGAGCAAACTTTGGTATTATATCTCCAAATTCCAGTCAGTGCTATTTCTACTACTTTACTGTTGAGATTACAAAGTCAAGGCTTATTAGCATCTACACCAATGTCTGGAGCAGTAGTTTTACTGTAAACGACAGGCTTTGGCCAGTCATTTGAAGTGACTTATTCATGTGACTGTTAACAAACTGGGAATTTTTTGATTAATTCCTTTTTTGTCAGAACATGCTGATTCATCAGAACAAACTTGTTGAAGAAATATATCTGTTTCGATTCCAATTTTGTCAGGAAGATTTTTCAGGTCCAGGATGGAATTTCTGATGAAAGTGACAGATGCACTTACCCGCTCTGCACCCCAGAATAGCCAATAATAATCCTCTCGTTAGCGCTCTCACCTCAGACAGTGGGGATCCATCTTCAAGTCCCTGCTCCAAATGAGGCAGAGCAGAGATGTGAAGGTGGATCTCCCCTACCCCAGCTGAATGTCCTGAGCTACTGGCTACTCCATGAGTAACTTTTGTGAAAAAATTCAGGGTGTAGTTTTTATTCTGAAGGGGAATGAAAATAAATGCCAAACCTTCAAAACTGTTTGGAAACAGAATCCTTTGTTTTAGAGCAGTGGTCCCCAACCTTTTAGGGCTGGGCCGCGCACGCACCGCGTGCCTGGAGCGGGACCGCCCATGTGCCACGCGCCCAGGGCCAGCACTGTGCATGCACCGCATGCCTGGGGCAGGGCCAGCCCCAATCACTGGGCGGGTGCACATAAATGCCCCAGCGGGCGCTATGGCGCCTGCAGGCACCGTGTTGGGAACCACTGTTTTAGAGTATGCCAGAAGGCTTCTCTGTACTGAAAACACTAGAGCAGCACCATTGTAGCACTTCAGTGTGATGCTACCTATGCAAACATGAAGGGTTCTCTCAGTGGCATAGATAATCCACTTCCCCAAGTGGCAGTAGCTAGGTTGATGAGAACATCTTAACATCACTTAGGGATGTGGATATTTCAGATGTCAAAAGCAACTACTGTTACAGAAAAAAAAACCCACAGTGTACAGCAGGGGTGAGCAATAATTTTTGGCAGAGTGTGGCGGGGCGTTGCCCTGCACTAGCCCTTTAAGGAAGACCTGGAGTCAGGGGGAAGCCCAGCTGAGGCAAATAAGGAGGGCCCAGTTGGAGACTATAAGAGCAGCTCCTGAAAGGAGGAGAGATACCTGCCTGCCTGCAATGAGAGAGGCTTTGGCCTAGCAAACCCAGGCTATCCAGCCTGAGGCCCAGGGTTGCAAGAAGGCAGTCACAGAGGGCAGGGCTCGCATGGAGGCAGCCCTAAAAGGCCGGGCTGCAAGGAGGCAGCCGCGGTTCTGCAACAAGGCAGCTGCAATAGGCTGGGGGAGTTCGAGCCAGGGAAGCCCAGGCCATAAGACCACAAGGCAGGGTTGCAGGAAGCAACCGGGCAGGCAGAGGCGTGCCTTTGGCCAGGGAGGAATGGCCAGGAGAGACTGCTGTCCGCCCGGAGACAGGACTAGGGAGGGACTGGTAGTGGGCCACTGAAGCCTGGAGGGCGTTGAGGAACTGTGTGCGCCAGGCACCACCCCTGCAGCTTCCACTGTCTGATTTCTGGCCAATGGGAGCTGTGAGGATGGTGCACCCCAACTCCAAGGTGTGTGCAAAGACACTTGCTAGCAGCAGCTGACCACTTCTGGAAGTGGCGTGGCTGGGGCCACAGCAGGCAGATTGCCTGAGTGCCCCGCTACACTGTGGGACTTAGCAGGCTGGAGGGAAATGTTTGGCAGGCCTGATCGAACCTCTTTGCCATATTTTACCCAACCTGGCGTATAGTATGTCTCAAATACCACACAAATGCTGTGGCCAGACTGTGTTAACATGCTTGCAAACCCCTTTCCAGCAATTTTAATGACTAGTTATCTCCAACACACTTTATTCCATGTGAAACAATTCAGAGGTGCCTGGGAAATGATACCTACTTCAGCAGACTGTAATGAATATCAGAGCCTTTCACCCACTAATGCACACTGACCACCATAAGAAGCTGCTGGAGTGCAGAATAGTTCTGCAGCCTTAGGAGGAGGAGAGAGCAGAGCACATGGAGGAGGAGCCGAGAACAGGGAGACAAGACCCACAAATTCTTTTTGAACAACTTCAAAAAGTGGGGAAAAAAGGAAGGTGATGACCCCTGAAAAGTACCAAAACATAGGCGAGCTCAAGAGAAACAAGATGTTCTGACCTACGGACAACAGGTCTCAAGCCACTTATTAGAACAGCATACAAAATTGCTCATGAAAATTTAACAATGCATGCCAAAATCTGCTCATTTGTCCTTTCTTGTGAAGGCAGAAAAATTAATATTTCACTTAGCCAAAATAGAAAGCCTCCTTGACATGGGTAACATACATTTCACTACCATATACAATTCTTATTTTAAGAACTCCAGAGAAACCTAGTAAATGCAGATGTGCTGAGTATGAACAAGAAGTCAGGTAGATCAGTAAGTCAGAACAGCAGCATTTTCATAGGTAAAATGTGTGACCACTGAAAGCCAGACTCTAAGCAATTTGCACTTGGCCAACGCATGGGCAAAACCATTTATTTAGTGGAAGGAAAATGGGACAGAAATGTTCTGGAGTCTTGTGCATAAGCAAACCATGAACCACCCAGAAGGTTCAGGAGCCATCTAGCCTCCCTCGCTATCATGCCAGAGTCCATGGCCCCCAAATACCGTATAACACTCTTGGATGTTAGGTGCCTTTCTAGTATGCCAAACAGTTGGATGTTTCTAACAATATGTATAGTGGGCCATTACCCAGGGTCAAATTGGGACTGTTCCCAGTGACTCAATGAAAAGGCATATTTTTCTGGAGGCTGTAGCCTTTTATTTCAAAATCTGAATTTAAAAAAAAATTAAATCAGTAACACTTAAGTTTGTGAACAGACACTTAATACTATTAACCAACTGTAACTGATATCTGCACAATTCCGTAGACCGCGTGAGAAGACAAATCAAAGAATGGTGAATGCCCTATTCATTTCTAGGGGTCATTAACCAAAGTCTTATGGCAACAATTAGAGGTCAAACTGGTAACTATTGCACTGTTGATCACCATGCAAGATTGGAGAAGCACAAAAATTGTGAAGATCTCCTGCCAATGCAAGTGGAAAGGGCCACACCAGAGGATCTACAGTTACTCACATGTGGCATCCTAGCTGACCCTAAGAATCCTGTAATGTAGGTATGGTCTTTTTTAACACTATGGGTACATCTACATTTTTTTTTTTGAAAGAGGATATACAGATGCCATGGGAATTTGCATATCTTCTTCCGATCTCACTTTCAAAAGAGGATCTTTCAAAAGTGAAAGCAGTCGATGCGGTTTTTTTCCGGGGAAAAAACCCTTTTTCAAAAAACTGTGTAAACCTCATTTTTTAAGAAAGAGCTTTTTTTTCTTTTGAAAAATGTGTCCTCTTTCGAAAGTGAGATCAGAAGATATGCAAATTTCTACAGAATTTGCAGATCTTCTTTTTAAAATAGAATGTAGTCTAGAAATAGCCTATAGGTGCACCACTTTCCTGAGCGACAATGTTCTTCTATCAACCTGGACACAGCAACTCCAGGAATTAGGCCAGGATAGCTATGGATTTAAGTGTGTTGGGGAAAAAAGTCAGAGCTTGGAGTGACACAGCAACACCATCCTAAATTTTAAGTGTAGCTCAAATATTTGTTTTGGTAAGTTGAGTTTGGTGTTTGGCCAGAACACAGGTTTTTTGTTGTTGTTGTTGTTTTTCCAAAATTAGATTATTTTGCATTATAAATTCAGCATTCTCTTCCTGTTCTCCACGTTTCTGATAAATTCTGAGACCATCTTGTCTCGCCATGGGAGACTTCTGTTGAATAATTGTAGAATTGTCATGGGGAAGAAAAAGCAAGAGACTTACTGGAAAAAATCAAAAGACCAAACACACCTTCTCCACCTCCCACATATGCAACACTATATTCCAAACCCATCCAACACCCCACACCAGCCACATCCAGCCTGGGCCAATTACCCTGGTTCTGCAGTTCATCTAGGTCCATGAACCTGCTGGGACGGGGATTAAAGCCCATTGCTGCCTCCAGTTCCTTCTCCCGTTTCCTGCGTAGCTCCTGTTCCTGTGCCCTCCTTGCCACTTCCTCCTGTAACTCATCCAGTTCGCTCTTCGATGGGGCAGGCGCTTCTCCACCTTCAAACACCAGAGAGAGCCATGGGTACTTTCAGTGGGTGCCCCATTCCCAACACGCACACTCTGCTGTAGCAGCAGCTCAACTTGTTTTGCTCTTTTAATCTTCTGTAAGTCCATTTTATATAGGAAGCAAGGAAAACTTGAAGACAAAGGCAAGTGCCACCGGAAGCACACAAAAGGCAGCACTTAGTAAAAAGCTATTTTATTAATTTAAATATTATAGCTTACATATTTTATATTAATTTTTCTAAAAGATTTAGAAATGGGAAAGATTACTGGATCATTTTAGCCTACTTCCTTGCCAATTCAGGTTCTCCCCCACTATATGTTGTGCTTTGTACATTTTATCTAGTTTGATGTTCAGATGAGAAGTGGGTGAGGAAATATCTTTTATTGGATCAACTTCTTCTGGTGAGAGAGAGCAGCTTTTGAGGTACACAGAACTCTTGTTTAGGTCTGGGAAACTTATACAGAGTGTCACAGCTAAATACAAGATGGATCAGATTACTCAGCATAGTAAGTATTTAGTTATAAAGGACAAAAAAAATCCAGAGACAGTAAAAGCTGTGTTGTCCAGCACTGCAGCAACCCAAACGCTTTATAAATCAGCATTTCTAATCTTCATGGAAAGTCCAGTTTATAGTCAGGTTGGTGCAGCACTGGCAGGCTCCCCACCTTGCTCACTATGGTTCATTGGTAGCAGCATGTTCCTGTTGCTCCTAGGTGGAGGAATGGCCATGAGAGCTTCAGGGTGCGGGAGAGGCTGCAGGAGGAGTTTTGGGGTGCTGGATCCTGGGGGTGTTCACCTCAGGCAGCTCCCAACTAAGGGCTATATGTCCCTATTGCTCCTAGTCAGAGGTGTGAACAGGCATCTCTGTGTGCTCCCTCCCCCCACTGCTCTCTCTGGCCACGCTTCCCAGCCAGTAGGAGCTGCAGAGCCAATCTATGATCTAATAACACAACCCCAGCTGCTTCCACCTCTACCCTTTCTTCCCTATGAATGGACAGGTGTTAATGGACCACTGCACTTTGTTCAGCATATTTCAAGGGACAATTCAATCTACTCCACCTTGTAATTTACCTGTGACACTTTGAGACCTTGTTTACTCTACAGGTTATTTTGGTATAATTTATGTCACTCTGGAGTGTGACTAATCCACAGCCCTGAGTGACAAATTACACTGACCTAATCTCCAATGCAGACAGTATTGTCAGCTACTACCTTTTGTGCAGGCAGGAGCTTAGCTGACGGAAGAGATCTTTCCCATAAGCTTAGAGTATCTCCATCACAAGCACTATAGTGGTGCTGCTGCAGCGTAGACATAGCCTGAGTAAATTTCCCAGCTCTGCAGAAGAGCTCATACGTTTGTCTCTCTCATCAACAGAAGTCCATCTAGTAAGAGATAGTATTTCATCCACCTGGTCTCTCTAATATCCTGGGACCAACATGGCTACAACACCACTGCATGTTCCAAATTATGCAGTGTCCACCACTTCACTTTTACAACCTTACTGTCCTCTTATTTGGGGGGGGACATTCAACTTAAAACATCCCCACACTAAAATCCCTCCCATTATTCCTACTTAAGCCCTTCATCCTTTTCTTGACATTGTGGGTGTTTACATAGCTCCAATGTTCTTGCAGCCCTCTATAATTATCTATGCTTCATGTAGTCAGTCCTTCCTCAAACCAATCCCACTAGCACCCTAATCTTTGTGTTGCTTTTCATGGTGCTGACTTACATTTACTAACATACAAATTGCAATATTCTAGATATGGTTGCATGAAAGCCTTATGGAGAGGACTACTGACTCATAATTCCGTGACATAACACCTACGGCACGAACTTTAAAAATCTCTTTAAAAACATCAGTATTTAAGGTTCTCTTCGTAGAAGCAGGAGGAGAAACTTTAACACCAATAATTCATGATTACAAAAGGATTTTATTAACTCGCTGTGGGTATGTCTACACTACAACCCTAGTTCGAACTAGGGTGGTAATGTAGGCAACCGGAGTTGCAAATGAAGCCCGGGATTTGAATTTCCCGGGCTTCATTTGCATAAAGCCGGGCGCCCCCTTTTTAAATGTCCGCTAGTGCGGACTCCGTGCCGCGCGGCTTCACGCAGCACGGACTAGGTAGTTCGGACTAGGTTTCCTAGTCGGAACTACCGTTACTCCTCGTGAAATTCAAATCCCGGGCTTCATTTGCAACTCTAGTTGCCTACATTACCACCCTAGTTCGAACTAGGATGGTAGTGTAGACGTACCATGAGATACTCTGTACCTTGGGAGAGCACCCTGTAACCCCTAATATTCCTCATCTGTATACAATTATGATATTATATATAAGCATTCCAGGGAAGGTGTTGGGGAAAGTTTATGATCAGCTGAAAGTCTCTGTTCTGTCTAAATATGTACGTCTTTAGTTCATATGAAGTTATGAGTTATATGTAGGGTTGCAAGATGGTTTCAACAAAAATACCAGACACACTTGACATTACATCACAATCTACATTACATCTTATTTAGAAAATACCGGACACTTATATTTTCTCAATTTATTTCCTGAACAGAAAGCTCAAATGCTGGACTGTCTGGTTCAAAACCGGATACCTGGCAACCCGAGTTGTATGTTTGTCACTAAAACAAGTTGAAAGATCAGCAGGCTATTAGCTCCCCAGAGACAACAGTAAGGCAAAGTAACTGAGGGGTTAAACAACTATCAACTGCCATTGTCCAGCAAAAGAGCTACAACTCATACCTTACCTTCATGAGACCACACCAGGGGAATTGCTCCACCTTGTTTGGGGACTCAGCAATGTCTCCCAGACATGCCTGAACTTGTATTCTCCAGGCATATGAACTAAGAACATAAAACTGAACACAGGGGGGCCAGGCTCTGCCATTTTCCTATCTCCACCTATGCTGCAGGTAATAAGGGCTGGCAGAAGACTGATCTCGGGTTGAAGAAACTGTTGGCTCCTCCTGTGGCTCCAGGGGCTGAAGGAGGTCTGTGCCCCCAACAAATATTGGAGGTGTGTTGTATGCGCGCACACACACGCGGACACGCACGTCCCTGGTGCTCTGTTTCTGCTTTAGTTCCCCCTGCCTGGGGCTCAGCTCCAAGGAGCCCCTAACTCTCTTCCATGGCTCAACTATGTTCTGAGTTCTGGATTCCCCATGCCTCCCATTGAACCTACATCAGGACTCCTATTTCAGCTGCTGCTACAGGGGCCCTGAGGTGGAGGCAGCCCAGCACCCAACATGGTGGTGCTGTTGCAGCACCAACTATCTCCTGCACCGGTAGCTGCCTCCAGTAGCTCAAGGACCTGTGTGGTTACCTGACATTGCCGTTAGGTGATCCCAGGCAAGTCCAATGCAGGGAAAGGAAAAAACTTGCCTGTCTTTTATAAGTGTTGTTCAAGAGAATTTTTTACCTCAATGGTCTCATAGAGGACTGGGTGTGGCATCCTCTGGAGTGCCCTCCTCATGCACTGGTGTATGAGAATGTATGCTATGAATGGCAAAAGGGGGGGCATTCCCAGGGAGTTCCCATCTTTGAGAGATTACACTAACCATTTTCGGATGGAGTGACTTCTCATGGCAAAAGGAGAAGATCCTGCTGAGGTAACCTGCCAACACATTCCTGTCCCTGGAAAGTGTGCTGCCACAAGATGAACAGCAGGCTGCATACAGAAGTCCCACAGCCAGGAAGCTCCTTGGCAAAGGGCCGACAACCAGGCTACACTTAGTTTATTGGTCTAAAACATTGCAGTGGACTTGTTCATCAGGATCTGAACCATCCTGCCCTTAAGATGAGGCAAGAAAGGTAGGCAGGCCAAGCAAACCACTCTGAGCTCTCTGAGGTTTATGTGGAACAAGCAATCATCCTGCAACTAACAACCTGGTGTGCTGAGAACACCCAAGCGTGTTCCCCAACTCAAATCTGCAGTATTGTTTTCAGAAGATAGCTTAACCCCACCCTTCAACTTCAGAATCAATAATTCAGGAATCTTGAATTCCAAAGGAATGTGTATCTATACTGAACATCCGTAGGAAAGGCAAGCCATTGTCCGGTTACCTTAAATTGTCCCCTACCCTTTTTACTTATTTTTCCTACCTCCTTTTTATTCTTGACAAGTTTGGGTCTAGATGCTGTTGCAAGCTTGCTTCTTCACAAAAGATACCAATAATGGTTAATGATAATTGGCTGTATTTTGAGAGGAATATTCTAACTACCTGTTTAGTTGGGCAGCTGAAATTATGAGAGGATGGAGGGAGAGAGTATTACTTTCCTCTGGTGTGTCAGTTTAAGTCACTGCCTGAGGAAGGATGCCTCTCAAGATGAATGAAAGGTATGTCCTAACAGGCTCCTGGTGATACTAACTGGTAATGCAATAAACAAGAACTGTAGTCCCAAAAAGTTGTACCAGATTCCTGAGTCTTTTTCCCTTTCTTGCATCTGCCTCCACTGTGAAGGAAAAATATCCAGAGATTACGAAATTACCTCACTACATTTTAAACTCGACGATTGTGGAAATTGGGGGTTGAAAAGGTCTCTTACCATTTCCTAGGGAGTGCTGGCTGCTTGTCCATCCAGTTGAGGAAGCAGATTCCACTTCTAAGATGCTGCTGCTATGTGACTTTGGGATATTACGCCAGGCAGGAACCAATCCACTAGATCGCTTCATATGAGAATCCCTTGAAACGGGAGTGGGGGGGGGGGGGAGACAATGGTTAAACATTTTGCCAATCTTTTCAGGGGATGGAAATGTACAGAGTGCTGGAAAGAAGGACAAGACAGCCCTACATTTTTTCAGTCTGGCAATAACATTTCATCTTCACCTTATTTTCACACAGCTTCAAAAGAGATGGTATTTTAAAAGGATTCTATGGAAAAATCCCTGGGGGAAGGGAACAAAAAAGAATTCACCTCTTCTCAAATAATATTTAAGATTTTATTCTTTATTTACATAGGAATCTGGCTCCTGTTTCTCAGTCCCCAACTATAAGATTTATTTCCCTTTTCCCAAACACACCCAAAAACTATAACTTCCAGTCATATATTTTCTGCAAGAGGGATCAAAAACTGCATCAAAATATCCAAACACCAGTTCCTCTTTATTTTGGCACTATGTTCCCTTATTGTACAAGATCATTAAAAAAGAGCTCTCCAAAGCAATGATGGGAAATGTGGCTCTCTGAAGAACACAGAAGATTGCAACTGCAACTATGTCACCATCTGCCCCTTTCCTACAAGTATCACTGGGATAGATCCTAAATCCTGGAAATGAAGCAGCTGGAGGGTATTTCACTACTAAAGAGAAATTTCCTTAGAAGCACATGATGAAGCACTTTTTACCCAAAAGCTTATGCCCAAATACATCTGTTCATCTTTAAGGTGCCACAGGACTCCTCATTGTTTATGGATTCTATAGTACACAGAAGGCCCCAATGAAGTCCTCAGGGAGACATGTTCCCATGCCAGTCTATTAAACAGTACACATGCTCCAAAACAGAGCCTGACACAGGGATGCTTACTGTCAGACAGTAATTTCACTGAGTCAAAGGTAATAGGCCAGATTAATTTTTCACATGGACAGCAGTGACAGACAGCGTCTAAATTTAAAACAAACTGGGTCCAGCATCCTGCAACTTTGGTTTTTGACACAGCCTCAGGACAGAGCTCTCTATATCCATCTCTCCCCACCCACCCCCCCAATAGCTGGTTGAGTCACCCTCCTAAAATCCTTCTGAGACGTAGAAATTAGTGTCCAGCCAAACAAGGAATGCTGCCATGGCACAGCATTACCAGCTTATTTCCCATAATCTGCCTGCACTGTTGTCTACAAGAGCCGCAGACTGAGACTGAAGGGCAATGCTTATGCTCCGTATTCAAGAGCCACAATTTAGTTCTCAGAGATCCTAGTTTGCAGGGCCATAAGAGAAGCAAAAGTCCAAGAGTGCACTTTGTTAACATCTACCTGTGGGTGCTGGAGCTCTCAGACAAGGGCATGTCCAGACTGACTGGGCTGTTGCTATTGCGTTCGCTGCTCTCATAGCCAGATTCCATCCTTTGGATCAGACGAGGATGCTGATCCATCAGGTGCTGAGTGCCCCATCCCCGACCCCAGGGCTTATACCTGATGTTTAGTTGGTTTGGCCTTGTGCCTTGAGTTGCTGGTTCCTTCAGCTCATCTTCTATAAATTCCTTGGCTGTCAAGAGAAAAGAACATGAGATAGCAGAAGAGTCAGGTTGAATTCTATCATGTTAGCTGCTAGTTTTTGGATTTCTAACCCTGTTTAAATCAAATGTACTGTGGTTCTGTGTTCAGGGATAAAAATCGTCCAGACAATTTCAAGAATCCAGACAATATCTTTATAGCATCTCTAAAAACATGAAGTAATTTCCAGAAGAAAAAGGGAAATGAAGCTTTAGACTCATCGTGATTTTCCCCAAGCAATGTGTTTTTAATACCTGCCATTTAGCGAAACTTGCTTCATCCAAAGGAAAAAAGAAACCTATAAGCAAGGAGACCGAATCATCCCTGTCAAGGGGAATCCAGTAAAAGACAGAAAGGAGGATCTATTTCACTGAAGGAAGGAAAAGAAAAGGATACTCACCTGTGCAGTAACTGAAGTTCTTTAGGATGGCTGTCCCTGTAGGTGCTTCATTTTAGGTGTCCTGACACTGCACTTGTAATGGGGGATTTGTGGTAGCAGTGCCTAGTGGGGCTGTGCATACATGGTAGCCATTATGCACTTCTCTGAGTGGTTACATAGTGGTGCATAGCCAACGGTATGCCAGTTCCTTCTCTACAGAGACTCTACATTGAGGTGGGCAATAGTTTTTAATAAGGGTTACCCCAAGATTTAGGTAAGTGGCCAAGGGCCACACTTCTATGGAGAGAGTGCGAGGTCTGGGATAGTGAGGGAGCTTGTGATAGAGAACTGAGGTGCAGGAGAGGGAGTGGGGTCTGAGGGAGTTTGGGTGGAGGAAGGGATTATGATCAGGGGCAGGGACATGGGGTGCAGGGTCTGGGAGTGGTGTAGGAGGGAATGCTGGGTCGGGGAGGGAGTTGTGACCTGGAGGAGGTGGGGAGAGGGGATACAGAGGGTTTGGGTGGTGGCTTAGGGCAAGAAGTTGGGGAGGAGAGTGGGGGTGGGTTCCAGAGGAAGGCTCTGGCTGGAAGGTGCTTACCACCTAGGTGGCTCCCAGCCAGTAGCCCAGCAGGAACATGAGACAAGCTCCATGCCTTTTTGCTAGGTTGGCTGTTGCATGTGGCTCTGCTCCAGCATGGGGAGGGAGGAGACTTCACTCACTGTCCCTGCCTCCAGCAAAATTTCTCAGGGCCTATTGGCTAGAAACTGGACAATGGGAGCTAAGGGATTTTGCTAAGGGGTGGGACAGCACACAAAGCCTTCAAGTCCCTCCCCAGCATGCAGAGCATGGAGAGCCAACCTTTAAAGCAGCAGCTGCTGTGTAGTGAAGGTGCTAGCGAGGTGGCTGCAAGCCAGATCCAGTGGTTTGGTGGGCCAGATCTGGCCCATTAGCCGCCTCTAATCACCCACCCCTGATCTACATGAAACTCTGAGTAGAGGGTGTAGTTATTCAGGAGGCGGTTGGGGCTTATATTCTAGGCCTTCATCTTACTTCAGAGGGCAGGAGGGTGGGAAGACCACCACCCACAGGGACACTTCTCTAAGAATCTCTGTTACTGCAACAGATGAGTAAACTTCTCTTCTTCTTTGAGGAGTGTCTCCATAGCTTCTCCACTTTGGGTGACTAGGTGACTATTGAGCAGTGCCCCTCAGAAAAGGGGAAGGGGCTCAGAGGTACATTAACAATGGTGGATAGCGCCGAAAGCCCAAAGTTAGCACTGAAGCGGACTGTTGCGCTCTTGCACGTGTTTACTAAAGGTATGCACTGATGTCCAGTTTGCTGCTCTGCACATATCAGCGATAGAGATGCGACTGAGAAATGCCACAGATGTTGCCTGTGCTCTGGCACAGCGTGTACAAACTCTTGCTAGACTGTTGTTTCGGTAGCATAAATGGATGCATCCTGATATCCTTTTTGCATAGTCTGTTTGGAGATTGTTTGACCCATTGTGGGTTGTTATAAAAACAAATAAATAGTCTTAGTGATTTTCTAAAAATTTTTGTTCTTTCAATGCAGAGTGAATACTTTTCCAGCAGCTTTTAAGCTGGTTCCCTGCGAGCACCATTTCCTGCCTGCCCCACCTCCCTGCTTCCTCTAATAAAGAGGCAGCAGCATGGAGGGCAGGTGACTCTGCAAGGGCCAATATGCACAAGGAGCCAGCTTTCAAGCCGGCTCCTGGAGCGTACCAGCTTCCGCCTCCACCTCCCCATGCACTGCTGCCTCTGATAAAAGAGGCAGCACTGTGAGAGAGGAGGGCGGGCAGCTCTGTGGGAGCTGATATGTGACGGAAGCCAGCTTGAAAGGTGACTTTCCAAACGTACCAGCTCCCACCTGCCCCCCTCACTCTCCACGCTGCGGGGAGGTGGCTGTGCAAGATCTGGTGCTCATGAGGATCCCCCTGAGCATTGGCTCCTGCATTGCTGCCTCTGTGGGAGACATTGGGTGACAGGTGGCTCTGCCAGAGCTGGCACACGCACCCACAGGCACCAACTCATGCCTCCCTTCTCCCCTCCCCCACCCCTTGCTGCCTCTGATGCATGTAGTCGTTAGGATTAACCAATAAGCCCAGGTTGATCAGTTAATTATTTAAATGACTATACGCTAACATCCCTACGTGACAACTATGATTAATTCTGCGCCTAACTGTATCTTTCCAGTTACAACCCAACAACATACTTCTCTTTCCCCTTCCTCACCTGCATCTTCAGAGAAGGGGCTGAGTTGCGTGTAGCCACAATGGCTTCTCTTGTCTTTACTGAAGATGCTGTCTATGTTTAGAGACTCCCTTTTGGGTCTCCAGGTTGGACGGTACTTGCTAGATGAACTGGATTTGGATTCACTGCTCGTACTCTCCATTTCCCAGTCATGAGAACGCACAGGCAAGTTCTTGGGGCGTCGTACTTCTGACTGACCTGCTACACTCTCTCCACAAGGAGAGCCTTGATTTGCTTGGGCTGGTCTGTTGTGTATCATATTGCTGACTGTCTCTTTAAACTCTCTCAGTCTGTTGGTGCTGCTGGATGGTTTAGGGGCTGTTCTGGGGGCTTGTTTCTCCTTCAGTGTTTCCCCTGCAATATACAAAGGAAAAGGCACAAGGAAAAACACTTCATTTTAAACTGGCAGCACTCTTCTCAATATCATTCTGAAGCCATACAAAGGGACATCAGCAGAGGCAAGACAGACCTAAACACAGAGAGAGCGCACAAGATAGGCGCACATACACACAATCATAAAAACACAGAGAGCAACGAAGCAAATAAAGCAATGCCCCTTGCCTTCACTATGGTATCCTGAAGATTGCATCTCATCCCCTTTTCTCCGAGCCCGGCTAGAACTCCTCTTGCGGTCTGTGAGGGATCCCTTTTTGGAAATATGCCTCTGATTACATTCACTGTCAGTCAGGTGTCCTGAAAGAACAGGAGAACACAGTTTAGATGGCACGAGTCTTTGGATTGATTGTTTGATATTCTAAGACTAGGAGGCTCTTTTTGCTCTTCCTGAACTGCAGACACTCTAATGCTAACTGGCAGCTTCTAGTCAGCAAAGTCACTTATTTTAAATAATTTTTATCTAGGAGTTTTTTTAAATAATCACAAAAGACTAATGAAGCAACTCCAGGGACTGTGCTAAATGAGACAGATCATCTACCGAGAAGCAGTGGATTGCACCTTGCCTCATAATGCTCCAGGGATACCATTATCTTGCAATACCAACACTCCAGCAGCTCTCACTCTCAAACACATACAGCTCTTAAACACACATGGCTAGCTTGATTTTATTCTCATCACAAATTTGCTTTTGCACACCACACACAAATCTTTTCTTTGCATCAAATGAGTCAGAAAATATTTGTTCACAATTTAGATAGATTTTCCCTGTAAGAAAGTCTCAGGAGTAGCTGTGTCAGTCCATAACTTTTAAAACAACAAGTGGTCCTGTGGCACCTTAGAGACTAATAAAAATATATAGTATAATGAGCTTTCATGGGTAAAACCCACATCCTCAGATAAGCTGGAGTGGAAATAACAGAAACCAAGACTTTTGTAACAGCAAAAAAAAAAAAGTGTAAGATTGGTGCTAATGAGATTAATTATGTGGGCTGGAAGTGTTCCATTGTTAGCTTTAGATGTAAAAATGCAGTTAAAAGCAGGGGAGATGGGTTTTATAATGCAACATCCAATTAATGACTTTGTTCAAGCTCAGGGAAACCATGTCAAATTTGTAGATGAATTAATCGTTTAAAATGAGTATCAAAATTCAAAAAACACACTGAAGCAAAAGGAGAACTTGCTTTCAGGGACAGTACTGCATCAACAAATAAAGATGTGACAATGGGCATGCAAGGGCAACCCACACAAATGGAGATTAATGTGACAAATATCCTGTGAGTTTGTAGTATATATTCTTTAGAGAGAGATAATAGATATATGGATATGGGGAAAATGTGAAAAGAACAAGAAGGGTGTCTGGAGGGAAGACTGAGGGAGTGGTAGATAAATTAGGGCATAAGTGGCTGAGCAGGAAAGATGCCATGAAGTGGTGTTAGGGGAACTCATTTTTTCACAACATGAGCTTCAGAATGACAGCAGGCACATAAAACTGTTTAGTCTAAGGATAGAAGATATCTTGTAGCAGTTAGCATGGTGATAAAAGGAGCACACACTGCATTCAGAGTGCACAATTTCTTTGGTTAGCTTTAAAAAGTTTCCATTCTGATGGCAATGGTATGTTAGGGCATTTCCAGGGCTGTCACAGCAGCTATATGCAGAGTACCACTGCTGTTTGAGTTGGGGCTCTTAGAGCAAGAATATTTAATATTGATCTAGTCCTTAAATACACAGTTAGCCCCTGTGAATTTGGAGGTTGACAGCTTTACC
Organism: Pelodiscus sinensis; assembly: GCF_049634645.1. Lineage (NCBI taxonomy): Eukaryota > Metazoa > Chordata > Testudines > Trionychidae > Pelodiscus > Pelodiscus sinensis. The sequence continues at coordinate 4,001,519 of NC_134718.1, read as the reverse complement.
AACACTTCTGTATTTCCATCCATAAGTTGGACATGGTCCCACTGCTACAATATGGGGCAGTCTCAGCAGAGGTGCGGAGGACTACATGAACATGGAGCCTGAATTATCTTGTTCCCCAAACTGTGAGCCTTCTAGACCAGGGACAAAGGCCACTGATGAGGAAGCATGAGAAAAGTTTGCAGCATCTGTGTGCATGCTGTACTGGGCTATGAATTTCAATCTCCAGAGCTGTCAATCTTGCACCTTTCCTTAATTTTGCCGAATAACTAAATTAACAGGATTTCTCCTGAGCACTCAACACACACATGCAAAATCTGCCTTGGACAAGTATTTTTACATACTAAATGCCTCACATTCAAACAATCATATGGTTTAATAGACAAACAGTGATGTCCATGAAAAGTATCTTTATAGCCTCAAAGGTGGGGAGCACGAGGTTAGAGAAAGGAACAAAACCAAACCACTGGAGATAGATCCTAAGGGGAGGTCAGAAGTGTGAGCAGAGCAGTTAGAATTCATGCACTGTTTAGCTCGAGACCAGTGGCTGCCAGAAGGGGCAGAGGGCTAGCTCAGCTACTCTTAGTGAGCCCCACCCATCCCCATCCTGACATACCCAGGTGCTTGAGGGCACATGACCCCAATGGTCTTCCTTCCCAGGAGGACGATGTGGGACGGGGTTCACAGAACTCTGGGGTGGAAGATTGGGGGAAGTGGCCATTAATGAAGAATCCAGCTTTCTCCCAGACTGATTCAATAGCAGTTGCCGTTGACAGGAGTCAGCATTTGGTGGCTGAGCGGTTGCGTGAGGCTGGGAGATTAACTTTTTGGGGGAAGACTTGAATAGGAAAGGAGGAAATGGAGAAGACAAAGGGGGATGACCAAGTAGTAAGCAGCTAACAGGCAGGGACTGAATATAGCTAAAAACTAAATCAGAAGAGAGGAGGTAGTTTTGAATTAGGCAGTTACTGATGGGTAAGAGCTGGAGGGAAAACATGGGACAGAATCAGCAGGAGAAGAAATAAAAGGAGAGAGAGTCACTACACAAATCATGGAATCAATAATATAAATGTTGAACTTCATTTGCTCATGTGTTTTCATCCCCATTCCCACCCCTCACCTCTTTGGCCTACTTCAATTATAAGGCTATGTCTACATGGCAACATTATTTTGAAATAACTAGTGGTTTTTTGAAATAACTACTGTGGTATCTGTAGCTACCAAATATTTAACAAGGCAATAGAAAGTATATCAATCATCCAGAGCCAAAGGCCTCAAGTATCAGTTACTGAATGCATGGTGAAGAATCAAAAAGCATAGAAGAACACCGATTTGAAATCTACTCGTTAGCAAAGTCCAAGTTACTCATTATGAGAAGTACCTTCCCCAACTCTGATCCAAATTGTAAAAGATTTGAACCACAGATCAATACATGTATGCTGTTACAAACAGGACGGCAAGAACTTTGAGTGAAATAGCACCAAAATGTGCTGCTTGGAGAAATTTTGGTGTAATCATGAGCTATCCATTTAACACGTATGCCCTTTTTGTGAAACTTACTGGGTTTGGTGTACACAACACATAGTTATACTGCTAGCAGGTTTTTGGCGTATGGGAAGATCTGCTCGTCGACCTCCTGCAGTCCTTTATCAAAAATGCATGTCATAGTTCTGTGCCGCATTCAGGAACAGACTGCCCAGGTCACAGGCTGGATGCTTTGTGATAAGCATAGGCCACAGCAGATAGGGTAGCTGTTCGCCTTGAGACTACCACCCATCTCCAACTAGATTCTCCCACCACACCCCTCACGGAGCTTCCTCTGTAGTACAGCTTGTCCTCCCACTCCAGACCCACAGCAGCTTGCCTCCACAGTACAGACACAGTTATCCTCTGACCTCTATTTGCCGCCACTGCAGATGGACACCCTTCACAGATGCCTACTTTAAGCTGAAACTCCCTGATGACCACATACAGGTCCCAGTAGCATAGACTCCCTTCCCATATGGCCTCAGCTACTTTAGTGCAGGCACTTGCACATGCAACCCATTGACAACATTTTGAAATAGTGCTTTGTACAGCTGCACCATGCTGTTGATTGCAGACCATAATCCACCAGATTCCAGAACTTCAAAGAGCATCCCTGTGCCAGGATGCCATGGGCTGTATTTAAAGAGATATTGTTTCATGAGCTCTACTGCAATATGCAGATTCACAATGGCATCTGCTACCTGTGTCCCTGCTGCTTTGCGAAGCCGTGTCATTCTCCACATTGTAGATGACTGTCCCCTGCGAGTCAGAAGAGAAGTGACTGACCACAGACTCATGGTGTGAGTGTCTATAGGGACAACTGTCTGTAGAGGAGTCTGTCCTGGTGTCACTCGAGATGGAGGGCTCCCTCCCTAATTAAGAAAGTAATGGCAAATGTCAGCCTCTATTTGGAATATACAAATCAGGAGAGTTTATGACAGGAATAGAATGGAGAAAACCAAACCAAAGCAAATAAGCAGGTGTATAAACAAAGAGATACAAAAGAACAGCCTACACAAAATTCACAGATTCAAAGATGGTAGAGTTGACTGGAAGGAGACTCATGTCATCTAGTCTGATCTCTTTTCATCTAGGGGAGAGGTCAAAAATACATTTTTGCATAAACCTGACTTTTATTTAAATGCCTCCAAGTTTGCTAAATCACCTCATGATGAAAACTGCCTATATCCAAGTGAACGGTCAACAAATTAATTCCAAGATGATTTTGTTCTTTATTAATGAACAAGCCTATTAGCAAAATTAAACTGCAGAACGGATTCCTATAGGGTATCACAGAGGCAAAAAAACTAAGATTCTAAAAGAGAATTGGAGATTTATATGGATAACAAGAATATTCAGAATTATAATAGTTAATTATAAGAACTTTCAAAAAAGACATTAAACTTCATACATAAGTGTTTAAACCAACCTGTTAAATAGGGCATATCTGATTCAAGGTATCTTTCCTCTTAAGCATTTAGTGCTGGCAGCTATTGAAGGCAGGTTCCTGTACTAAGTTGAGAACAAGTCTGATCGAGTGTGACATTTTTCCTGTCCCTAACCCCTTTAAAATATATAGTCAGATTTCTCTGTCTTTTTTCCCCTCTGTCTGCAGGAAAAATACTTTGAATAGTTTATAGAATTGTGTGTATGTACAACATACCCATCTATACATATGTACACGTGATGAAACTAAAGAAATGCACAACTGAACACATGAGCTCTCTGGTTACATAATCAGTTAGTTCGGTGGCCACTTTGGTTTCTTCTGGGAGCAGAAGAATATTCAGAATCAAATTTCTGTGAAAGTTGTCTTCTAGACTCACAAGCCTCTCCTTTTGGTTAAAAGTTTTGTCGTTCTTGTGCAATATTGTGGGAGATCGCAGCCATCAAAGAACAGATGATCCTGGATAGTCAAAGACCAATACCATGGAATACTTTGAGTGTCAGGGCACAGAGCTTGAAACGGACTCTTTATTCAACAGGAAGCCAAACACCTCAGGGAGACATTGCAGGACAATGTACAGAGAGGTTTGTGACAGTACCAAGTTGATGGTGTCTCCAAAGAGTGTGGCTTCAGTAGTAAGTATGATGAGATACAGTGATTAGCCAGAAGATCTGCTTCCCTTTGGATAGGGTGCAATATGATGGACAACTACAGATGGGCAGACTGATTTAATCAGAGGTCAGAAAAAAAATTAACTGAGATTGTAGAGAACACAGGTTCTTTGAAGCATTTCTCTCTCTCTCCCTCTCTCTCTCTCTCTCTCTGAGCACCATGCCAATTTGTCTGGGTTCAGCTTTAGCCAATGCTCTGTGTGTTTATTTTAGGCCAGACATTGTAACTTATGGAGCTATAGTTTGGAAGAGGGAGGTTTAAGAATTAAAATACTGAGGAGCTCTCTCAGGACTCTAGTTCAGCTTTGATCAGTGACTGAAACCCACTTAGTAAATATCACCCAAAATGAAGCAAACATTTTCAAACAGAAAGGCTAGTATGGAGATGAGCATAAAGCATCCAGTTCAGACTGTTTACCTGAGTCCTCGCTGTCATAGCAAGTCCTGCTATACTGCTGTAATTCCACCGGAGGGGGCAAGTCTTGCACTGACACTGGAGTGCCTCTCGGATCTGCATAAAGCAGCAGTAAAGGCTGATAATGACCTTTGATGCACTTGGTCACAACATCTTTCCACTTTGGACCAATCTGTATTAAAAATCAGGAAAAAAACCACACTGCTCAGGTTTTCTAGTTACTTCTCTCTTTTCTCTCAGGCAAACCAAGAGGCTGGTTCTTAATCCCTTCATATGCTGCATTGTACAATCCTCTGCCCTGCACACCTGCCTCCTCTTAAGATTCTGGCCAACGTGCTAGCGACAAATGATAAGTGATCATAATAAAGCTGCACTCATTCTTCCCAGAGCCCCACTCTACAGTCACCTGCTGAAGCATTTTGTGCTTGGTATAAATTCTGAAATGTTACTGAAAGTAAAGATGTTAATTAAAATGGACATTTCTGTGCCTTCTTCTGACAGCCACCATACTGCGGAAAAGGGACATAATTTGTGATACCAGCTGGACAGCAGCCTAATGTTAGCAGAGATCAGCACCAGTTTAGGTCTTGTTTTGATAATGCAGATATTTGATGTTTTATAAATTACTGTTTGTTAGAACATAGGCTTATACTAATGTCCTCTCAAATACAGAGTTTATTCATGTTAAGAAAAACTTGTTAGCATATAACATTTCTCAATATTTCACTATCCAATATCAAGCCACATTTTTGATATTATCTCTTTGGTACAAATGATTATCAATTAATCATAATTTACAAGATGCATTAAGTTAAAAAAAAAAGATTATCCACAGATTTCCAACATTGGGATTAATTGTGAGCACAGGAAACATTGGATAAGTATTTATCCAGCATGCAAGTGGTTAAGCTCCTTGCTGTATAATCATTTCTTTTTCAAAAGGTCAGCATGACTGTATTTTCCATTTTGGTGAGCCAGACTTTAATTCTTCCAGCCAGTATTCATTTGAAAACACTTCCCTAATGTTTTAGTACAAGTTTTTTGAGATGCACAGATCATCTGCTCCATCAGGGCTGCTCCTTACACAAGTATTCTGATATTGTACTGTATTACCCTTGGCAAGGTTTCACTGCAAAGGAACGTGACCAATGAAAGTGGAGTGCAGGATCAGGTCCAGGATATAACCGTTACAGGACCGCTTGGGAATAGTGACCATAATATAACAACATTCAACATTCCTATGGTGGGAAGAACACCTCAGCAGTCCAGCACCCTGGCATTTAATTTCAAAAAGGGGAATTACACAAAAAGGAGGAGGTTAGTTAAACAGAAATTAAAAGGCACAGTGACTAGAGCCAAATCCCTGAAAGCTGCAAGGAAACTTTTTAAAGACACCATAATAGAGGCCCAACTTAAATGTATACCCCAAATTAAAAAGCATAGCAAGAGACCTAAAAAAGAGTCACCGTGGCTTAACCACCATGTAAAAGAAGCAGTGAGGGACAAAAAGGTATCTTTTAAGAAATGGAAGTCCAATCCTAGTGAGATAAATAGAAAACAACATAAACACTGTCAAATGAAGTGTAAAAATGTAATAAGAAAAGCAAAAAAAGATTGAGGAACAGCTAGCCAAAAACTCAAAAAGAAATAACAAAATGTTTTTTAAGTACATTAGAAGCAGGAAGCCTGCTAAAAAACCTGTGGGTCCCCTAGATGATCGAGCTATAAAAGGAGCAATCAAGGACGATAAAGCCATTGCGGAGAAACTAAATGATTTCTTTGCTTCAGTCTTCACGGCTGAGGATGTTGGGGAGATTCCTGAATCTGCACCGTCCTTTGTGGGTGATGAATCTGAGGAACTGTCCCGGATTGAAGTGTCATTAAGAGGAGGTTTTGGAACAAATAGAAAAACTTAATGTTAACAAATCTCTGGGACCGGATGGCATTCATCCATGGGTTCTAAAAGAACTCAAATGGGAAATTGCTGAGCTATTATCTGTGGTTTGTAACCTATCCTTTAAATCGGCTTCCGTACCTAATGACTGGAAGGTAGCCAACGTGACACCAATATTTAAAAAGGGCTGTAGAGGCGATCCTGGCAATTACAGACCAGTAAGTCTAACTTCAGTACCGAGCAAATTAGTCGAAACAATAGTAAAGAATAAAATTGTCAGACACATAGAAGAACAGAATTTGTTGGGCAAAAGTCAACATGGTTTCTGTAAAGGGAAATTATGTCTTACTAATCTATTAGATTTCTTTGAAGGGGTCAATAAACATGTGGACAAGGGGGATCAAGTAGGTATAGTGTACTTAGATTTCCAGAAAGCCTTTGACAAGGTCCCTCACCAAAGGCTCTTACATAACTTAAAATGTCATGGGATAAGAAGGAAGATCCTTTTATGGACTGAGAACTGGTTAAAAGACAGGAAACAAAGGGTAGGAATAAATGGTAAATTTTCAGATTGGAGAGGGGTAACTAGTGGTGTTCCCCAAGGGTCAGTCCTAGGACCAATCCTATTCAACTTATTCATAAATGATCTGGAGAAAGGGGTAAACAGGGAGGTGGCAAAGTTTGCAGACGACACTAAACTGCTCAAGATAGTTAAGACCAAAGCACACTGTGAAGAACTTTAAAAAGATCTCACCAATCTAAGTGACTGGGCAACAAAATGGCAAATGAAATTTAACGTGGATAAGTGTAAAGTAATGCACATTGGGAAAAATAACCCCAACTATACGTACAGTATGATGGGGGCTAATTTGGCTACGACAAATCAGGAAAGAGATCTTGGAGTTATCGTGAACAGTTCTCTGAAAACTTCCACACAGTGTGCAGCGGCGGTCAAAAAGGCAAATAGGATGCTAGGAATTATTAGAAAAGGGATAGAAAATAAGACACAGAATATCTTACTGCCCCTGTATAAAACTATGGTACGCCCACATCTTGAATACTGTGTACAGATGTGGTCTCCTCACCTCAGAAAAGATATTGGCCCTGGAAAGGGTTCAGAAAAGGGCAACTAAAATGATTAGGGGTTTGGAACGGGTCCCATATGAGGAGAGGTTAAAGCGACTGGGACTTTTCAGTTTAGAAAAGAGGAGACTGAGGGGGGATATGATAGAGGTCTATAAAATCATGAGTGGTGTGGAGAGGGTGGATAAAGAAAAGTTATTTATTAGTTCCCTAAATAGAAGAACTAGAGGACACCAAATGAAATTAATAGGGAGCAGGTTTAAAACTAATTAAAGAAAGTTCTTCTTCACACCGCGTGTAGTCAACCTGTGGAACTCCTTGCCAGAGGAGGCTGTGAAGACTAGGACTATAACAGAGTTTAAAGAGAAGCTAGATAATTTCATTGAGGTTAGGTCCATAAAAGGCTATTAGCCAGGGGATAAAATGGTGTCCTTGGCCTCTGTCAGAGGCTGGAGAGGGATGGCAGGAGACAAATCGCTTGATCATTGTCTTCGGTCCACCCTCTCTGGGGCACCTGGTGCTGGCCACTGTTGGCCGACAGGATACTGGGCTAGATGGACCTTTGGTCTGACCCAGTACGGCCATTCTTATGTTCTTATATTCTAAAAAGGGAATGGTTTACAGCTTTCCCTTAGACACTGTGCTTGATGAGATTATGGAAGAAAGCTTTCCTTTTTACTTCTGTGCCTTTGTGATGAGGGGAAATATAAGGAGAGGGGCATGAGATGAAGCCCAATGAACTAATGCAATGTAATAATCATGTGCCAAGATCCCAGTGCTGATGGCTTTGATGCCAGGCATTTCATCACAGGCGGGGGGAGGGAGGGGGGAGCACTGGTAAAGAGAGGGATGAATGATGTGCCTCAGGGAACAGCTACTAGAGAGGAATTGCATCCAGAAATTTCAGCTGTGAACCTGAAGAGCAGGGACTCAATAACAATACCATTTGTTGGGGCATGGGAGGGGCTAAGAGGTGGGGTTTGAGAAATGTATCCATGGCCTCAGGTGAATTATAAGATTCCAACCAACAGCATAAAGGCAAGACTGGCAAGCAATTAAACACAACCAGAGTGAGGGCATCTGGGCCCGCTAGTATCACTGAACAGTTGTCAGTTTACCAGGTACAGGTTGCCATGGAGGTCTCTGCTATACAGAAATTCACAGCTGTTTCAACTTTTGTCATCAGCAGTGCAGGCACTAAGAAATCCAAGAAAGGTCAACAGAAATGAAAGAGTTTGAGGTGACACCACGAAGATCAGAAATAATGTAGATCAGGGGACTCTCCCCTCACATAATCAGAAGATATCTTTGAACAGAGAAGAAACAGAATCCTGGGCACTTTCATTTTTCTCTTCTTCTCTTTCCCCTTCTGAGTTCCTGAGACTCTTTACACTCTTCTCATTAAGCCTTTTTATTTTTTATGATTCTCCCATTTTGAGTGGGTCATCCTCTTTTGCAAAAATCAGGTCTTCTGGAGAAAACATCTCCACAGGATTTACAGAAAGCATGAGTTTGTTCAGAGAAACCTTTAGGAGCAATGGAGTTAAGTAGGACCTCAGATGTGAGAACACAAAGTTTCTGAAATCTTTGGAAAGCAGCATGGATCTGCTTCTCCACCAATACCCAAAGGGTTCTTAGCATTTACAAAAATAAAGCTTCCATTTCCTTACCTCTTTGACATGGGCATCATCAAAGTACATCCACTTTCGGATCTTCGTTTGGAAGAAGAAGGTGGAGTAATGTTTTCCATAGTAACAGATCATTCCCACCAAATATAGTTCTGACTGCTTTGCTCTGTCATCAGTTACCCTAAAAAAGAGCTTCAAGAGGTGCACAAAAGTAAAGAGAGGGAGAAAAATTATGCAAAACTTGTGCTCATTGTTTCATCTGAAGAGCTAACAATGATTTTCAGACCCATGGTAAGTGTTATACACCATTTCCCCAGACTGAGCAAGTGAATCATAGAACAGTTAAATGATTGGCCTACCGTCATATGGCAAATCAGTGGCAGAATCCAGGGCCCTGACACTTATCCCACAATTGCCTTGTAAACAGGGCATTTATATCTATGACGTAATCTTCGATTAGACTTTAAAGTGTATTTCTGCTCTGAAAATTAATAAACATGGATCTTTCTTACTCAACAAAAAGCCTAGTCCCTATGTGCTCTCTGTTGTAGCTGCTGGCTTTACTTGGTGACTTTTAAACATTAGTCTTTACTTCCCCCTCTGGGCAACCAACTCCGCTCTGATATGCAAGAAGGAGCTGAAGTCTGTTCTTGCTCTAGCAAGAGCAAATTTAAGTCAGTGGCCTTGCAGAGGTACAACTAAGGGCTACAGTAGTGGAGGTGCTGCCCTTCAAATCCTAATTTTCAGGCCAGGCAGTCAGAAAAATCATCTGCTGACTTAAATTTGGGGAAAAAATCATTTAGAATTGACAGACTCATAAAAAAATATTCTGGAGTCACTTTTCAATGCATTACTGACTGATTTATGTTTTAAGAGATAAATCTTGTTCTCAAGAGATGCATCTGCAACTTAGTGCAGATCCATGCCAAGTAGTTTAATTCGTTTCTCAGGCCTGATCTATACTTCAAAAGTTAAGTCAACATATGCTGCATTAGGTTGAGACAGTAATGTGTCTGTCCACACTACTGACCCCTTCTGCTGATGTCAAGGGCTTTTAAAATCGACTCCTGTACTGCACCTCTGAGAGAGGCACAGCGCTTCAGTTGACATTAATGTGTTGATTTAATTTCAAGGGACTGGCCTCCAGCGGTGTCCTAGAGTGCTCTGCTGTGACTGCTCTGTAGAGGACTTTCAGCTCCACTGCACTTCAGCCAAGTACACAGGAAAAGCTCTGGTGAACTTCTGAATGTTCGTTTCCTGTTTGATCAATGTGGAGAGCTCACCAGCACAGCTGACCATGCATGGCGAGCTCCAGCATGAAGTGTACAGGAGCTGACTGCTCTGTGGGGAGAAGAGTCTGGGCAGGCAGAGCTCTGAACCAGCAGAAGAAACGCTGACATCAAAGCCAAATTGCACAGGCATGGGAAAGCAGGGCTAGACCAGGAACACACAACAGAGTGTGCGAAAATAAAGGAGCTTAGACAAGAATATATGAAGATAAGGTAGGTAAATAGTTGCCCTGGTTCTGAGTCACAGACATGCTCCTTGCATGAGGTACTGACCCCATAAGTTTCCCAAAGCTCTCCAAGGATCCCTCCCAGGTGCCCCAGGTGGCCTTGGGAAAAAATGAGGACATTGCTGATGAGGAAAAGGAGGAGACTGTGAGGCAGGCAAGCAGAGGATCCACTCTCCTCACCAACCCCGAACCTTTTCCTAACTTTGGAGCCACCTCCCTCTGACCCTGCCCCAGACCTACTGTTGTTGGACTGTGATGGCAGGGAAGGTACTCTGGTGAGTGCACATTTATAATCACACTACAGGGGCTAAATGCTATTGTTTTTAACGTGTAATCTGAGGTGAACAAGCACCCAGTTCACTCAGCATGCTCAGGTTGAGTGGTGGTGTAGTGTACAGGGCAGCACATGCAACAATGGGGGCAGCTTGGTAAGGAACATCACTGCAGGTCATTCATGAAACTGATTCTCAAAACCATAGAAACACAGCGCCCCTTCTCATTTCCCTGGGGTGTCTGGCCGCCAGCTGATCTACCTCATCCCCCACCACACCCTAACCTTTTCCTCCCTTGCTTTCATGGATACAATGACACACACAGCAAGCAGCAGCAACAAGAGGACTATTGGTTTTACTGAGGTCTAGCCTAATGAGCAAACTCTGCCAGTGTGCCTTAAAATATCCAAAGGCACATTCTACCACCATTATGCACTTGTTCAGTTTATATGGCTGTCCAGGCTGCCTGTGTACAGCCTCATGAGCTATTGGAGCAAGGGGTAGGCTGGGTCTGCAAGGATCACTATTGGCATTTCAACATCACCAACAGTAATTTTATCTGGAAAAGAAGTTCCTTCTTGCATCTTTCTGAAGAGGCAGGAGTTCCTAAAGATGTGCGCATCACGTACCTTTCCCATCCACCCCACGCTCATGTCAGTGAAAAAGCCCTTGTGCCTGCAACACCATTGAGAAGTATCCCTTGCAGTTTATGTACTCTTTGGCAAGGTGATCTGGTGCCAAGACAGGTGTATCTGTTCTATCTATTGCCCCACCATAGTTAAGGAACTCCATCGTGGCAAAATCATCCACTAGGTCCTGCATGTTTCCCAGAGTCACTACCCTGCCTAGCAGAATTGTATTGATCGCTTTGGCTACTGCATGTCAGGACTGGGGAAGCACTTGGCACAGTTCCATCCAAGTGCTCTTATACATATAAAAGTTCTGCAGCCACACTCATCCCATAGCTGCATAACTACACAGTCCCTCTAGTCAGTGCTTGTCTCCCAGGACCAGAAGCAGCATTCCATCCTGTCAAAAAGTGTGACTGTTGCCAGCATCTGCAAATTGTTCCATTCCATGGCTTCCAGCCCGCCTGTTTGTGTGGCATCACATTCTTCTTCACAACAGTTCCTGTCTAGGCTCTGCAAATCCACAGGGTAAAGCATGAGGCATACAGCTGAGCAGGGTCAATGCTTACCATGCTTTGGCATCTGCACAGGTAACCCAGGCTTAAGAAATAAGTTGCAAAAATGATGGCTTGCCATTGATTTGAGAGAGAGAGGCAGAGGCAAGTGCATTATAGGAGGCTAGCATATACCCATAATCATCTGTGAAAAGGTTTTTGGCCCATGAGGCATTGAAGAGCCTACCACAGAATTCCAATCAGCTCCAGGAACTGAGAGCTATGAGCCCAATAATGAGGATGTGGCTCTGTACGTACTAGGGACATGCAGAACTGAACTTGTTAAATCAGAGGCTCCATGTTCATTTTAATAAAAATCAGCCTAACTTTGTAATGTAGACATACTCCCAGTGTCAAGTGAATCACCAGTGATAATTCCTAGTATGTGGAAATCAACAGTTTAAACCTCAAATTTGATATTTTAAAAGTGCTAACACCTCAGAAGAAATGACCTCCAGAGACAAACTACAATAAAATATAGCCATATTCAGTCACTGAGAAATTTAAGATACTACATAAAACAATCTCCCACAGTCTGGTGCGTTATCTCTAAAATAATCCCAGAGCCATGATCAAATCCCTGGATGGGGTTACTTAGGAACAAGTTTTTAAAAAAAACCAAACCAAACATACCACACCACAATTTGGCTTCATTACAAATACAGATAGGAATCACTATTGTTCAAATGAAAAGAGCCCTACAAATAGTGGAAGAGAAACAGACAAATAATTTGGACCAAAATTAAAATCAGAAAATCCCCCTGAATGTGGGAAAAATTTGGATTCAGATCTAAAATTAGCACTCAGAGTCATTCTCAATTTTTAAGAACCTAATGTGACATTAAGAATATACAATTATTAGAATTAACATTTTAAAATATACGATTAAGAATATACAACTGCAAATGTTTTTACAAGTGAACAGCACAGACAGGTCCTGGGAAAAGGGGATTTTTAGACTGTCAAATATGCACTAGACTCACATCTCCCAGTTTGAGGCAGGTGCCCAGGCTGTGAATGACATCCTCAGCTAGATCAGAGTGGTCTGAATCCCATACCAGCCCAATGGTGATGATCTGGGGAGAGTTCATTAGCACACGACGGATACGTATCTTTTCCCCACAGTTACTCTGAAATGAAACAAAAATCCACAGGGACTTTTTTTATAACTAAAATTGAATGTATAATTTTTTTATAACTATACAACTTCACAGTTGACTGTAGTGCCACAGCAGGGGCTTTTCTCTTACTTCATATGGAACGCGGCTGGAATACAGAAGATTCTACATGCTCAATATAGGAAGATGTGGAAGAGAAGAGCCAAGTCTATGTGAAGGCTAATGCCAAATTCTGCCCGGTATGCACAAACTGTTGTGTGAAGAGCCCATTCTTCTCAGGTGAAATATACAAATAAAAGGGTATGGGTGAAACTGGAGGGTGCTCAAGATTCCAGTGGGCATTGGAAGGATGGCTCGCTTTCACATATACAGGCAGTCCCCGACTTACGTGGATCCGACTTATGTCGGATCCGCACTTACGAATGGGGCTTTTCTCGCCCCAAAGCTCACGGGCGGCGGGACCGCCCAGAGCGCAGCGGTCCCGCCACCGCGTCCTCCGGGGCGAGAAAAGCTGCTCCGGGTCTCCCTGGTGTGCTGGGGGGGGGGGGAGGCGGGACACTCCCCCAGCACAGCAAGGAGACAGGAGCAAAGCCGCAGAGGCGCGGGACCCCGCCGCCTCTGCGGCTTTGCTCTGGGTCTCCCTGGTCTGCTGGGGGGGGGGGGAGGGGGGGGAGAAACAGCTCGTGCGGCCCCCCCCCCCCCCCAGCAGACCGGGTTTTGTTGTGGACGCCTGGGGTAGAGCAGCTGGGGTGTTGCTGGGTTGGTCCTGGGGGGACCTACTCGGCAGCACCCCAGCTGTTCTGTCCCAGGCTCCAGATTCAGCTGCTGTTGACACTGATCAGTGGCTGATTCCAGGAAGCTGGGGGCAGAGCAACTCTTCCTCGGGCTTCCTGTAGTCAGCCCCTGGTTAGTTTCAGCAGCAGCAGCTGAATCTGGAGCCAGTTCCGAGTTACGTACAAATTCAACTTAAGAACAAACCTATAGTCCCTATCTTGTACGTAACCCGGGGACTGCCTGTACATTAATGGCATAAATTTCTGTGTTCTTTCATATGTCTGGGGTTAAAAACAACATAGTTTCACCGCTGAAGCATGACAAAAGATTTTAGCAAAAATAACAGCTACCTGACTGCACTCCATGCTCACAATTTATTCAAATTCAGATCAAACTGGATTCATTATGATTAGAGAAATGTCAGACAATATAAAGCAGGGGTCTCCAACGAAAGCTCATGCTCCAATAAATCTGTGAATCTATAAGGTGCCACAGGACTCCTTGTCGCTTTTGCAGATCCAGACTAACACAGCTACCCCTCTGATACAGTAAAAAGTGTGGTTAGCCGGCACTCTGCTAACTGGAAAACTCTATTACCCAGCATTGCCCTTAGCCAGTTAATAAAGCTTGAATTCTTCTCCTGGAGAGAAGGTTTGTGCCAGCCCCATTCCTGGGGAAGAAGATGCTTTCTTCTCAGGAGAAGGGCCAGGAAGAGCTGCTTTTTAACCACTATTGCCCCAGAAGGCTGGCTAACAAAGCTTTCACTGTAATTAACAGCACGCAACTTGTATTTTGTTATCAGTAGGGTTCTCTCCCCCCCACAGCAGCCACAGAGCTGAGGCTGAAAAGGAGAGCCATCTCTCCCCACCACCAGCAGCCCTGCAGCTGGAGAAAGTTGCCTCTTTCTCTGGCTGCTGCAGCCCTGCACATCCCAAATTCTGCTCCCCCCCCCCCACACACACACCTCACTGACCCCACCCCCAAGTCCACCACTTCACCTTCCAAACAAGTGAGGTACAAGGTCCAGGTCAATGTCCCCTCTAATCTTTCCCATCCATGTGCATGTTTTTCCATCCATGTGCAGAATAAAGGTTTGGCACATGCCTCAGTGCACATCATGTGCACCACCAGTAGAAATATAAAACCCAGCTGTAGGTGCTCTGCTAATCAGATGGACAGCATTTGAATCTCTCCTGGGCAGAGCTATTTTCGAAGAGTTGGTGGCTTGTAGCATCTCGGTGAACTCATTCTGGGTTTGAGGAACTTCCTCAAGAGTAATCTAGAGCTCATTGGCTATTGCGTTAAATAAGTTGTGGAAGTGGCTGAACTCGTCGGTAGGTGTATGTCGTTGGAGCATCGTAGCCTCCTGGAGTGGTACAGATGAGTGTTTAGCCATAGGGGAGGTGTTGGGAGAAACATTCTATGCATGGGGATCAATCGACTTGGCTTTCGGCTCAGAATCAGTGTGAGAAATTTGAGGGGGAGATCTATCATCTTCTCTCCAGGAAGCACCACAAATGCCTGTCTCTTATAGTAATCCCATGGACCCTAGTGTGGCCATTGGCCAAGAACGGGCATGGCTAGTCCCAGCCAAAGGTGACCATACCAGAGTGGATATTTGCTGGGATGAGCAGATCATGTTCTAATACATTTCCCATTTGCAGGCATATGAACCTGGGAAGAATATTGTGGAGAAAAGACTCCTTTGACAGGCAATTAAGTCTCCATGATGGTGAAACTGAGGCAGTGCAGCACCAGCTCATGCTGAGTAATGGGACATGAGAGATGAAAAGTATGTAGGTGTTCCCTATGAGATGAAAATGGGCAAAATCTGTGTCAGCATGTTCTGAGTCAGCAGATGTGCCGGAGCTAAGGACTGCACCGTGGGTGCGCCTTGTACAGGGGCAGGTGCCATAGACAGAGACATTGTTGGGCATGCAGGAGGCATTAGAAGAAACGGTGCAGAGGGCAGCGGCAGATGTAAAAGTGGTGCTAGTAGTTGCAAGTGGCAGTATTATGTCATCTGCTTGCGTCCTCAGCACCATAGTACCTGTTAGTACTGGGCTACTGTCAGTGACCAAGAGATGGGAACTGACAGCCTTGAGCCTTAGTTCTGGATGCAGGAGCAGCCAACTCATGGCTGGTGCCAGAGGTGCCTGCTGAGCCATATGTCCCTCCTGAAACTCCCTGCTGAAAGTGGGGCAGAAACCAGAATGAGCAGGTGACTTATTCCTCCTGAAGGGACCAGCTATATTGGGACATCCCCTTCAAAGCCTGATGATGACGAAGCTTCTTCTTGAGACAAAGGCAATGCAATACCAGTTGGCATCAGAGAATGCAGCTCACACTCAGATGGAGCCAGGGATTTCTTCTGTGGTTTTTCTCTAGATCCAGATTTCCTATTTATGGGTCAGGACCCAACTATGGGTTGCCATTACATTTCAAAAGGGTCGCCAGGTGGCTTTTAAGGAGCCATTTATGCATTTTTTGAATTGCTCTGGGTCACCAGTCTTCCTGAATTGTCAAAATGGGTCCCCATCTGGAAAAGGTTGGGAACTGCTGGTCTAGATAGAGCTGGCCTCACTGATGCCCCCAATGGCTGCATCTAGTGGAGTTGGTAAGTGAAAAGTTGAAGGCATAGGACGAAGTACCTTGGCACTGGTGCTGGGTAAGCCTCTTGACTGGTGACATCAACACCAAGAGGTTCCAACAGCTCCAATGCCTCAAATGCCTCAGAAGCTGACAGTATGCAGCACCAAGGTATAAGGTGCCAGTGCTCTGGGAGCCAATGCTCATGAGATGTAGGTGCTCTGGGAGTCAGTCTATACAAGCTCCTAGGACTCTGGAATCAGTGAACTCGCCTGTTTATAGGGGAGCGTCGAGGACTGCTTCCTCTTCGCATGCCCTCTTACCTCGTTAGCAGGGTTCAGTCACTTTGATTCCTTCAATAAGCCCAATTTCTGATGTTTATTCTTTGGCACAAGTCCCACTGATCTGTCTCTTGATACCAGAAGAGCTGGAGGTGTGTTGACCAATGCTGAAATGTTTTAGTACCTCGAACAACAGTGAGGGCTCAGATGGAGGCCATACAGTGATATCTCTAGGAGCAGGTATTTCAATCTGGCTGCACTGGCTATCTTCAAACGGGGCTTAAAGCTTTGACCACAACTATCACTCATGTGAGTCTCCCTTAAGGCAGCAAGGGTGAGGGGCACCATCTGGCATAACTTGAAACCTAGAAAGCGCAGCATACCCCACCAAAATAGAAAAAAGAAAAACTTGTTAACATTTACAAACTAACTTTACATGGTATTATGATAGGTATTGAGAAAGACTTGAAGGTGCAAGGACAGGGAGCTCCGACAGCTATCACAGGTGATAGTAAGGAACTGAGGGGAGTATGGGACAGCTTATCCCTTTATGCCTGCATGATGTATGCAAGACAGCAGAGGGTGCTGATACTACCCTGAAGGATTCTGCTAAACTATAAACTTTCTAGTTGTGCACTGGAGTGCACAGACATTTGCAGTCATTCTCAGAAAAAATTATTTAAAAGATACCATTTCAGTAATTCCTCACATCAGTTTAAAGAACAGAGAGAGCGCACAAATAGGATAAGCATTGGAGAAATTGTGAAAGAAGATTTTATGCAGGTATTGTCCGGTCATTAGGGAATACTGGGATGCAATCTGTAGCCAAATATTACACAGTGTTGTAATGGCTCTTTAGTAATCCTCCTTCAGCTTCCTAACACATAGGAATGATTCAAAAAATATGGGAGGTTGTTATGGAAAAATTAATGCATCAATTATGTACTGAGAAAAATAGACAAAACAGATACTTTATTTGGTTACCTTTTATTTGGTACTCAGAAAGGATACTCACCTGCAAAAAAAAAAAAAAACACAACAACCCCATACCTGTCCGATTTTTTAAAATATTAACATCTGACAGAGGTACCTGGTGTATTCAGTATGTTTAATCTAATAAAATCAGTGCTCACCCTGGAATATGGTAATACCCTGTTAAATAGAGATTTGACAATTATTTTCCAAGTATAATATTCTCTTTAAATCTCAATTCACTATTGAAAACTTGTTCGTATTAAATAATACTAATAAATAGTAACAATTTTTTGTGCAAGCACACACACACACACACACACACACACACACACACACACACACACACTTAGAAGGGCTGTGATCAGGAAAAAAGTTTCCCATCCAAAATGAGAGATTATAATTGCAATTCCAACTAATGATACCAAAATTTTAAAAGCTTTCTATTTAGCCTTGACAAGTCACTGTACTACCCTCGCTGTCCTTAATGTCAGGTCATTTTAGGCTGCTTTGAACATATTCTCTGGACCAAAAGGCTTCTTAAAAGGCTTCTACTTGCCAAGAGGCCAATTTCAGCACTGGATCTAATCATTCCTGACACTTCATCCAGAGAACGAAAGTTTTTGTAGGGCCTCTTCCTTTCAACAGCAGTTTACAAAGGTGGCTTGCTTTACCAAATGAATTCATCAGGATTCGCTTTGCAAGCTTCGCTACAGTATTTTTCAGCCCAATCAGCTCAAGGGATTATAGCTTGAGTTTTCCAAGGCATCTTTTCTGGGTTTAGTAATAAGAAGCCAACAGCAGGGTAGTGGTAGGAAAAGGCCTTTTCCAAATACTGAAATCTGAGTTGTTTATATTTCAGGAAGTGAGAAGGACACTGTTATGGAGTGTGTGGGGATCCCCGGGCCCTGAACCCCTGTCTGCAGACAGACACGACTCTCAACCAGCAAGGAGAACAGAAGGGTTATTCATTGACAGGGATACAGCGTAGCTCAGACTTGTTAAACACAGGAACCTGGAGAGGTAAGTACAAAACAACTTGGGGAGAGGGGGACCCAGGGCCTGCGCCCCCTCCGTGCATTCTTAGCCAGCAGAGAGCACTCACACACTTGACAGTCAGTCCCCACACTGTGGGCAGCCCCACCTCCTCCCCTGTCTAGCTCAGAGGTTCTCAAACTTTTTGGCTGTCCAGAGCAAGCCAGGGCATGGGGTGCACTGGACACAATGCAATACAGAAGCATTTCTTGGTTTACACCAGCTCTTCAGTGAGGGATGAAGATCGGGGACAGAGTTCCCTAGAGACCCCGCTCCTTCTGGCTGCAGCCCCCTGAACTCCTGGGGAGGCAGGCAGTCCCCTCCCCTGACTTCTGGAGGAGCCCCACACTTTGTGGCTGCCCTTCAGAGCAGCTCCCTCCCCGCCTCGGAAATGCAGCTGTCTGCACTGCTGAGCAGAAGGCAGGATGGGCAGGTCCCAAGGGGGAAAGGCCTCCAGGCTCCTCTGGATGTTTCCCCAACTCTGCAGTGTAACAGCGCCAGCCCTGCCACTTGCAGGGCTTTCCCAGCAGCCCCCCTGGGCAATACCTGGAGGCATCAGAGGCTGCGGGCAGATGCCACAGCACAGCATGGGGAGGCAGATGCCCATCTCCCGTCTAGCAGAGCCGGCTCCCTGAGGTGGGGCTAGATGCTGGGCTGTGGTGGCACTGGAGGGCTCCTGGCATAGGCGCAGCATGTGGGCTGCTGCTTCCCCACTGAGCTCTGCCAAGACCACTGCCCGGGGTAGCATCGGCCAATGGCAGCAGCGGGGAAAGCTTCACAGCCATTCCCCCAGCGGGATGCAGGGGGAACTTGTTTCCCCCCCTCCTTTCCCATGCAGTGGGGAGGCAGCGCGTGCTCCCTACCCTGTAGTGGAGGAAGGGGGCTGAGCTTGTACCGTGGAAGGTGGCTGCGGACCACTAGCGATCCATGGAGCGCACTTTGAGAACCACTGGTCTAGCTTCAAAAGGTGTCACTTACTGAATTTTGCACCTAGGCTCAGACTACAAGACAACCTGAGCTATTGTTGTGTACGTACTAAATTGGGGCAGCCTGGGGCAGCTCCCCACTCAATGAGAGCCACACCCACCATTCCCATCCCTAGCCAGGTACCAGTGCAGTGCCCAAGGAAACTGGGGCGCACACACAAGGTTACAACAGAACAGTAGGAATCACATACAACATAACAAAATAGAGTCAACACAATCACCACTGTCACACACACACTCCGATAGTCTATTTTCCAAATGTCATTCAGATGGCTGAAGTTCACTCCAGGAATTTGTGTGGCCTACCTCAGAGCAACTGAATTACCTTAACTGCAAATTCTCTTCCTTCCTTCTCCCATCCATTTGAAGAGCTACTGAGCTACACTGAAAGAGCTCAGCTAAATTCCTAACTTTCTGACAGGGAAGAAGGAATACTGAGTTCTCCTACAGCGATTCCTCTCTTGCACTACAGGAGGTGCTACTTTTAACACTCAGGATGCTTTCTCAGAATATAGCGAGAAAGATGAGGCTAACAACAGAGGAAGAAGCCACTAGGCAGCGCAGTATAGGAGGGAGGTGGGCAGCCCTCAATGGAGAAAGAACAAGTTAAGAACTATTTAGAAAAGCTAGACATACACAAATCCATGGATCCGGATTTAATGCATCCGAGGGTACCGAGGGAGTTGGCAGATGTCATTGCAGAGCCTTTGGCCATTATCTTTGAAAACTCATGGAGACCAGGAGAGGTCCTAGATGATTGGAAAAAGGCAAATGTAGTACCCATCTGTAAAAAAGGGAAGAAAGACAATCCAGGGAACTACTGACCAGTCAGCCTTACTTCAGTCCCCGGAAAAATCATGGAGGGGATCCTCAAGGAATCCATTTTGAAGCACTTGGAAGAAGGGAAAGTGATCAGCAGGGCTCTACAAAGTAATGAATCTACTCACCCGTGGCAAGTAGATTTCAGCCGGGCACCCCATTCATTCACTGCGCATGCATGCGCAATGCGGGTCTTGCGCATGCACAGTGCAGGGCTGGCGAGCGGCTTTCGCCCGCCGTTCATCAAGCCCTGGTGATCAGGAACAGTCAACATGAAGTCACGAAGGGCAAGTCGTGCCTGACCAACCTGATTAGCTTCTATGATGAGGTAACTGGCTCTGTGGACATGGGAAGTCAGTGGATGTGATCTACTTTGACTTTAGCAAAACTTTCGATACGGTCTCCATAATAGTCTTGCCAGCAAGTTAAGGAAGTATGGAATGGATAAACGGACTGTAAGATGGATAGAAAGCTGGCTAGATTGTCAGTCCCAATGGGTAGTAATCAATGGCCCAATGTCAGGTTGGCGGTCGGTTTCAAGTGGAGTGCCCCAAGGATCAGTTCTAGGGCTGGTTTTGTTCACCATCTTTATTAATGACCTGGATGAGGGGATGGATTGAACCCTCAGCAAGTTTGCAGATGACACTAAACTAGGGGGGAGAGGTAGATACGTTGGAGGGCAGGGATCGGGTCCAGAGTGACCTAGACAAATTAGAGGATTGGGCCAAAAGAAATCTGATGAGGTTCAACAAGGACACGTGCAGAGTCCTGCACTTGGGACGGAAGAACCCAAGCATTGTTACAGGCTGGAGACCAACTGGCTAAGTAGCAGTTCAGCAGAAGAGGACCTGGGGATTACAGTGGATGAAAAGCTGGACATGAGTCAACACTGTGCCTTTGTAGCCAAGAAGGCTAATGGCATATTAGGGTGCATTAGGAGGAGCACTGCCAGCAGATTTAGATAAGATATTATTCCCCTTTATTCAGCACTGGGGGAGGGATGGAGGGAGGGAGGACGGGCACATCTGGAGTATTGCATCCAATTCTGGGGCCCCCACTACAGAAAGGATGTGGACGCATTGGAGAGGGTCCAGCGGAGGACAACCAAAACTATTAGGGGGCTGGAGTACATGACCTATGAGGAGATGCAGAGGGATTTGGGCTTATTTAGTCTGCAGAAGAGTGAGGGGGGGATTTGGGAGCAGCTGAACCTGAAGGGAGGTTCCGAAGAGGAAGGAGAGAGGCTGTTCTCAGTGGTGGCAGATGGCAGGACGAGCAACAATAGTCTCAAGTTACAGTGGCAGAGGTCTAGGTTGGAAATTAGGAAAAACTATTTCACTAGGTGGGTGGTGAAGCACTGGGATGGGTTCCCTAGGGAGGTGGTGGAATCTCCATCCTCATAGGTTTTTAAGTCCTGCCTTGACAAAGCCCTGGCTGGGTTGATTTAGTTTGGACAGGTCCTGCTTTGGGCAGGGGGCTGGACTTGATGACTCCTGAGGTCTCTTCCAGCCCTAGGATTCTATGATTCTAAGCAGCAATTAGGAAACCATTTAGTCAAACCAAAAAATTCACAGATAAATCAAAGGGCTCCTCTTCCACAAGAGGCTATATATTTACTACATTTTAACTTTCCATATTTTGATTGAACTGATAAAATGTTTGCCAATTTTCTTAAAATGTGAAAATATATATGCATCTACTTTTGTAGTCAAAGAGCTGAAGCATTTTTACTACAGCTTTTTGAAAAGGAAATATTCACCTTTGCCAGAGACTATGCATGGAAAGCTTCAATGAGAAAGGTGAAAGTTTCAGAAAGTTATAAACTGCTGAAAAGCAGAAGGTTAGAGCAGAAATGATGCAGCAGCCTTGGTTAGTGCAGTTATTACTATTCCTGCTACAATCAACACCAGTTCCTTCTACTCCTCTCAAAAATTCACCACCACACTCCAAACTGACAAGACTCAGAACCCAAAATTACACAAAGCTGTATTTTTAACAGCACCAATAATTTACAACAGTAGCTTATAGTCACCAAAATGCATCAATATTTTTGGCCATTCTTCTCCTAGGGTACGTCTAGACTACAGGCTTCTGTCGACAGAAGTTTTGTCGACAGATACTGTCGACAAAACTTCTGTCGACAAAGCGCGTCCAGACTACATTGAGTTCTGTCAACAAAGCAAGCTGTTCATGAAGCGTACTATTATTATACTGTAGCTTGCACCAAAAAGATCACCATGAGAATTATGTCCATTGCGAACATGCTGTTGTAAGCCCAATAATGACTATATAAAATAGCACTCTCCAATATGGGAAGCAGCTTTCACTGTTGTTGTTTCTGTTCCTTTGGATGAGATTTTCTAAGTCCTGCCTCTCGCAACATCTGCTTCTATTCCTTTGGATGAGATTTTCTAACTTCTGCCTCTCACATCATCTGCTCTCTTCTCTTACCACATTCCATAACTTGTGTCTCAGCAAATCTCCAGCTGTTAAAGAGTGGGCACAGATAACAGCTTTTCTTTTCCCCTACCCAAAGAGTCATGAAACCTTCTGGAAATATTACCCACAAAGACAATCAGTCCATCCATTTCTGACACCTCTCTAGCATTATGATGAGCTACATCTTGAAAGTCAGGGGCACACAAGAGCAGCATCTGCTAACTCTCTTTTGTCTCTTTTGTTAAAAAGTCAAGCCAAGCATACTAACCGGACAGTTTCGCAGATCTCCCATTGTGCTGGCGTTCTGTAGTAATTCTCCAAACATATCTGGAGTGGGTTTCTCTCGTCTCTCCAACATGCAAATAGCTTGGTTGCTTTAGTTTGAGGACAGCAAGGAGGAGAAAAGTTTATTAAAAAGTTGAATAAATACACATTTTCATTTAGTATTTATGCCACAGTTGGAAAACTGAAAAAGTAAACAAAATGTTTTAATTGCTTATTTTTTGCAGTTTGTCTATATTTTGAAAATATTTAAATGTATAAAACAGACAAATCTCATTAGGGAATTCAAGCATTTTCTGTGACTACATTGCAGAAAGAAAATGGGAAATTTAAAGAGAAATGACAAAACTCAAGTTTAGCTTAAAATTTGACATTTTAAGGCAAAACTTAACAGAAATGTTTCAGGGAATATTTAAGTTTCAATTAGAACACATTTTTATAGCAAATAAGTACTTCTCTACAGAATTTGCAACCCAAACATTGAGGAACTCTTGGTGAAATCTTACCCGTGAAATTATAAGCAACAATGAAGCAGACATTTAATTGCACTGTTTACAAATTGAAAGACTGCAAAAAGCAAACACGCAGCATTAGTGGAGAAAAGTAAAATATATTTTGAAGTTAACAGTTTCAGTGTAACCAATGTACATAAAGGATGTATGAATATAAATCATGCTGTTTACATCATGTTTCTTGAAACTCTAAAGTCGCAAATACATTTAATCTCATTAGTAATTCTTATGAAAAAATATTAATATTTTAAATTAATAAAACTATCTGGATGAACAATGGCAGCCAGAAGTTCACCTAGATGGTAGTAGCCACAAGGGGGAATACAGCAGGGATAGGCAATAATTTTGGTGGGGGGCCACTCCAAGATTTTGGAAAGTGGTGAAGGGCCGTACTCTTCTGTGGAGGAGATGCAGTGTCTAGGGCAGGGGTGAGCAATAATTTTTGACGGGGGCCTCACCAACATTTTGGAAAGTGGCTGAGGGCTGCACTCTTCCATGATATTAATGGAGGAGATGCGGGATCTGGGATGGAGGTTGGGTGCAGACGAGAGCTTGGGGTAAGGGACTGGGATGCAGGAAGGAGACTAGAGTCTGGGAGAGAGTTTGGATGAAGGAGGCAATTGTGACCTAGGGCAGGGGACTGGAGTGCAGGGATTTGGGATGTGACCTAGGGTAGAAGGGGATTGAGATCTAGGCAGGAGATTGGGGTGCCAGATCTGGAAGGGGGTATGGGTGCAGGAGGGAGACAGAAGGTTTGGGTATGTTGAGAGGGGGGCAGAGGGTTGGGGCAGGGAATGGCTGGGGTGCCAGAGGCAAGCTGTGGCCAGAAGACTTACCAGACAGCAGCCAAATCAGCCTGCTTGCCTGCAGAGCTAAGGTTCGCAGAGCTTAAAACATTTCCCAGCCAGCCAGAAACTGGCCAACGGGATTGTGCTGGGGTGGCTCATGAAGCTTCCCTCCTCCACTCCAGTTTTGAAACAGAAACAGGGCCTGGCAGCCGCGTTTCTGCACAAGGCTGCAGGAAGAGCAGGGGAGCCTGCTCAGGCCTCCCTGCTGCCTCCACGGGCTGGATCCGGTGGCTTGTACCCGGCCAGCAGGCCATATTTTGCCCAGGCCTGGAATACAGTGTATTCTCACAACCCTTTTGATACACTATCAGTCATAATTTCCCCCCACTGATTTGAATGACAAGAGCTATTTCTGATTTTCAAGACAGCATCCAAATCCCTTTTCACTCCTCCACTGCATGGCTTTCATCTTGGGCAGCAGGTGGGCAGTTCATTTATTTTCATCTCAATCAGCATTTCTCAATCAGCCTTTTATCACTGCTGGTCAGTTTCTTTTCAGTAATATCACCAGCATGTAGAGAAAGGAAAACAAGCTGTTCTCCTAACTGCGTATTCAACAGAACTTTGAAATGATTCAAGCCAAAACTTCATGCATTTTCTTATTTATTTGTGCTCAATATTTTAGCTCTTATTTTTATTCATTCATTTATGCCTTTAAGTTTCCTTTTCTATGGTATATCATTACAATGACACTAACCCATAAATGAATTACCAATAGAGGGAAAAGAAACAGCATTGGGCCTCTCTATTTTTATCTCATACAGAATAATGTGTACATAATTTATTTTCTTTTAACCTAAGACATCTGATTGAATTAAGTCTAAAATGTTTTCTGATAGTTCCAAGAGCACACCAAAGGAGGAATGATGCTGATAACTTATGTTGTCTAATTTTTAAAGCAGGCTACCTGTGACGTGGTTTTTAATCTGAAAGGCCAAAATAATTCTGGTGTTTAATAATTCAATGCAACTCCTACAGGCTTAACAAGTGGATACTACCCTTTTTCAGTACTTCCTTATGGCTGATACTGCTTTGAATGTATTTGCTCAGCAAATAACTAGCTAGCCAAAAAACTCATTTGGGGCATTTTTTTTAAATCATTCGTTGTTTTATGTGCTCCTGATGTTCAGGTTCCCATTGTTCAATACTGAGAACTCGTAGCCAATTTCATGTGCAGGAACAGCATGAAGCTGCCTCTGGTAGATGAAGGTTAAAATAATAACTCTTGGTTTTCTATTTAAATATTTACTATGCATCCTAGCCAAAATGTGATGCAGGGTTTTACAGGTAAATCTCTGTTTTAAATGAAAGCCCTATAATGAAATTGTAATACTATTAGGAACCACAATAAAGAAGCTTTGCAGCAGAATCAGTGTTGAAAGAATCTGACAGGAAGGATTTCATGCATATGAACCACAGAGATACTAAAAATTGGTTTAATGCCCATTAAAGTGAACCTGAACTGCTCTGCTATTTCAGTGCAGCCCACCACACAGTTCCATTCTACCAATGCAATTCAGTTTTATCCTGTATTACCTTTTTTTGTTCCAGATCTAGGAACCAATGCTCTGCAGCCCAGAACTATAGCACTACTCCTTTCCCATCCTGTTCCTTAACTCAGTTCTTCAAGTAGCGGTTTCTCTGTTCTAGGTAGCTCCCTGCCATAAAGGTCCACCATCTTATAACTCTATCATTGCACCTAAATTATCAATCTGCATCTACCCTCCATCCTAGTTTTCTGTCCCACAGAAACCTTATGTCCTAGACCAGAGTTATCCTAGGTCTCCATTAATAATGAGCAATTATTGTTCTCGATGTTGAATTATAGGACAATAGAAAAAAATACAAAGACCACGGTACTACTGTCAACAAAGGGAGCTCTTTTTGTCATATAAACCCCACACTCACCAGAGTGAAGTGGTGGAGATGTAATGTACCATCTGGATAAAAGGCAGTGGGTCGGAGGTGGCACCACAGCTGGTACACACACACTAAAAGAGGAAGAGAAAGTAATACGGTGAAAAGGCTAAACTATGTCACATATTGCTGGTAAGTGGACCCCTCCAAGGCCTGACCCTCCTCTTCTCCCAGAATCAAGATTCCCTCTAAATTGCATGGCTGCACAGCTGCCTAATAATCCCCACACAGGGGCTCAGGGCTACCATGCATGGAGCTGCTGGGGGAAGAGACTCCTCTCCCCGCATGGTGGCAGTTTCAAACTGGAGCCACATCACCACAAGAAACTCTGTCTTCACAGCTCCCATTGGCTGGGAATTGCAACCAATGAGAGCTATGGGGGGCAGCACGGAGTCACTTGTTTCCTCTCACACCAAATGGGAGCTGCTCCAGGTAAGCATCTCAACAACTCAATCCCCTCCCCCAGCTCCAAGGCCCCTCTACCACCTTGGCAATTCTCCTGACCCCACACCCCAACCATGAGCCCCCCTCCTGCACCCTACCTCCTGCCAGGACCCCATACTGCCACCCCAACTTCCTGTCCTGAGCCTGCTCCCACATTCTAAAGCCCTTGCCCCCAGCCTGGAGCCCCCCTCTTGCACACCAAACATCTCATTCCCAGCTCCACCCCAGAGACTGCATCCCCAGAACCTCACATTTTGAACCCTCAGCCCCACCTTTACGACAGACTGGCCATGTGTAGAATGAATTTTGTGATGTGCACCGATATCACCACACACCACCTCCATATTGGTGCACATCACAAAATTTATTCTGCACACGGACTTAAAAAATTAGAGAGAACACTGCCTAGAAGGCTCCACCCCTATTTATTTCTCCTTTGCCCCCTTTCCCTAGTCACTCACTGGATTCTCTCAAGGCGTCTGCTCTCAACACAGGGATCAGTTCCAGCTCAGCAGGGGCTGACATTGGTTAGTGACCCAACATCACCCCCTGTCCTGTGGTAACAAAGCTTTTGGTTGAGGTGCCATAAATTAGTGTTGCCAGGTCACTGACAACCAGGCACCTGGAAATCCTAAATGCACCTCCCTCCGAAGCCAATAACTGGACTGTCTAGGTAAGAGCCTGATGAGTGGCAATCCTAGTTGTGCCTATCTGCCATTTCTTCAGACATGGTGCCAGATTTCTCAGAAACTAATCCTAACTGGGAAGGGGCTGCTGTGTGTACAAAGATATCGCTCACACCTGTTCAAACAAGGTCATCGCAAACTTCTGGTGGGAAATGCAGTGCTGAGCAGTGCAGATGTCCTCTTTTGACTCATCTGCAATGTGGAAATGAAGCCGCATCAAGAGGTTCTCCTATCCCCAAAGGATGGAAAAAGTGAAAAATTTGTAATGATCATTTGTACTGTAGACAAACAAAAAAGAATTACACATAATTCACTACAGTAACTCAGAAATACTAAAATAAATAATGCTGTGTTAAAAGTGACATTTTATAATAGAATTGAGTGCCGACATTCTATATTCATTTAGGAACTAAACACTGATCTTACACAAAATAACTACTCTGTATGTTATCTGGAATGCTACATCAATTGACCTTTTTATTTATTTACTTGCATTTCTGCAGGTTCTATTATTATTTGTTCTGGCAAATTCTCAAATGTCGGTGGTTTGGTGTAAGTAGGGTGACCATTTTTCCCTATACTGAATATGGGACACCTGGTAAAATTAGTTGCATTCAAGTAAGTTCAACAGCAATCAATCATAAAAATGTTCACATTAACATCCAATTGAACCCTGTTAAAAAAATACTGGGAAGTTGGATTCTTTTTATTAACCTTATCTTTAAGGTTCACAAAGGGGTGGGAGGGGTGACACACCCACACCTATCCTCCTCCACACACAAGGAGAGATCATACACACTCACTCCCCTATACAACGCTATCACACGGGGGGTGGATGGGGAGACTGACGGACACAACCCTCCCTACCCAGCCCTCTCTACCCTCCATGCCTGGCTGGGCCCCCAGCATGAACCTGACTCTCCTAGTACCTGGCACTGTATCTTCTCAAGGCAACATGTGCAGGATGCACACAGGGTCACATGCTCACGCACCCCAGGTTTCTACCAGGGTTCACACTAGAATGTGGTCAGCAGCAGCCTTTTGGCACTGGGCAGGAGGGAAGAGATGGGAACTGCTTCCTGCTACTCCAGAGCTTAGCTGCGGGGTGGAGAGGCTTCCCCATGCTAGTGCTGTGCAGGGCTTTGGCACACGCAGGCCTTGGCTCCTCCCAGCCAGTACCTCAGGCTGGAGAGTCTTGGGCTTTCCCAGTGCACCTGCCCAGCCAGAGGCAGTGGAAGGAAGAAAGGAGCTTTTTGGCCTGACTGTTGGTGAGCGGAGCACCCTGACCAAAGGTTGACTCTTCACAGAGCACTGGGAGTGGGACACCTTGTTAGGGGATATGGAGGAGCAGTGAGGATGGAGATAGAGGGAAGGGGCAAAGCAGGAAGAGAACAGCAAGAGAGGGAGCACGTAAAGGGTTGAAGGGTGGGCAGCAGAGAGGTCACCTAACTAGCTGCCACCTGGCACCTGTCCATGCTCACCAGCCACTGCTGTTCACAACCATACCAGCCAGAATTGAGACAGGGAGTGGGGCCCTGATGGCCAAGAGCGAGCACACAGCAGGGGCTGTGCAGACAGATCAGCAGAGGGAGTGGGCGGCTCCCCATGCACTGCAATACTCATCCCCAATGTCAGCCCTGGACACCCCCCAAAACTCACCACTAGTGGGTGGGTGGCTGGCTGGAAAGCAGGGATTCAGCCAGCAATAGAGTCCATCAGTACTGATGGGGGCAAGAGAATGGAAAATATGGGACAATTTGCCCTTTTTTAAAAAAAAATGTCATGACACATGCAGGAGGGCTTAAATATGAGACTGGCCCTTTAAAAACAGGACATCTGCTCACCTTAGGCGTTAAGTATAATTGGCACAGCAGCTCAGTGGGGTGCCACTGCCTGGCAGAGGAACCTAATTGCAGGATCATCACCCTGGAGTAACCCTTATGTATAATCACTGCATGTTAATCACTACACATTCATAACTAAACCTTTTGTTGCTCAGGAGTGTGAAAAGCAACCCCTGAACAACAAAAGTTTTAGTGACGAAAAGCACGGGTGAGCTCTCCCACTGATGAAACCACTGCCCCTCTGTGGGGGTGGTTTTTATTTTGTCATCAGCAGAGCCCTCCCCTGGAGACAAAAAGTGGCTACACTGTGTGCCTTAAAATGGTACAGTTGTAGCCGCACAGTCGTGCCACTTCAAGGTGCATAGCATAGACACAGCCTAAGTCTTTAGTCCTTATGGTTGCAAAGAAAACCTTGAAGTTAACTGAGTGAAAAGTAAGGGAGTGATGTCTGCCCTAAGGCTTGTCCCCAAAGGGATCAGTTATACTACTTCTAATTACAACAACATATTTCAACTGACATCAGCACTGATGTGGACACCCTTATTATAGCATAGGGATATGTCTGCACTACAATGGCTGCAGTTGTACCACTGTAGCACCATGTTCTAGGTGCTTCCTACATTAAAGAGAAACTTTTCCCATCAATGTAGTAAATCTCCTTCTCCAGGCTGTAGCAGCTAGGTCAGCAGAACTCCTGTCAACCAAGAGCTTCCTTATACTTAAAATGCTGTAGCAGCACAGTTGTGCTTCTATAGCTTGTCAGTGTGGACATTACCTATGTTGATAGGAAGAATTCCTCCCTCAGTGTAAGTAATCTACCTCCTGGGGAGGTAGTAACTAGGGTCGATGGAAGAATTCTTCTGTCAACCTTGTACTGTCTACACAAGGACTTGGTTTAGCTTACATACACCATTCACAGGTCTCAATTATTCATACCCCTGACACACGGTTGCAACAAAAAATGGTTACTTACCTTTTGTAAATTGGAGATGTGTGCTCATGTCCCTTCCATTCTAGGTACATGCATGCCCTCCAGCTGTCACAGATTTTTACCTTAGCAGTATCTGTGGATTGCCTCACTCATGTGGCAATCTGTCAGACAACACTGTCCCTACACGCTCTCAGTTCCCTCTTGCCAGCAACTTTGGCAGAGAAGTGGGTAATGGAATGGACATGAGCAAAACATCTCGAAGAACAAGTTATGAAAGGTGGGTAACCATTTTTTCTTGGAGTGCTTGCTCATGTCATTTCCATTCTAGATGATTCATAAGCAATATCCCTGGAGGTGGGCTCCGAGTTCAGTCGTGCGACTTGCAATACTGCTCTATTGAAGCCAGCATAGTCCCAGGTTTGCTTGGTAAGTAGGTAGTGCGATGTGAATGGACAACCAGGTATCCGGAACAGGCACTTGGGCCAGGAAAGCTGCAGTTAAGTGGGCAGTTACATAAACAGTGTTGACAGGCTTAAGACAGTATATCTGTATAAATTTACAACTTAGATTACACTGGTATAATATCCCCACATCTACAAACCCTTAGTTTATAGGCAGTTTAAGGGCTGCCTATAAAACAGCTCTCAGAAGTGTGAACTGCTCCATTCATCTCAATGGGGCGATGTCCGGTTATCTAAAGTCTCAATTGCACAGCTGATTAAAGCATGCAAGGAACAAGGACACATTTATTATGAAGCTATGTGACATTTCACTGTACAGGCAGTCCCCGGGTTACATGGATCCGACTTACATCGGATCCCTACTTACAAACGGGGTGAGGCAACCCCGCACTAGCTGCTTCCCCCCAGCAGACCAGGGAGACACGAAGCTAGCGCCCCCCCCCCCAGCAGACCAGGGAGACACGAAGCTAGCGCCCTCCCCCCCCCCCCCAGCAGATCAGGGAGACGTGGAGCGGCTTTTCTCAGCAGACACCTCAGCTTGAGAATAAAGGACTGAGGGAAGTGAGGTGTGGGAGAATAAAACTGAGCTCTGGAGAAATGTTTGGCTAGAGTTTCCCCTACAATATGTACAAGTTCCGACTTACATACAAATTCAACTTAAGAACAAACCTACGGTCCCTATCTTGTACGTAACCCGGGGACTGCCTGTACTTAGAAAGTTGTCACACTTAATTTCCTTATTTTGAACCTTGGCACCAAGAAGCAGCTTATATATTTATTTAGGCATTTATATGGCCCCACGACCAGAATATTTGCGAGCCTCACCCTCTACTGCAGCGTTTCTCAAACGGGTCTACTTGGGATCATCTCTTTTAGAATATGTACGCAGCTATCAAAATCAAGACAACAGTGTGGTGTTTTCAATACATCCCTGCAAAGCCTGTCAACCCCCCTTGCGTGACACACAAACAGCATACTCACAAAACATTCAGCAGCATCATCCATGATGCCCAGCTGGAAGCGCTGCTCATCCTGAAAGGTCTTTGCAAGAGCACTGCGCAGGGCATCAGAAGGCAGAACTTTCTCGCTGCTACACTGAAACTGATTGAAGATACCCTTGTGGGGAAAGAGGGAAAAAAGTCATCTTTATGTTTATGTTAGAAATATTACATATTCTCAGCTGATTTAATAAGTTCTGTGAGGTAAACATAAAATGAAAGAAACTTCTAAATCTAGTTCTCCACTCAAGCCTGGTCTACAGCAGAAAATTAGGGCTGTATTTTCTTTTTTAGGCCATCATATAATATCCCCAGGAAACAAAGAATTGATTGAAAACCCTTCAACATGTGAAGAGATGTATCTGTCTTTTAGGCAAACAGCTTCATTCCCCCAAAGAGAGAGTCCTCCACCATGGTTTAGGCCTCTTTAGAGAAGCTAGACAACTGCAACCACAAAGCCCTTCTCATAACCACAACTGCCATCACATCTACTGTGGATCAGAAAGATGGTTTTGCACCAGTTAATCATGGCCATAAATTGCTCTCTCGGAGTCTGGGAGCTGATTAATAAAGCAATATAGTTTCACACAGTTCTAATAGTCAAATTTGGACAAGACCTGATAATTAGCCACCCGGAACTGAGGAGTGGCTGATGAATACACTTTTCTGCCAAACACTTCCCTTTGAAAAGCTGGCTCTTTATCCTTCCTGGACTTGGGTTTTATCTGCTGGCACCAACCACACTTTGTTGGATTTTGCTTTTCACCCAGGCAGCGAGTGCACTGTCTAATCCAAAACCAGGGACAGATTCTTTGCAGGCAAAGTATTTTTGAAGCTTAGAGAGCTGGGAATACCTTTGTCTAGCGGGGTCCTCCCACCATCAGGATTAGTGGACAGGAAACCCTTTCTTTTTTTTCTTCTTTTGGCACAGGCAGCTTAAAACAAGGTACTAAAATAAAGAAGCTTCAAGAGAAGCTAAAATCTGCAAAACTATCAGGAGTCAGTGACCCATGAAGGGACAGCTCTTAGTTCTGTCTCGGTAGGGGGAGAAGGGGGAGAAGTGAAAATGAGAAGGAACTGAGGAAGAAATACAGTAATTCCTCATTTAACACTAATGATGTTTCAGAAAATGATCGTGTTAAGTGAAAACGTGTTAAGCGGGCACGTGTTAAGTGAGGAATTACTGTACTCAAGCACATATGTGGCAAGACTGCAATTTAAATTCTGTGATCTGCAGCGGGGGGTGTGCAGACACATCTGTAGTGGCGCATCTATAGGGACGCTACTTAAAGAAGAACTAAATGTTTTAACTGTTACATAATTGTGCATGTTGGTCCACACCGAAATAATGAATCTGTGTTATAATGCTGCTGTGCATTTACAGTTCTAAACCCTCTGCTTAAACAAAGCAATATTTTAATCCATCAGAGACCTAATAAAAATATCCAGTTGGAGTCAAGGAATTTAAATGCACTTTTCTGTATTTTCCAGGATAGGCTCTTTGCTTACCTCTTCACCAGAGCAAGACTTTCCTGTCACACAACATTAGACAGAAGGGAGTGGTTGCCCTGCAGTTTTATCACTTTAAATTGCCCATACTAAATCTTTTTCTTAATCTCAGATCATGTGCTCTGCTTATACTAGTATGATAGCCTCCTACTCTTTAGCCTCACACAAACACCACCCTGGTTCAGTGCATACAAAATCTGCTTGCAAAATAACATCTCCCTTACCCAACCTAGCCATGTCATACTCCACTCTGAATCTCTCCATTTGTTCCCCCTTCTCTACCACAACAAAATTCAAACATCTTGTCTTTGTCTTCATGGTTCTACATAATTTCTGTCCCTTGTGACTCTCCTTATCTCATATTGCTTCCTGAACCAGCTACTGCAACTACATTAGTCTAAGGGCTTGTACATACAACCACCTCTGTCGGTATAACTTATCTCAGAGGTGCAGCTGTGTTAATCTGTACCTTTAAAAACAATGAGTAGTTCTGTGGCACCTTAGAGACTAACAAACATATATCTAGAATCATGAACTTGCATGATTAAAACCCACTTCATCAGATGAATTGGAGTGGAAATAACTGAAACCAAGCTAGATATAGATGATACAGATATAAATATTTAACAGCAGAAGAAGTACTAATTAAGCAGGCTGGATGTGTAACTTATATCATTCAGGGGTGTGAATATACCATGCTGCTGTAACAGACATAAGTACTGTGGAACAAATAACACTGGGCGGGGCCTGGAGCATGTGTCACGCCCTTCACCTCCTGCTGTGGCACTCGGCTGACTTCTGTGCCGCTCAGCTGGGCCGCCGCGTGGGAGCAAGCAGCCATTTGGGCTCCACGAGTGAGATGCAAGAGGGGGAGGAGAAGAGAAAGAGAGTGAGGCAGGAGGAGGAGGAGAAGAGAAAGAGAGAGTGAGGCAGGAGGGGGAGGATATTTGATATTTAAAAAAAAAAAAAAAAAAGATTAGATAATACAGTAGACTTCCCATAATCTGGCACCTTTGAGACCTAGGTGGTGCTGGATTATCAGATATACTGGAGTATTGGGAGGAACTCCGGCGGGGAACTGTGACGGGTCTCCCGGGACCCGCACTGTGTCCAGGGGGGTGGACGGGGAACCCTAGCTGCTCCGCTCCACCGCTTCCCTAAGTCCACCGCTGCCGCTGCTGAAACTGACCAGCGGCAGACAAGTGGTGGAACAGAGCAGCTGGGGTGCTGCTGGGTTGGTCCCGCAGCGCCGCCCCTCACCCCTCTGCTCGGCGATAATTATTGCAGCCTGGGGGTGGGGAGCCCACTCCCCTCCCGGAAACTCTTGGGAGCAACGCAGGGCTTCCCCTGCCTTCCTGCAAAACAGTAGAGGGTTCGCCGTTCCCCACACCGTTCCCCGCCAGCAGCTCCAATTGTCCGGCTGGCCAGAGCACTTTCAGGTTCCAGTTGGTGCCGGACTATCAGGAGTGCCAGACTACTGGATGCCGGACAATTGGAGTTTTACTGTACAAAA
Source organism: Pelodiscus sinensis (assembly GCF_049634645.1). Classification (NCBI taxonomy): domain Eukaryota; kingdom Metazoa; phylum Chordata; order Testudines; family Trionychidae; genus Pelodiscus; species Pelodiscus sinensis. Next base: position 3,966,928 of record NC_134718.1, on the reverse strand, counting down.
AAAAAAAAAAAAGGGGGGGGGACAGGAAAATGCTCCAATTTTTTTTCCTACAATGTAAGCTGATATATATATATATATATATATATAAAAAACCAGCTCTTTACAAATAAATTTTCTTGAAAAAAATTTAGCAGTAATTTAATTGCGCTCCCCGCTGTCAACTTTTACTGGCCAAGCAAACATTTTCATAGGTAGGGGTTCCTCGGGATATGAAAAATTATTTTAGGGGTGCCTCCATGGGAAAAAGGTTGGGAATCACTGACCTATATGATATGATTATGGCATAACTATGATATATACAGGCATAACTATGATATATACTTACGTCGGATCCGCACTTACGAACGGGGCTCTCTCGCCCCGGAGGTCGAGGTGGCGGATTGCTACCTGCGAGCTCCGGGGCGAGAAAGCCCCGTTCGTAAGCTGCTCCGGTGCCCCTGGTCTGCTGGAGACCATCTGCTGGAGACCAGGGGCACCGGGCGGGTTCCCGCGCTTCTGAGGCTTTGCCAGAGCAAAGCCTCAGAAGCGCGGGGAACCGCCGCTGCTGCCGCTTCAGTCCCAGTGCCTGTGGTCTGCTGGGGACCGTCCCCAGCAGACCACAGGCACCGGGACTGAAGCCGCAGCAGTGGCGGGGTCCCGCGCCTCTGAGACTTTGCCAGAGCAAAGCCTCAGAGGCGCGGCACCCCGCTGCTGCTGCGGCTCTGCTCCCCGTGTCCCTGGTCTGCTGGGGGGGGGGGGGGCACAGCTAGTGTGCCCCCCCCCAGCAGACCAGGCTTTTGTTTTGGACCCTGGAGCAGAGCAGCTGGGGCGCTGCCGATTGGTCCTGCAGTGCTGCTCTGGGCACTACTGGACCAACCCGGCAGCACCCCAGCTGCTCTGCCCCAGATCCTGATTCAGCCGCTGCTGGTCAGTTTCAGCAGTGGCTGAATCAGGACGCCTGGGGCACAGCAGCTGGGGTGCTGCTGGGTTGGTCCAGTAGCGCCGAGGAGCGGTGCTACTGGAGCAACCCAGCAGCACCCCAGCTGCTCTGCCCCAGGCGTCCCCAAGTCAGCCGCTGCTGAAACTGACCAGCGCTGACTATAGGAAGCCCAAGGCAGAGTTGCTCTGCCCCTGGCTTCCTGGAATCAGCCGCTGATCAGTTTCAGCAGCAGCTGACTTGGGGACAGTTGAATCTGTATGTAAGTTAGAACTGGCGGTCAGTTTCAGCAGCGGCTGAATCCGGATGCCAGTTCTGACTTACATACAGATTCAACTTAAGAACAAACCTACAGTCCCTATCTTGTACGTAACCCGGGGACTGCCTGTATAGGACATATGAATGCAAAGGTTATGACTAACTGAACAGGATTATCCTACTCATACGCATGTATCACTGATATCTGAAGTTAAGGAATATTATGTCCATATTACAAATATTTTTACAGCTGGGGAATGCCCACTAGACCAGTGGTTCCCAAACTTTTCGGCATCACGCCCCCTTTTTGATTTTTGAGAAAGCCTCACATGCTCCCCCCACCCCCAAAAAATAGCAGCAAAACTTGTTGGGGAAAAAAAAAAGGAACTGAATGGGGATGCTCCATCCTCCCCCTGCCTCAGCCACGCATGTTCCGGTGGACGCCCGAGCCAGGAAAAACAGAAAATACCGGACATTTCACATGGTATTTTCTGAATTTTTTTACTGGACCGGGGGGAGGAGGGAGAGACTGGTCGCCTCGCGCTGCCCTTGGAATCTCTGCACGCCCCCCAATTTGGGAAACTATGCACTAGACAGAATGCAATCAGTTTTGATTAGGAAGGGCCATTAGAGAGAACAAGGGGTCTTAGAAAATGCTAATCGATCACCAGGAGCCTTCCTGAGGACACTACAATCTCTGAGTTACGTCAGCTGTGCCACTACAGGGACAGGTGACCAAGTCACTGGGCATTAGATTCCACAGAATACTAGCATTTTTCCATTGAAATGCATGGGAAATCAAGTGGTCACAAAGGATTCCTGCCATAAACAAAAGCTATTTAAGGCAGGGGAGTGACATCATCGGTGTTCTCCTTCACTGACTCCCTAACCAAGAAAACTGCTGGAAACACCTGAGAAACAAGAACTGAACTGGAAGAAGGGTGAACCTAGGCTAGAGGGATTGCCAGCCTGTGAAAGGTATACCTGCAGTTTTAAACTCCAAATAACTGTTGCTAGCCCTCAAGAATCTCTGCAAACTTTCTATATCAATAATTAGCGTGAGAGTTGCTCCTCCTCCTATCCAAAATCTTTAGTATAGTAAGCCTAGATTGTATTTTTGTTTTATTTGCTAGATAATGTATGGTTTGCACTCCCTTATAATCACTTAAAATCTGTCTTCTGTAGTTAATAAAATTGTTTTGTCTAGTCTAAAACTAGTGTCTGGAAATCATCACTTGGGACAGAAAGCTGGGTCTATTCCACACCACACAGAGGAAAGGGGAGAATTTCAAGAGTTTACACTATTGTTCTCCATGTAGTGCAAGGCTGTATAATTTTGGGTTTACCCTGCAAAGAGGGGTTTTGCACTTCACTAACTGAGCATTCCCATGCAGAGCTGATCTCAGTGTCTGTGTGCAGCTGCAGTCTGGTGCATCCCTATCTGGGTGTATGCTGGTGAAAGAGCAGGCCTGAAACCTGGAAGGCTTGGCAGCTTGTCACAACAGCACGTTGTGAGAGGAAACCCAGGTTGGTAGGCCAGGCGGATTCAATGGTACCCTTTTTCCAGGTGGCACCCCTAGGGGAACCCTTTCCACCTGGTTCATCTATTTCTCTCACTATCTTTTTCTCCCTTCTCCCACACCAATTAAAAAAATGAACACATATGAAAAGGACAAATCACATTTCAGAACATTAGCTCACAGACATCTAACTCTCCCCACCTCTAATATAATTAATTCACAGACACTTTCCTTCCTTCCTTCTTCCCCTCCCACCCCCGCATCCCCCTCCTGTTCTGAAATGTGATTTGTCCTTTTCATATGTGTTCATTTTTTTAAAATTGTATCCTTTGGTATATATGGTTGTGACTATTTTCTTCCACTACTTGATCTGAGGAAGTGGGTCTGGCCCACGAAAGCTCATCACCTAATAAACCATCTTGTTAGTCTTTAAAGTGCTACATAGTCCTGTATTTTGCTTCAGCTACACCAGACTAACACGGCTACATTTCTATTACTATTCTTCAGGAAAATATGGTAGTTGTATTTATTTGTCAAGCAGATATAGCACAAATACAGATTTTAAAAAATGTAATGCAACCCTGCAACACAAACTTTTATTTTTCAGATATTTTTCTACTGTTTTGCTGTAGGGTCATAGTCTCATTTGGAAAGAGCACCTTTGTTTCTGAAGGTAACTCAAACTTCCTATTGTCCTCAGCTTTCACTTTAGAGAACACTATTTCTACAAAGAAAATTCACATTCCTCTTGCTTTTGTTGCACATGACAAAATTACCAATAGAGCAGCCTCGCTGGAATTTATCAATCAATGCAGCATTCTTCTCTGTGAACAAAACACACTCTGTTCTACATCCTGGCACTGTAACACTCCCAGTACAATCCCTGGAAGGAGAACAAACTCTTTGTGGCAAGCTCAGTACAGTGGACGGATTTCCCCCACTCTCCTTCCCCCCACACACCCGAGCTGAGATAAACAAACACCAAAAGGAAAGTCATGCACTAGAAAACACTAAAGCAAAATAGAACACACCAGACTTTAACATTCATTATAAATCAGCAAGCTGTTCTACTATCACGAGAGCATTACTGCACACTGTGGCAGAGACAGCTGGGGTAATTATAAAATCATAAAATTACAGGACTGGAAGAGATCTCAAGAGATCATCAGATCCAGTTCCCTGCCCTCATAGTAGGACTAAGCACTATCCAGACCAGGGCTACTCAATTTTGGAAGCCCCAGGAGCCACAATAATACTCACAGCACATTCCGAAGGCTGCAATTTAGGTGTGGTTGCATATACATGCAAATATTTATGCAAATAGCTTCTTTCATACTAATAGGCACAAATACAAAAATTAAGGCAAGACTACACTACACACAGACCCCATTTAAGTCAGTTCTGCTGATATTAATAAAATGCAACATTTACCCTATTTCCACCCCTAGGACAGCACTTGTAATGAGCATTGACTACTAAAACACATCTCAAGAGAAGACCGTTCTATTGACTCGCCACTGTGGAGCGTGTTCTCAGCAGAGGCCGTGTGCAAAGGATTCCACCCGTGGGCTACATATTGAGCCCTGCGTAAACCCAAACTGCACCATGGGCCACAAATAAATGAGCTGCAGGCCACATGCGGCCCACGTGTTGAGTAGCCCTTTCTTTAGACCATTCCTGGCAGGTGTCTGTCTAACCTGTTCTTAAAAATTTCCAATGATGGAGATTCCACAACCTCCCCAGGCATTTTATTCCAGTGCTCAACAAACCTCACAGGTAGAAAGATTTTCCTAATGTCAAACCTAAACCTCCCTTGCTGCAATTTAAATTCATTGCTTCCTGTCCTGTCATCAAAGTTTAAGAAGAATAATTTTTGTCTGTCCTTCTTGTAACAACCTTTTAAGTATTTGAAAACTTATGACTCCCAGACTCCTTTCCCCAGTACTCCTTCCTAGGCAGTCATTTCCCATTTTGTATATATACACAACTAACTGTTCCTTCCTAAGTGAAGTACTTTGCTTTTGTCATTATTGAATTTAATCTTATTTACTTCAGACCAATTGTCCAGTTTGTCCAGATAATTTGGAATTATAATCCTAACCTCCAAAGTACTTACAAAACCTCTCATTTTGGCATCATCTGCAAACTTCATAAATTTAATCCATGTGCTATTTTATAAATCATTAATGAAAATATTGAACAGAACCAAACCCAGAACTGATCCCTTATTGTGATCCACTGATACATACTTTCTGGAAACATATTCCTGCGCATCCAGAAATATAATTTATGCTATCATGTGCCGAAAGTGTCCATCTGCTTTGTACATTGGACAAACGTCTCAGACACTTCACCAAAGGATCAATGCCCACAAAACAGATATTAGACAGGATCACAAAGAAAAAACAGTTTCTTGCCATTTCAACCAGAAAGGACACTGTCTCAACGACTTAATTACCTGCATCCTGCTTCAGAAGCCTTTTAAATCTGCACTTGAAAGGGAATCCTCTGAACTGTCATTCATGCTAAAATTCGACACTCTACGCGGGGGGCTCAACAAAGATTCTGGCTATCTTACCCATTACAAAGATAGCCTCCCCAATTATCACCTCTAATATCATTAGCTCACAGACATTTACCTTTCCCCCTCTCCCCCCCTCATCCGCCTTCTGTTCTGAAATTTGATTTATCCTTTTCATATGTGTTCATTTTTTTTTAATTGTATCCTTTGGTACATATGGTTGTGACTATTTTCTTCCACTATTTGATCTGAGGAAGTGGGTCTGGCCCGTGAAAGCTCATCATCTAATAAACCATCTGGCTAGTCTTTAAAGTGCTACATAGTCCTGCATTTTGTTTCTGGGAACAGTTATCCAACACAGGTTGAGCCTCTCTGCAGGCTGCACTCAGCCCCCACTCATCAGGAGATGGTGAATGGCACAAGTGTGGGCCGGAAGACCTCGAAGAAGCCAGTATCGGGCATTTACAGCCCACTCTATTAGCCTCATTTGTCATGGGGACTCTAATTGATAAGCTGTTTTACCCTTCTCTTTTGCTCCCCATCCCTTCTTTTCCTGTTGTTTTTTTAACTCTGAACCCCTTGCTCCATTCATCTGAAGAAGTGGGTTCTGCCCATGAAAGCTCATGATACCATCTATATTTGTTGTTAGTCTCTGGTACTGCAGGTCCATTTGTTGTTTTTTAGGTTTTTCCAGTGGCAACTGTGCAGCCAGCGACTGGAGAGAAGCGGGAGATTCCCCTTCTAAGTGCCACTTCTTTGCAGCCAATGGCTGTGTGACTGCCCCCTGCTCCTCCGGAGTCCTCAGGCCAGCACTTGCACTGCTCACAACCACCTGTGACTCTTGCCTGCTCCCTGAGGTTGCAGGTGAGCTTCTGTTTGTATGTGCAGATATTTCTAAGTCAGAAGTTTTGTAACACAGAGAGTGCCTGTATCAGAAAGAATTTGGGGTTTCTGTATGATTCAAAGGCTCTGATGAAATTTTGCTAACAATTGTGGTTAAATAGCACGGACATTGATTTCAGATATGAAACTGATGAATACAGGTATTCTCAATCATACAAAGTTGGAAGGATGAGGACAAAGTGGTGCCTTTTCATGTGTTTTTAATAAGCACAGGGCTATAAGCTCATATTTTTCAAGTTTTGGGCCCACATCTGCCACTAACCAGTTTAATAAATATTGCTTATTTTTATACACCTCACAACCATTTATTTCATAAACTAAATTTAATCGTCCTCCTTGAGCTATCAACTGCCTTTAATACCAGCCAGCCAAACTGTTCTTGGTTTTCATGACTCTTTCCTCTCTTGGTTCTCCAGCTTTGTCAATCATTCTCTGTTTCCTTCAGAGGATCTTCTTCATCCACAGTCCAATATTCAGTGGTGGAAGAAGTCCCTTCTCCCTTTACACAATCTCTCTTGGTGACCCCATTCAAAAACATATCCAATTCTAATCTTTACACTGATGGCACACTGCTCTACCTCTGCATTTTGGAACCTTTTCTATCCAAATTAAAATCTCACCTTGAATTTGACTTCACCTTGTGATGTCCTGCTGTCAGCTTAAAACTCAGCACAGACAAAACTTAATTCCTTGAACTTTACCCCAAACCCTCTCCATTCTTCCCATTCTTGGTCCCCGCAGACACCACCATTCTCTTTGTCCTTGTGGCCATAATCTATCATTTGCAACTCAGCCTCTCTCTCTCTCTAAACCCATACATCCAGGACACATCCAAATCCTGTCACTTCTTCCTATGCAACTTCTCTAACATTCAGCCTTTTCTCTCTTATTAATACAGCTGCAACTTTCATAGGCCTTCATTATCTTCCTCCTCAACTACTGAAACCTCCTCCCATCCTGGCCTTGACAATAGCATAAGATGCATTCAAAAAGCTGCTGCAATTATTTTCTGGCTCATTGTTTCAATCACATCACCTTCTCCTTTTTGTCCCTCCAATGACTCTCTTTCCCATCATTATCGCAAGCTGTGTGTCATCTCTTATAGCTTACCTAAGTTCTACATGTCTCCTCTCATAAAGCAGTAGTTTTCAAACTGTGGCCTGTGGACCATTGGAGCCTGCAGACTAGGTTTAATATTTCCAAAGGAGTTTGCACCACCATTTAACATTTTTTAGGGATCAGCAAATTAAAAAAGGTTGAGAACACCTGATATACAGCCATCAATCCTCACCTCTGTTCCATATCAAGTTTTCATAGAAAATGAGACATGGACAATTTACACAGCTTCATGCTCTCTCCTTTGCTGTCCCTACATGGGGAGACCCCTTCTGTAAAAATCCACTATACTGTCCTCCTTCAAATTCATCCTTTACACTTGCCTCTGCCATACCGCCTACAAGTCACTCAACAATGTTAGAAGCTAGCATACTGTGATTACTGCCTGTTTTACTTACTAGAATCTCACTGTTTCCCTGTACTCTCTTCCCCCTTGCCCTTCCCTCCATGCCACTTCACTGTATCAATCGGTTGTCTCATACTCAGAATGTAAACTCTTTGGAGCAGGGACCATCTTTTGTTATGTTCATGTGAAGTACTTAGCAAAACGGGTTTAGCACCTTCAAGTGCTATCACAATACAATTTTAACTGTTCATTAAGGCCTTTCTACCAATCTGACAAGTAAATATCACTGCCTCATTGTAGGGATGGGGAAATTGCTACTCAGGGAGGCTGAGGTCTATATTTTCAAGCACATCGACTAATTTTCTGATTAGTGGAGTTGGTTGTCCAAGTTGAGGCACTTGCTGAGAATCCCAAAACTGTAGGCTTCCAAAATGATGACACATTTGAAAATGTGGGCCTAAGTAATCCACTCAAGGTCACAGAGTCAGTGTCAGAACCAAAATTAGAATCCAGACCCCCTTACTCCCATGCCTATGTCTACAATATTCAACTACTTGTTTCTCCTGTGAAATAGGTTTAACAATAGTGACTGCAAATAGGTGTGTATTATATTACAAAGCAGGAGTGGGCAATCATTTTTGACGGGGGAGCCACTCCAAGATTTGGAAAGTGGTCAAGGGACAGAGGTTGGGCGCAGCAGGGAGCCTGGGGTAGGGGACTGGGGAGCAGGAGACAGTGTGATGTCTGACAGGGAGTTTGGGTGCAGGAGAAGATTCTGACTTGGGAGAGGGGAGGGAGTGCAGCAGGGTCTCGGGGGGAGGGGAATTGTGACCTGGGGAAGAGGCCATGCAGACGGTTTGCGTGACCTGGGGCTGCAGCACTGGGAAGGAGCACGGAGAGACTTTGCACACTCCCCTCAGTCTCAACACAATCACAGCTCCCACTGGCCAGTTTCTGGCCAATAGGAGGTGCAATGATTAGGCTGGGAGTGGGGGCAGTGCACAAAGTATCCCACCCCAAAAGGGGCGCATGGTGCCTAGAGGCCTGTGGTCCCAGCAGTCAGCCACTCTGAGTGGCCTCGGGTTGCAGCAGGCAGGGAGCCTGCCTAAGGGTCCCAAAGGGGCAGGCTGCGGGCTGGATCCAAAGACTACTATAAAGGCAGACAAAGGAAGCCTGTTAAGCCTAAAGGTTTCATAGGCAAGAGATTATCTTTCACCAAATCTACACAGAACACTTTTCTTATGAAAACCATTGCCTCTCTGCTATCATTATAACTGACCAACACGGGTGGCACACTCATTGATGCTGAACATTCACCTTTTCTATTACTTAACTTCTGCCTTTGAAATTGGGCTCTTAGGCAGATCGTATGGAAAGGCAGATAGTGGGACTATGCTGAGAATAGCAATTATAAATCAAAAAGTCAAATTAGAAAATGAGAACTGCATTTGAAAAATTAATTTAACTACTCAGATAAGATGGAGGCACCTGTTAGTTTCAATACACCTCCACTACCAGAAGGATATGGGATAACTACACAATGAACTGAGGAAATATGACAGTCTCACAACCCACCGGCTGAGTATACTAAAAGCATGGCATTGTATCCTATGACTCTCTGCAGCCTATATCTAAGTAGATTTACTCTCCTTCTCACCAGTCCCTGTGGCAATGATTAAGTCAATGCAACTCACAATCTCTGGTAAACAATTCCAACTTCTCCAAGCTGTTTTTCCCCTCCCATCTCTTACCTTAAGAGCACAAAAGATGCAAGACTCTCCCATACACTTGTGCGTTGTGATCTGTCGGAAGCTCCGACGGAAGATATCCAGGTGCCAAAGAACCTGTAAATCAAAGGGAAGCAAAGGTTATTTTGTGAATCTGAACAGAAAAATCTTGCACAACATTTTGACTGAAATATACAATTCAAATATTTCCAAAAAGCATTCATGCCATTGAAACTACTCATTAACAAGGGTTGCCTTTCATTGTTCTTGTCCTTAGTGTTACCACTTATACATCCTAGTTTACTACCTCAATTGCCCAAAAGAACATCCCTCAGCACCTCACACATGTAGCTAAAGCGGTAATTCTCTTGGGGGTGCATTCAGATCCTGTAACACGTTTTTCAATCTACAAGCCTTTTCCAGTGGAATTGCTCAGCCAAGTGATGAGCAAGAGGTGAATCAGGTGTTTTCAGCTGACAGTTCAAGGGAGAGATAGTGCTAATATTACATTGTATTGTATTCAGAGAGTCCCTGCGCTTCTACAGGCAGTCCCCGACTTACGCGGATCCGACTTATTATCCGACTTACGAACGGGGCGAGACCGTCTCCAGCAGACCAGGGGCACCGGGCAGGTTCCCGCGCTTCTGAGGCTTTGCCAGAGCAAAGCCTCAGAAGCGCGGGGAACCGCCGCTGCTGCCGCTTCAGTCCCGGTGCCTGTGGTCTGCTGGGGACCGTCCCCAGCAGACCACAGGCACCGGGACTGAAGCCTGAAAAAGAAGGAAGAAGTCTCTGGGAATTGGAAGAAAGCCCATACTCTCATTGGCCAACTACAAAACTTGGTTGTAAGTGCTGTGGACACTCTGAAGAATGTACATACACACTTCATAGGACAAGTTGTTTAATAATTTGTAAATTTTAATTTTCTAGCTCTGGTGACCTGTACGTTATCTACCCTTTGTTCACTATTTCATCTCCGCCTCAGTACATTGGTCAGAAGGACCAAAGATTACTGTGTGAGTGGTTGTGGCACAGAAACTTGCTGGCCAAAACTGTGCTGTACTATTTTCATTGTAGCTGAAATCAAACTAGCAACAACTGTCTTTTACACATAGTTGTACTGGAAGTTTTCTAGCTCTGCAGAAAACATGGATGGGTATTTTTTCCCATTAGAAACTATGATATTGACTGTCATGGGTTAGCATAAACAGTGTTTAAAATTGGTTGTTGTGAGATAATAGGTTAAATTATAGAAAAAAGCTAAATGATAATTAGAATTGAGGTTTCTTCCCAGCTCAGCCACTGAAATCATGATCTTGGGAAAATCGCTTGACTTCTCTGTTTCAGTGTTCACCGCCATCAAACTGATATAATACTGACCTTTCTGAATGTTTTCAAACCACTGACTAAATACATAATTTTAAATCAATATTATTTTGCTAACTTAATTTCAGATAATATTAATTGGGGCCTTAATGCACACCCACCATCAGGAGGTAGTATCTTTAAACTGGCATGTCAAAAGAAGATTGATCCAAATTGCATTGTGCATTTGACTAAATGCTTCCATAGCATCTGCACAGGGATGCACATTTCCTTGCTGATTTCTGGCCCATCACAACTGTCTAGACAAAGTTTACTGATCCTGAAAGTTTTTGTACTACTCTTCCAAAGTGTTTCCAGTCCTGGCAGCTTGTTAAATAATGGACTTTAGAACATGCTCAAGTGTGACTTAAAAGTATTTTTAGTATGTGTTTTTATTGTATAGGATAGCCAATAAGCCAGGCTTGCCTTTGTTATATTTATTATTACATTTGTCAAACTTCCCAAAAGTTCAAAATGTACAATATTTATACTTGACTTGCAGTCCATCCTGTAAGATTATGTACAACTTTAAAGCTCCTCATGACATACATATCTCCCAAAGAGCTCTAACAGACTGAACAAAAGAAGAAAATATTCTGTTTAGGAAAGAATCCAAAGTAATTGTTGCTCCTCTTGAATGTAAACATAGGAACCACCTATGTCATTAGCAGCAGCCATAATTCAAACAGTCTCTCAGATTTAAGTTTACATTTTACAAACTTTCCAAAATAAAAATATTGTAAAAGCTATTTTAAGGAAATGAGATACTACTTTAAAATCTAGTCATTCTGATTGCCATCTTGCTTTTTATATCCCACTTCAATTTTTTAGCATCCAATGTCTTTTGAGCCATTAAATATTAAAATAGTGTGCTATTTGAAGGGATCCCAAGCTTTCAGACTGATGTACAGCAATAAGAAGCTCATTAGATTCCAGACAAGCAATAAAATCAGCTGAGAACTGAATTTTGGGAAATACGACTGTAATTAGTACTCTATGAATTTACTGTACAAACCTCATAACCAAAAAGAAATGGAAATATTTGGCACTGGTAATCTCATTTTTCCAGTGCTAGATTCTACTTCTTGGAGTCTTGGTACTTCATAAGATATTGGGCCTGCAAACTATTCACTAAATCTTCCACCCATATTATTTCTGTGTGTTACAGTAATATTTAGAGTCACCAAATGAGATTAGGGTCCCATTGTGATAGTCACAGAAAACATAGTAAGAGATCATCTCTGCCCCAAAGACAGTAATTTACAAGAATGGTCAAAGATGAGAGGAAGAACATATTTAATTTTTACAGCTAATTAACTGAGACTTAGAGAAATTAAGTAATTTCACCAAGGTCACATAGGAAGTCTGTCGCAGAGTCAGAAATTTAACCCAGATCTCCCAAGTTCAAGTCTAGTGTCTTATCACACAGCTTCTTTGGCATGGGATCAGAATTTAAAATGGAAAATCTTGGATCTCAGGCCAGTGAAATTTAGGTCCTACCCATGATACAATTAACTATGTTGAAACTGTGTTCCCTGATAGATGATGTGCAGACAGGGCCTAAAAACACTTTCCAATGAGAAGAACAAAAATCCAAAAGACTGTATTCATAATGTATAGTGTATTACCCATATCAAACTAATAAGAAACTTAACTTCTGACTTCACCTTGACTTGGAAGGAATACTTCATCTAAAGAACTAAAGGTAGTTCAGGGAAATAACATTTCTTCATCTCACATGACTTAAAGAATCAGAGGTTCATAGTTCTTATCCAGCCAACTTGTTTCACTCAAACTGAACTCCCACCAGCGAAACATCAGTACTTCTCTCAAGTCATCTGCCTCTGATCTCAAATTCAATAGTCAAAAAATACAAACTTCACAAAAGGGATTTTAAATGGATGCTATCAACTGAATCTATTCATATCAAAAAAGTTAGTTAGTTTCAGGAACTAGATTTGCCAAAAGCCCTGCCAATTTTTGTGATTTCAAAATCAAGTTTCCTATTTCATCAAAATATTTTTTTCTCCTGTTGTGTGAAAACCTATATAAACAAAAGGAATAACTGACTAAATGTGCTACATAAAACTGAACATTAAAAAATGAATAAGCAGGTTTCCCTAATCCTTCAATTTTATTCATTTTAAATAAAATCAGACATACGTGTAATTTAAGTTGAATGTGTCCATTTAATATACTTTCATTTTAAAAATCTAGGGCTTTATTCCAGTTATGAAGCACTGTTAATCTATGCTACAAAATAAAACTGTATTCTATCTGAGATCAGGAGACAATGCATTGCTGAAGTCCCCTAAGTTGGCTGTATTTGTTGTGTAGACAGATCCTTGAAGAACAAGTTAGCAACAGTAAAAATATAAAATGAAGCAAAAATGGTGAAATACAAAGACAGACATGCCGTATACAGCATCCTTACCTGCAAAGCACTATTCAAGAAGCAGCTATTCTGGCCTGGTTCATTGCTGAGACCTTTACTGGGTGCTATGGAAGTTGTATTACGTGGAGTGAACATCCCCTGAACGCCACCCCGTCCTACAGAAAAATAAGTCCTTTTCCAAGACATCTTTCACATTTAGCTGTATAATATGAAGAAGGCTTTTGTACCTCTGTTTGACTGAAAGTCTTTCACTGGACAAGAGTCTGTCCTTTACTCAAAGTGAGAACTATGGAGTACAATCCAATCCCCTGAAAATACAGCTTAAACAAAATTTCTCTTTCAATGTGGACACATGGTATTCATGAGCTAGCTGTATATATTTATTTTAAATCCAGCTCAGGATGATATCATTCATCTGCTGACAATGTAGGGATGATGATACTTTATAGGCAACAGAACAGAAGCAAGCAAAATGAAGGAATCCATGGTCTTTCAAGTGCAACTGCTTTGCTGATACATACTTCTTCTGAACAAGCAGCAACTTCAATAGAACTCTCCTTAAGACAGTGTAATTGCTGGTCCAGCTGGGTCCACAACAAGCAAAACGTAAGACTTCTTTTAATACTTTTATAATCCTCCTACAGAACACAGAGCAACACAACTTTTGAAAAAGCAGACAAGGCCAAACCCAAAATAAAGCCTTCCTTCCAACAGAAGTGGTGAAAAAGATAACTTCAGTTCTGAGAAGGCTGAAAAAGGAGAGATTCCATAACTGTACTGGGAAGTGCTTTTATTTTGGATAGTAAAACTTCCCTGTTAAAATTCTCTTCTAACTCTTCATGCAGATCTTTAGGAGTTTCTTCTCCTGTTCCTTCTTTTGCAACTGGAATGCCCAGCTGTGCCAGAAAGTTTTACAGAGAAAAAAATAATCAAAGGTTTGCGTCACGTAATTACTCTCTTGGTTTTATGGTGTTCTGCCAAGGCCAGTGTTGACTCACCTCCCAGTATATGCAGAACCTTTCAAAACAAAGCAAAAATACAAAAACATCCCCAAAATGAAATAACAAAGAACAAGAAACAGATTAACCTGTGGGCATGTGTTTTGGACAAACATGGATGAAATATGCTATAAGGGTGATGTTAATTTTAATATTTTTTAAAGCTACATAGAATGAATATGGTAGAGCACGTCACTCAGCACATACTCCTTGAAGTTTCAAATTGGCCAGTTTCTAACAAAGATCTTGAAAAAAAAATTATATGTATATATTCATATTTATAGCATTATAAAATCATGTTTACACTTTGGAAGAGGGGATTGTCTATTCCGGATTTGAGGGTTTGCAGAAGAGTTAAACCAAGTAAGATAACATGGAAAGAGGAGCTGCATTTCCTCTTGGTGGAGTTACAGTCCAGAACCCATTTGCCAGAGCAGGATATTCTCCAACTTCCTTATTTAGAGAAGATGCTCGTCATCTGCAGGACAAGGAATTTAATCCAGGTATGGTGGAAGCCATCGTCCAAAAGTCATTGAGCGCCTACAAATAGAAACAAAAAAAACATTAAGGAGGAAGCTGCACTTTTCATGAGTGAATTTAAACAATCATTTAGCCCTAATAGAGAGGAAATGTGGAGAAAATTCTCATCTCTGAGACATTCCATTCTTACCCACATGGGATGAATAATAATCACATGGGAACATCAATTTCAAGATTTATGACAAAACCTGTTCTACACTAAGTTCTTATGTAATCAGTCTATTTGTATTTGCCACAGCCATACTGTGAAAGTAGTTCGCTAACTAGCTTTTCTACTGCTTTTACTGGGGTTTCTCCAGTATTATCCCACTGTTAGTACATAACTTAGAAATCAATACCATCCAAAACTAGCTAATGTAAACCAAACGGCATTATTACATATGACCTGATTCAAGAGTACAACACCACTAATACTCAAAGAGAAGTGGAGAGACGCCATATATTAATTTGCTACTTCTTAGAGAACTAAGCATGCCATTAACTATAAACCTCTTTTCCCCACCCCCATCAAAACATAGCTAGAATTTCCCAAATATCTAAAGCAGCAAACCCTTTATGAGCCTCACACCCATTCTTAAGAGTAATTTTTTGAACTTCTATCAGACTTATCTGAGGATGTAATAGTGATACAAATATTTATAAAGCCATCCCAGTTTTACAGGGGAGTAGTCCTGATTTTCATTTCCCTGCTCCAGCCATTAAATCCTGCTCTTGGGAGTTTACCACATGCAGCAACAGCAAGCCGGTTATGCGGCATTCCTAAATGCTGAAAGGTGCATAGGAACTGTTTCAAAGAAACTTCAAACAACTTGGTTTTTTGCTCAAGACTTTAATGAACTATCAGCCAAAGCCACTTTGAATACTTCAGTTTCCAGCATGCATTTATGGATCTTTGTAAACCAACTGTGCTTGTGATAAATATACTTGCCAGGCTTCAGCATCAACAGAGAGCAACATGCTACTTGGAATGACTAACTCATGCAGAGTGATAATGATTTAGTTCTCACAAAAGAAAATGAAGAAAGGCACCCTTCCCCATTATTTCCCACAATGCCTGCCATTTGGAGTAGGAAAGGCTGGTGGATGAAATGCAGAAGGGCACAGTGCCAATAAATTCAGTGAGCAGACACCAAGAAATATTTATTGGGCGTTTGTTTTCATCTTAAAGTGAGGTTGTTGAAGTAAGATTGCTACAATACTGTTGTGAGGTTCTCTATTTATTTTACATCAGCAGTTTCCAGATCAAGTGGGCACAACTATTCTAGTACATAAGGGCATTATTCGAGCTACTACCAGTGCTGTAAACTAATCCTGTAAGCAGCAATTTAAGCTGGTCTCTTTCCATTTTACATCTCTCCTCAAGATTCTGCAGCAAAAACAAAACAAAACAAAAAAGGTATGGGCTGTGCCCACAAAAGCTCGTGATACCATCTACATTTTTTTGTTAGCCTCTAAGGTGCTGCAGGACTACTAGCAGTTTTTTAAGATTTGTACCGGTTTAGCCAATAGGTTGATTTACATCCATTGTATTACTGATGCACGAGGTGAAACCAACTCAGTTTGATCTCTCTGAGCTATGTTGACTGTACAATTAAGAAGAAAACCAATAACTGTTGAATGATAAAAATGAGTTTTTATGACCGTGAATGTACACACAGAGAAGATCTGTTAAGAAAAATATCACCATCTTACCGTGACACTTTGCAAAACATAGCCACGCTTTAAATTTAATTTCAATATCTTCAGAATGGAATTCTAGCTAAATTTTACTTTCCAAATATTTGACAATATACACGAGTAAGAGTTGCATTTATTGGTAAACAGGAACACGATAGGTTAAGAATTGAAACTCTAGCATGGGGTGGGCAAAAAGGACTCCACCCCAGGCCAATTAAGGCCTGGTGGTAGGGGTGCACGCGAAGCTTCCTTCTACCATGCCAGAAGCACACGGCGCTTTGAAGCACCATGTGCTCTTTGCAGGGCAGGAGGAGAGGTCACACCTTTTCTAAATAAGATGTAATGTAGACAGGGCGGGGACAGAGCAAAGGAAGTTGCGCGCAGCTCCCCCGTCCCCAGGCTCTGATTGGCCTGGGGAGCATGTGAAGCCTCCTCCCACCCTGCAAGGAGCACATGGCACTTTAAAGTACCGCCTTGTGAGGAGCATGCGGAGGGTAGGGTGGAAGGAGGCTTTGCGCACTCCCCCCACCCCCAAGCCAATCAGGGCCTGGGACGGGGGAGCCGCGCACAACTTTCTTTGCCCTCCCCCGACCCTGTGAGGAGCATGCAGCACTTCAAAGTGCCACACATTCCTCGCAGGGTGGGAAGAAGCTTTGCACATTCCCCCGCCCCCAGGCCCTGACTGGCCTGGGAATGGGGGAGCGTGTGAAGCCTCTTCCGGCCTGCCAGGGGCACAGGTGCCTAATGGAAAGGGGGAGGGCAAACGGGCTCCCTCCACCCCCAGACCAATCCTGGTCTGTGGGCGAGGAAACCCAGGAGCATCTTGGCCCTGCCCCTTCCAGCCAAAACTTATTGCCCACCCATGCTCTAGCATATCCATCCACAACTCTTTATTCTTATCAAAGAATCTTCTAGCACCCCCAATTTTAATCAGACTAATTTTTATGTTCCAGTTTTCAATTAACTTCAATTCTTTTTTGCTGAATCTCTCACCATTTTTTTTAACTTCACAGCAAGACAGCGAGGAATACTTGGCAAAAAAAAGTTAGACTGAACTAATTGTAACTAAAAAAAAAATTACCGCAAACCAAAAAGACAAAATTATAATAATGTGTAAAGCACTTATCTAGATTTTCCCTTCACAAACTGCCCACCCTTTGTATTCAAAAACTATTTTTAAAACATGCTCACTAAAAATGGTTCAACTTTTCATTTTCTAAAGCTGTAATGTAGATTGGCATGCTGTATTTTAAACATGTCTTCACTGGCATACTGAAGCCTTGGATTCACATTGACAAACTAACAAATATTAAAATACAACCTGCCCTAACTACAGTTACGTTTTATAAATGATGTTGAACACTTAGCTAATACACTTTCAATGCTTTTTTGGTGATGGGCTTTAGAGCGGGAGATAATGGAGCATACTCGTATATGACATGAGTGTAAACAAGGTTGTTTAAATGCAATAAAACATTGACACTTGGTTTTATCTTATGCAGAAAATCATAACATAAGAATAACAAAAGCAGATGCCAACCATATGGCAGAATGGAATGCACTAATCCTATTAAATGCCCATTCAGCCTCTTGGTGCTGATGATTTTTCTGCCTCAGTCAGGGTCTTCTAGTCTCAAGAAGAATCTACTCCAGATTCAGATCTTCTGTAAATAATAAGTAAATTCCTAGTGCACAATTTTATCTTTTCTCGGTACCAGGTATAGCAGCAGAATTTCAAGTTCCTTGTCCTTCCCAAGAATACATTTTCATCTTTTCTTCTGTATAACATTACTGATATTTAAAAAAAAAAAAAAGCCTATTTTATTTCCATCACAGAAGATGTTAAAATTATTTCCAGGTGTCCTACAAACATCTATCCTCTAGTAATGAGCAACAAGGTGGGCGAAGTAATATATTTTATTGGGCCACCTTCTGATTGTGAGAAAAAGAGAACCTTCTGAGCTTACACAGAACTCTTCTTTGAAAGCTTGTCTCTCTCATCAACAGAAGCTGGTCCAATAAAGATATTACCTCACCTACCTTGTCTCTTTAATATCCTGGGACCAACACAAAATTACAACACAGCAAATCCCAGTAATGATCATCAGACCCAAAATGAGAGGGGTGGGGGTTATAGTACCCAGCAACATGATATCTAAGGACTAGGGATGTAAAATCCCGCTTAATTGGCTAACCGGCTAAACCTAATGTTTATTTGGCTAACTAATTAAAGGGGGGCACAGGCAGGGGGACTGCTCCAGCCCAACTGGGCTGAAGTGCTCCCCCACCCCCACCCCGAGCTACCATGGCCGGGCTGGAGTGCCCCCCTTCCCATCACAGACAGGGGCTGCTCCAACTGGCTGGAGCACCCCCGGTTGCAGTGTGCCTGGTCTGGACTCATTGCAGACAGGACTGCTCTTACTTGGCTGGAGCACCCCAACCCCCAGCAGTAAACTGGAACATGTTAACCCTTAATGGGTGAGGCTTCCCAGTTAACAGGTTAACCATTCACATGCATTTTGGCAATTCAGTCCCCACTCTGGAATACTGCATAATGTAAATATCCATAAACAGATTGTTTTGAAGGGCATTTAAGGTCGGGGATACTACATTAGAGAGAAATCCTCAGCAGATGTTCTGCCCAATAACTGAAGAGCTGACTAACTGCAGACTATTTCTCCTCTTCCCCACCCTTTTTGTTTTTTTAACCCTTTCCTTCTTCCTCTCAGTTTCCCCTCATCAAGTCTAGGAAATGAAGTCAGTATTTCACTGCCTACAAATGTATTTATTCCAAGAAGACTCAAGAGAACTCAACTTAAAGCCTCCTATCAAGCCATGTAGGAACAAAGTCTACAGAACAGAGAAATGCTTAGATTTTTTGCAAACTTCAAGCTCAGGTTTAAAAAACTTCATAATTCACAGCATAATAGCTATTTATTTTGAAAAGACATTTTAAAGGAAGGAAGTAGTCCAAAAAGCCTGCCAGGCAACTCTTCCTAAAAAATCTGCTTCTACTAAGCCAAGTTTAACCTTCACATTCTAAATAAATCAAGAGTAGCAGATACTATTTGCAACAAAACTGTCACTAACCAACGCCCTTCAAAAACAATCTGTTCATGAATATTTACACTGTCTATACAATGTCCCAGAGTGGGAAACTGAATTGCCAAAATCCATATTTGTACAACAAAGTTGCAATGGATTTTGATTACAAAAAAATCTCAGCTAGTAAACCTGAAGAACTGACTTAATCTTATGTTTATAGGAATGCTCTCAGAAGTCAAAGTTTGGGATGAAAGTCCAGAAGCATCTTTCTATTTAGAAAAAAATATTTACAGAGATACAACAGCACACAAATGAAAATGTGCATAAAGTTAACAATGGAGTTTTAATAAGGAAAAGGGACTTATATTTGTATCTTGGAAAAATTCATCAGTGGAAGTGGCATCGTCTACCGATTAGCACAATGTAGACGAGAATTCATGTGAGAGGCTAGGGTAAAGACAAAAAGGCAACACATTTGGACTGACACAATCCCGGTAGCTCTGAAAGAAAGAACATCTTCTCGTATCACAAGTCCTACCTTCTTAAGTCAGACGAATTTACTGCATAGATTCCAGGCTGCCAGTATTACAGTTCTTGCTGCTTGGATGGAGGTGGATGAAATGCATACAGTTACAATCACTGTACAAAGTATCCCAACTTCAAGTAATAAATGCATGAGAAGGTGACTAAAGGTGGCAGGAGAGAACTAGAATACCAGGAGAGAGAGGGACAATTGGCAGTTCCAAACAATAGGAAGCTGTTAAAACATAAAACAAGGGCTTCCCTCATTACTGGAACACCTAATTAGAAAGGTCATCATTGTCATCTGCCAAGAATGCAGCTCTGACAACACAGATAAGGCCAAAAAAAAAAAAAAAAAAAAAACCACACACCTCCAACTTTACTAACAAGTACCATAATTTTTATTAGAGACTATAAAAACATCTCTTTACTAAACAACAGACTGGTTTGAATGGATAGCTCATCACAACATAGTATTTACAAGGAAAGATTTGCTGAAGTCAAGCATGACAACTGAATCGGCCTGTTTTCTGAAAATTGTTTAATTAAACATGAAGGATGTTTTCTCACAGGAGGGAGATGGTGTGACGGCGCGTTGGGGGTTCCCCGTCTCCTGCACCCCGAAATGGCACAAACAGACTGCAGCAGCCAGTGGAATTGAGGGTGGTTTATTGCTCCTCCAGCACAGCGCAGCACAGATGTAATCTGGTCACAGGAACTGGGCTAGGATGCCTCAGGCCCCCTTGAGATGGGGGAGACTGGGCCCCTAAACTCCAGCCCCTTCTCCTAGGCTCTCCTCCATGCCCTCCGACAGCCAGCAACCAACTCACTAACTTCCAGCCCTGCCCCCCAGCCAAGGCAGCATTCCACCTTCCTTTGTTCCTCTCCATGGGGGGTGTCTGGCCACTGGTTTGCATAGTGACTCATCCTGTTTTGCTGGGTCGTGGTACCCACGGCAGCCAGTGGGGGTTCCCCCAGAGCCAGCAGCATAGAAACCAGCCAGGTACCCCCACTACGTCACAGATGGTAACAGGATATAACAAACTACAGATAATCATTTCTAAGATGAATATATAATGAAATCGAGGATCATACCAACTTTTGGACCCTATATTTAGAATTCACAGTTGCAAGGCTAAATTTAAAAAAAATGTTCCTTTGCAATAATAATTATTCTAGAACAGATCCCAGTAAGATCATAGGTCTCTCAAAACCCATGTAATCAATCAGACCAGATAAAGGCTGTCTATGAAGACAATTTCATACACAAAAGATAACATCCCTTCTTCCAATACTAGATTCTGTAACTTAAGACTTGAAGCAATGTCATCTAAGGTCCTGTCTATATACAACTGCATGCAAGTCAGTCATCTGTTACAACACAATTGTTCTCTGATCCTTTTACAACAGCACAGCTATGGGTCAGGGCTGCTCGGGCCAGCCAGCACATCCTGGGCCAGCTTTGGACTTGTCTGGTGGGGGGGAGAGAGGCTCAGGGTTCCGGACATCCTGGGCATTCTCTGGCTATAGGAGTGGGGTAGAAGTGAAGGGCCCCATGCACAAGAGGCAGTGTCCAAGGGTACACCGCCACCTATGAGGCTGGTGCCACCCTGAAATTCCCAATAGTTTCAACATACCTATCATTAGCGATCTTCTAATTGAGCTTTATCATTGTAATTTTGTTTTATCCTTGAGATGAAGGGTATGAGGTAGAGCATGAGCATTTTTACAAAGGTTTTCCCCAGTACAAAACAATACCTGGTGTCCATAACATCTGATATTCAAGTTAAACCAATAAAAACCACTGCAGCCATACCTGGAAAAAGCCAATTTGACATGTTTTATTAAACAACCCTCTCTGAAATACCCAGGCAGTTTGCATCAGGTGGTAAAAAGAGTTTAGTCTCACCTCCCACCCAGAGGCAAACTAGTCAGATGTTAAATGTGATTCCATTCCCAAATTATAGATACAGTGCCAAATCCTCAGCCGATGCATATCAGCATAGCAGAGCTCAATTTATAATCAGGAAGCTACATCAGGTTACCCAGGAAGAGGATCTGGCCCACAGATGTTCAGTGGTAATCGTTGAGCTTGCGTACAATTCAAGAGAACACAGAGTAGAAGCAGGTATACTGATACCACACAATTTACTAGTACAGGCAGTCCCCGGGTTACGTACAAGATAGGGACTGTAGGTTTGTTCTTAAGTTGAATCTGTATGTAAGTCGGAACTGGCGTCCAGATTCAGCCGCTGCTGAAACTGATCAGTTTCAACAGCGGCTGAATCTGGATGCCAGTTCTGACTTACATATAGATTCAACTTAAGAAACCCAGGCATCCCCAAGTCAGCTGCTGCTGAAACTGATCAATCAGCGGCTGATTCCAGGAAGCCCAGGGCAGGGGCTTCCTGTAGTCAGCCACTGGTCAGTTTCAGGAGCGGCTGACTTGGGGACGCCTGGGGCAGAGCAGCTGGGTTGGTCCAGTAGCGCCGCCGCTCCTTGGCGCTACTGGACCAACCCAGCAGCACCCAAGCTGCTCTGCCCCAGGCGTCCTGATTCAGCCGCTGCTGAAACTGTCCTAGTAATACCTCCTTGGGGAATACTCAGGCAAGTACCTTCTTCAAGCCACTTGATGATATCTGGAACATGATGATCGTGTGGGTAATCTAGGTGAGTGAGATCTACTCCTCGCGTACAATGAGGAGAGTGAGCGCCTGCAGTATCGCTGTGGTCATGGTGAATATCGTGGTGAGTGCCTGTGTTGCTGGCTAGTTAATGTGGCCCAGCTCTCATGCTGTGATGGCACCGAGAAACCGGAGGCTGACAAATGAGGCTATGGAGAGAAGACAGCCAATTCCGGGCTAGGAGAGGGCGTAATTATCCTCCTAGACTTAGGCTTGGCTTTCCCCGGTCCCGGAGAAGGTCGTCTATGGCGCTCTGGTACGTCTTGTACCAGTGCCAAAGATGCAGGTGGAAGCGGCACTGTTGTTTGCAGTGCGGGTGCATCGAGTGAGCTCAGTGCTGTTGGGCTCGGTGCCGCAATGGTGATCAGTGCCAAACTTGTTGTTGATGAGGCACTCGGTGCCGGTGCCACAGGTGGTGCCGGAGTGCTTGGTACTGCTGGACGCCGTGTTGGTCTTATTGCTGGTGTCAGCACCGGTGCCGTGGTAGGTTCTGATGCTGGTGCTGTCCTGATTGGTGTTGCTGTCTTTTGCTTTGTCAGTACCAGTGCCGAGTCAGCTCATGGAACTGTGGCCGGTGCCAGTACCGATTCCCTTTGTAGGGTTAGACTCGGCTCTGATATGCTGCGGCTTGTCTTATGCCTTTGAATATGGTAGCCAATGGCCAATCCGCATGTCCCTGGCTTATCACCCGCACTTCTCCGAGCCGAGGATGAGTGTCGGTGCGATGACTTTTTGCCTGTTCGTGTTCCTGGGAATGCTGGAGATCTGGACGGCTTGCTCTCAGTGGGCTGCAAGGCCTTACTGAATAAAAACCATTTTCAATCGCATCTCGCGATCGCGCTTGGCCCGAGCCGTCCGCTTAGAACAGTGTGGGCATTTCTGAGGGACATGACCCCCACCCAAGCACTTAATGCAGGTTGAGTGCCCGTCCGATGCCGGCATTACGTTGCGGCATGTCGCCATTTTTTGAAACCGGGGGACCCCAGCATTGAGTGATTTAAAGTAAGAACCGAAACTTTGAAGATAAAATGACTATATAAGTAACGAAGGCAATTAATTTATATATATATATATATATATATATATATATATATATATATATATATATATATATATATATATATAATTTAAAATGACGAACTATGAAAATAAAGCTATATAACTGCTGACAAACTATAACTAACTATCAACTAATTATTTACAGATTTTTTCAGTCAGATTGAGGAAAAGGGGTTTGCTTCACCTGCAACTGTGAACGGTTAGGAGGAACTGGCAGGAACCAGACTCACAAATGGCATGAAGGGCACGCGCCACCGCCGCGCATGTGTGTCTGTGTGAGAGACATTTTATAGGTATTTACATCTCCTCCACCTCCCCCTTCAGTGGCTAGCATAGATGGAATGATTAGGGAAAAAGAGTGTGGCCAGGATTCCTCTCCACGCAGGTTTCTCCTGCCATCGGCAGGTGGGGCAAGGAATAGCAGCCTGCCCAGTACAGACCAGCCATGGACGAAGAAAGAGAGAAAGGCACTTCGCACACACTCCCCTTGCACTGCACGTTCCTTGCCTGGAACACTAAGGAACTAGTTCTGCATTTTGAGTTATCTTGGTCTACCCAAATTTAATACTTTACTATAGAAGCAGCAGCTCCTTCCTAAGTATTTTTCAGATCACAAACCATTAGGACAGAGTAGAGTATACTTTTTTAAGTACTAGCAACAATTTGACACCACAACTGTGGTGCAGATTCAAATGTAAAAGATAATACACATCTTTTATGAAAAATGCTGCAAAAAAACCCTATTTCCATCTTCAAAGAATCAGTGTATGAAACACATTTTCTAGTGAATGGTTTTCTGATGCAGATAAAAGACCAGCATCTTGTTCTGGATTTGTACAACACCTAGCTCAATAGGGTCTTGACACATGACTGGGGCTCTGAGGTGCTACAGTAACACAAACAAAACCTAAGTGTAGGATTACAAGCAGGAAGCCTCTTCTCTCCCACCCAGCTTTATGCCAGGAGTAAATGGATTAAGAAAAAAGTACACCCCTGCTTATAGAATCTTCTTGAAATTGGGAGGTGTGAGCAAAGAAAAATCCATGGCAGATGGGACTACCAGCACTCTGCACATTGTTTCTTTAGTTATCATGCATATTGTCTCTTTTTCCATCTAGGGGCTGGAGCCTATGTTAAGAATACACTCTCTAAATCTTGTTACTACCTAACATTAGTATGTACTTTTAAAGGGATCCACGTTCCAAAGAAGTTCACATATTTTGTTTGTTTGTGGTTGAACGTTATTTATTACCAGTGAAACAGAATAGGGGAAGGAAAAGTCACTCAGCCACAGTATAAGTTATATGTGTGTGAATAAAAATACAACCATAGTAATGGTATCTTACAGCATTTCTTTCTCCTTAATACCTTTAGCACCCTGTATGTTCTTAAGACAGTAGAGAAAATGGGAAGAAGAAAATAGTTTAGAGTAGTAGCCAGAGGCTAAAGTCTAGACTGGGGCTCCATTCTACTAGGTATTGCATAGAGACAAGAGTCACAATCTTTGCCCCCAAGAAACTTACAAATCTAAGATTTCAGGTTACTATACACATACTTGCCTTCTCATTCTCTTCCCCGCCTCCTGCAAGAAATAAAGATAATAAAAAATAGCATATATCTCTCCATTAGTCAAGCTTCTCTTACCTGTTATTGATACCCACCTGCATTAATTAGTTAAATCAATTACAACTAACAATGAAAGACTAAGGTTATCAGACAGTCTCTGAGGACCAAGAATCCACTCAGACTTTAAATAAGGATGATATGTGTCACACATGCTACCATACTATACCAGAAGCAAATGCTACAACACTAGTTCTTTCAATGTAAGAAAACAGTCTGAATCTCTGAACAAACCATCTAGCTTGTTCACTGTTGCAGAAAGAAGAGGTCATGAAAGCAATATCCAAAGCATTTGCTGGCATAAGATGTTGTTAACGGAGGGATCACCTCAACACTTTTACAGTCTGTCCACAATTCTCAACTTAGAATGAAGCTGTGTCCCCCCTTCAACTCCAGGTCACTGTTTCTGATTTCAGATGATTTAAGCAATAGTTCTATATTTGATACTCACAAACTGCTCTGTCAGTGCTCCAGCTCTGTCAGTTTCCTCCTCCCAACTGGAAGCCAGCTATTAGGAAAACATTCCCTCCTCTGCAGCCGTCTCTCTCAGGCTAGTCTAGTTGAAGGATGACATCATCGCTCCAGACATGCACCTGATTCTCAGGAAACTGCCCCTCCTCCAACAAGCAGGTCACTAGCTTTTTAAAGTGATAGAGACTGCCCTTTCCAGCATGCAGAATGTGTTTCCCCTAATCATTCTATTTCTGTGTTCTCCTCCATTCTATTTCATATTGCTAGAACACAAAAAGCTCCCTTGGAGGAGCCACAGAAAAATTCATTTTTAACCAAAATGCAGGTCAAATCATTCATGCTGCTGCACGCCAAGTGATGCACTGAAAACAGCACAATTCCTTTCCATCTTTTCTGCCCCACATTCAGAGTAAAAATTATGCCGGTCACGTTTTATATGTTGTTTTCCAACTCACTTTATTTTAGTCCACTTACTCTTTATATCCTCATCTCCCCTCTTGCCTCTCATCTTTCAATACCTTTCCTTAGTCTGTCCCCCATAACATACACATAGTCCCCACAACTCGCTCAAAATTATTTGCATATTTGGCAAAGTATCTTCATTCAAGATGGATGGCAGCTAAAGTACTTCTGTTAACACCCAATACTGTACAAACTACCTGAAAGTTATACAATGGTTATAGTGATACAATGTCTAATGCAATGAATGACAGTCCTGGGATTGTTCCAATTGTGAGGCAGGAAGAGAAGAAGGAATACAAGTGGGCATTTGGAAAGAATTGTAGTATTTCTCATTCAAGGCACCACCTACATCAGTGGTGAACAACCTGCAGCCCATCAGGATAATCTGATTGTGGGCTGCGAGATATTTTGCTGATGTCAGCTGTCCGCAAGCACATCTCAAAAAACCAGCAATGGAAAAAAGTTAACTGTCTTTTCTTCTTCGAGTGCTTGTTTATGTCCACTCCAGACTAGATGACTACCAAGCAGTACCAACCAAGGTGGAAAAGAGTTCACAGATGTGTAGATTACAACACAGCTCTTCTGAACCCAGAGTTGTCTCTGGTCTGTAGAGCGATGGCATAATGCACTGTGAACAGAAGACTACATTGTGGCTCTGCAGGTGTCCTAGATGGGAACATGTGCCAATAAGATCGCTGAGGATGCCTGAACTCTGGTCAAATGTGCCCTCACGATCAGCAGCGGGACCTGTGCCAGCTCATAACAGGTCCTAACACAGGAGGTGATCTAGTTGGAAATCCTCTGCAACACCAGAAGGCCCTTCATTCTGACCCTGTTGCAATGAAAATCTTTGGTCACCTGAGAAAGGGCTTGGTAAAACTTCAGGTAAAATATTGGGGTGTGTCTGATGTCCAAGCCATTCAGTCTGTTTTCCTCACTAGTAGCTTGGGGTAAAACAATGGGATGAGGATGTCCTGGTTTCTGTAGAAGGATAACATCACCTTCAGCAGGAAAGCCAGATGGGATCGCAGTTGGACTTTGTCCTCATATAATATAGCATATGGTGGTTCTGATGTAAAGGCTTTAAGCTCCGACACGTCTCACCATTATTATTGCCATAAGGAACACAGCCTTCCATGACAAGTGGGAAAGCAACCAGGAGCCCATGGGCTCAAAGAAAGGGTTGTAATTTAGTTCTCAGCAAGGTCAATGTACCTCTGTGGAACAGGAGCTTGGGACAGCAGGAAGAATCTCTCGTAGCCTCTCAAGAAAAGGGCTGCATGTTGTGGGAGAACACCAACGGACTTTGTATTGGGGGATGGAAGACAGAAATAGAAGAGAAGTCCAGCCCTTAGCTCTTAAGATGGAATGAGTCAGCCAGTATAGACCACAAAGAAAAGCATGACAGAGAGATGCTATGCTTGGATGCCCAGTCAGAGATGTCCACTTTGCATAGTAGGTCACCTTAGTGGAAGGCTTCTTGCTTTCAAAGACAATTTGCTGGACCTCACTGGAGCAGGCTTGCTTCTCCAAGATCTGTCATACAGTATTCCATAGAGGGGAGCGATGTTAAGGTGCAGGAGATGCCTCTGATCCTGTGGGACCAAGTCCAGCCATGGGGGAGGGACCAGGACATGGTCATCACCAAGGTTGATCAGCATGCTGAACCAATATTGGCTCAAGCATCCCATGGTCATCATGATGACACGTGCCCTGTCTCTTCACTTTTGAAGACTATCACGTTGTTCACAAGTGCTCCGAGTAGAATTACATGACAATGTTAAATATGTAGCTCTTTACAAAAGGCTCCCAATGTTAAAACGCAGAAGTGGGGTTGAATCAGTGTTATAAACAGTGGAAATTTTTACATTTTGATTAGCATAGACAAACCCTTAGTGAGAAAAGACAGTTTAATGGTCAAGATACCCAGTCTGAATATCTAAACTCCTCAAACCACAAGCCAGCCCAGTCTTTCATGCCTTTGAGGTAGATAGAGTACCCATTTTCTTATCAAGGGCCTCTTTCAGAACACAAGGGACTTGGTTTTCAAGTTCTCTGCTTACATATTTAAAATTTTGTACTGTTTTATATGCTATATGTTTCGCAACCTGGTGGGGGGCCATAATTAATTTCATGATTATATGGTAACAATTAGAAAGCCAGCAATGTTCAGTGAATAGTGTGCTGTGTCACTTTTATACTTTTGTAAGCCAATAGTTTAAATGAGGTGAAACTAGGGCTACACAGATCAGCTTCCTGAAAGAGGTACATTAGTCTGGAAACATTGAAAACCACCAGCTAATGGCTATGCCAGTAATCGGTTGAAGCTTCTCCCGGAGGTCCTCTCTTCAACTGAGCCCTGATGCCTTTTATCGTGTTCAGGTGCTCACTATTCAATTAACTGTCTAGATAGGCTCCTTCTCTGTTCAATTAGCTCAGCATGGGTAGCTTGGGATTCAGGATGGATAAAAAACAATTTTTAAAATTAAATCTCATCACAAACATGCTACACCTACACTTATAGTCTCATAAAAATGAATTAATGACTCTAGTCTGTCTAGCCTAACTACCAGCTCTTTTTTCTTGAAAGTTTTAGGCTGTCGTCAATTCCTGTTTTTCAGCAGACAAAAGTCACATGTGCAAAGAAAGACGCAGTCTGGAGAGGATTGTTTTCGTTTTGAGATTACGTGGTGGTGGTCCTGAGCCAAGCAGGGTAGACAAGTTAGTGAAGACATTGTTTTAAAGACAGAAGAGACAGTATATAGGATGAAGTCGTTATAGAAAGGAACAGTGGAGTGGACTAGAAAGAAAAAGGGAAGACATTACTTAGCACACATGCACAATTCCTATATTCCCCCACATTTTTGCAACAGAAAAACTGTCAGGGCTTCTAGGTGTAAGAGTATCCTATCTGGGGATATTTTGAAAAATTCATTTCCTAGGTAAAAAAGAAAAAAAACATGTCAAGTGTAAGCACTGCAAGAAGATGCAAAGCCTAGGTGCAAGAATGAAACATCATAAGGAAAACTGCTTGTTGGGAGAAAAAGATGTGGATCAAGATGTGGACATGTCTGAAGAACAATGGCGATAAACTGGTTAGTAACCTAAATGATTCACTTTGCAACGCGTCATTCTTCAAACGTCTCTCTATAACTTTTAGTAACTGTGTGATTTAACAAGTACATTCCCAAGCTGTTTGATATGTCGGAAGTTGCTAGAAAAAAAAAAGTTTAGCTTACCTAATCCTTATGTCTTGTTTAATTAGTTAACTAGGTTTAGAATCTATCACCCAAAAATATGGTAAAGAAAGCTGCAGTATGGGAAATCTAGAGTTGCCACCGAGTGTCATTTTTTATTTTCTATTACACTAGAAGATTTAGCTGGCGTTGCTTGGGTCCTTAAGCTCAAATAAGCTTTGTTTTTCTTCATTTAAAGCATTGTTCTGGGGTGGGAGTGGGGATGAGGGGTTCTGTATGCAGGCTGCCCTGCAGAAAGAGGACACACACCCGAGGCCTTTTTCACTGCAGCAGGTTGGGGCCAGGTGAAAAGCACCTATCTCTAGTCACTCCAGCTGCAGCAAGCACAGCCAGAGGAGGGGTTGGGGGACGGACAAACACTCTCTGAAATACATAGCAGATAGCTGTTCCTTTCTCTACCTCGGTCTCCACCAATGGGGTTACAGCTGTCCTAGGTCCCTATCCCTGGCCCCTTGCTGTCCCCCTGTGGTCATTATACAATGCAACTCCCTGACCCGCCTTTCCATTTTATAAGGAACAACTTAATTCCTGGAATACCCCATTGTCATGGCACAACCATACCCTTATGTTGCTTTAAGTCAGGAATACTCCACTCTGGAAGCGACCAGGGCCACAATGATACTCACAGCACATGCTGAGGACTGCAACTTAAGTGTGGTTGCATATATATGCAAATAGCTTCTTTCACACTGACAAAGATTAAGGCAAGACCACACAACACGCAGGCCCCATTTAAGTCAGTTATGCTCAGGGCTCGCCAAACCGCGGCGAGCCCCAATCGCCAGCCGCGCTGTCCAGCGATCTGCACATGCACAGATCACCCGAACCCGGCTCTTCCGGGTTGCAATCTACTCGCCACGGGCGAGTATATTGCATTATTTGTCGAGCCCTGGTTATGCTGATATTAATAAAATACAACATTTACCCGATTTCCACCCATATGACAGCACTTTTAATGAGCAATGACAGTCCAGGAATGTAACTACTAAAACACATATCAACCAAAGACCATTATATTGACTACTTTTTTGTTTTGGCTCCCACCTGCGGGCCGTGTGTTGAGCCCTGCGTAAACCCACACTGCACCGTGGGCTGCAAACAGGCCATGGGGCTGCATGCGTCCCATGGGCCATGTGTTGAGTACCCCTGCTTTAAGTTATGATAAGAGGAAGCTGCACTTCTAACTTGGTGGTCCTAGCTATTGCCATTTGGGAGGAGTTCTTGAATAAACAGACTCAGACAGACAGACAGACATTTCTAAAATATACACTAAAACTTCCTAAATAAATAAAAGACTAATTATCTAAAAATTACACATAGTATACTGCTTAGATGTTGTAAAATAAGTCGTAAATTAACATTTTAGGGATCAAATTTGCACAATTGTTTAAAAAAATGTGAATTAGTATCAGTGGAAAACTTGATGTTAATCGATTATTTTTTCTTGGTGATTTAAATCAATTATTAAAATCTCCTTGATTTAAATCAATCTACCCTGTTCTAAGCAGACTCACTCTGAGCACTCTCTCCATTTTCCTAGAATTCTACCTCCAATTTCTTTTTCAAAAAGTTGGAACACTACCACAAACAACATGCATTACTGTGGCATATTGATTGAGCAAGAATTCCTAGACTCTCACAATGGCTGTGAATGTCACCTCAGCGATGCAGTGCCCACCTCAGCCTCTCCAGTCCAGAAGTCCCACGGTCACTATACACTTTCAGCTCTCTGAATATTGCAGTATAATATTTATGTATCAAACAATTAATTATCATCTCATGTTGGCTTCCTCCAGAATGATACAGTAAAACATGTCATAGCATATACAATCCAGGTAATTGTAAGGTACCACCTAAACTATAAGTGTGAGATTTAGAACCTGAACCGGTTCAAACCAAACAGTTTTTACTGTTCAGTTCCCTAACCAAAATCAATGGTCTTCCTAGCCTGCTCAGTGACCTTTACTATAAAAATCATGTGCCTGGAGCAAAAGACCATTTCATCATCAACATTGAAATCATTTCCAGACAGCTGGACAAATATCAATACACACTCTGGGAAGTGAGGGAAGAAATGTAAAACAATTTACATTAATTTAACCCATTCTGGGCTATAAAACAGAATACATCCCTAGTGTTAATTACTATCTTACTAACCAAGATTTTATTCCAGAACACTCATAAGAACGGCCGTACTGGGTCAGACCAAAGGTCCATCTAGCCCAGTAGCCAGTCTGCTGACAGTGGCCAGCATCAGGTGCCCCAGAGAGGGTGGACCAAAGACAATGATCAAGCGATTTGTCTCCTGCCATCTTTCTCCAGCCTATGACAAACAGAGGCCAGGGACACGAATCTCTCTGGAGATATTTAAGAACAGGTTAGATAGACATCTGTCAGGGATGGTGTAGACGGAGCTTGATCCTGCCTTGAGGGCGGGGGGCTGGACTCGATGACCTCTCGAGGTCCCTTCCAGTCCTATTATTCTATGATTCTATGAATTTTATCCCCTGGCTAATAGCCTTTTATAGACCTAACCTCCATGAAATTATCTAGCTTCTCTTTAAACTCTGTTATAGTCCTAGCCTTCACAGCCTCTTCTGGCAAGGAGTTCCACAGGTTGACTACATGCTGTGTGAAGAACTTTCTTTTATTAGTGATAGAAATGTAGCCGTGTTAGTCTGGTGTAGCTGAAACAAAAAACAGGACTATGTAGCACTTTACAGACTAACAAGATGGTTTAATAGGTAATGAGCTTTCGTGGGCCAGACCCACTTCCTCAGATCAAATAGTGGAAGAAAATTGTCACAACCATATATACCAAAGATTACAATTAAAAAAATGAACACATATGAAAAGGACAAATCAAATTTCAGAATGGGGATGGGGCGGGGGGGCGGGGAGGTAAATGTCTGTGAGCTAATGATATTAGAGGTGATAATTGGGGAAGCTATCTTTGTAATGGGTAAGACAATAAGCATCTTTATTCAAACTTGAGTCTAATGTGTCTAATTTAAGCATGAATGACCATCCTCTGAACTGTCATTCATGCTTAAATTTGACACTTTACACTCAAGTTTGAATAAAGATGCTAATTGTCTTACCCATTACAAAGATAGCTTCCCCAATTATCACCTCTAATATCATTAGCTCACAGACATTTACCTCCCCCCCCCCCCCCCCCGCCCCATCCCCATTCTGTTCTGAAATTTGATTTGTCCTTTTCATGTGTGTTCATTTTTGTAATTGTAACCTTTGGTATATATGGTTGTGACAATTTTCTTCCACTATTTGATCTGAGGAAGTGGGTCTGGCCCACGAAAGCTCATCACCTAATAAACCATCTTGTTAGTCTGTAAAGTGCTACATAGTCCTGTTGTTTCTTTTATTAGTTTTAAACCTGCTACCCATTAACTTCATTTGATGTCCTCTAGTTCTTCTATTATGGGAACTAATAAATAACTTTTCTTTATTCGCCCTCTCCACACCACTCATGATTTTATACTATCATCTCCCCCCTCAGTCCCCTCTTTTCTAAACTGAAAAGTCCCAGTCGTTTTAACCTCTCTTCATATGGGACCCGTTCCAAACCCCTAATCATTTTAGTTGCTGATTTTAAGAGAAATAAGGGATCTTCCGGAAAAGGCTTTATTTTCCGAAAGATCCCGTCTAGACTGGCGCTTTTCTCCGGCAAAGCCCCGAGCCAGAAAAAAGCAGCAGCCATGTTCATGCAAATGCCGCAGGGGATATTTAAATCTCCCGCAGCATTTGCAATTCCAAAGTGTCTCATTAGCATCCCTTTTCCGGAAAAGGGTGCCAATGTAGACACAGCCATGGTCTATAAGCACCTAAAGACTGGATAGTTAATAAATCTTATCTGCTTCTTTTAACTATCCTGTCTTTAGGTGCTTATAGACTATCGCTGGAGATATTTACAAACAGATTGGACAGACATCAAGGATGATTTAGATGGTGCTTGGTCCTGCTGTGAGGGCAGGGGACTGGACTTGCTGACCTCTTCAGATCTCTTCCAGTTCTGGTATTCTATGATTCTATAGGGGGCTAGCAAAAGGCTCTGATACTACAGTGAACTTAGGGTTCCAGCACTGCCACTGGATAGGCCACAGGCCCATAAACAGCCTAGCAGCAACATCGATTGGGTATGCTGGGTTACAGTGCCTCTTCTGAGGGAGTGTTGAGCCCTTCTTGGAGTTGAACAAGGATTCCTTGAAAGATGACCAGGATGGAGCTGTGTCCATGCCCTCCTGCTGGCTATGATGGGGAGCCAATGAGCAACACCTCAATACCAAAGACCAGCTATGTGAGTCTGACAAGAAGTGCTAGGACTATGGTGCCCAGAACCCGTGCCATGAGATCAGTGACTGACGTCTGGGCTCCAGTAAGAGGTTTGGATGACCAGTGCCAACCTGATGACAAATGACACCTCGGTGTCTAGGATTGGCCTGGCAATGGAGACTACCACTGAGTTGGGAGACCACCGTGCAGAATCCAATGCTGGCTTCCCCCACAAGGCAACTATCCTAGATGGTTCGACTGAGGCAATCCCTGGGTGTAGAAGGCACTGCTTGGGCATAAGAATCTTTACAGCCTGGAAGGCCTCTGGTGTGGAGGATGCTTTTAGGTGTGCCTTCCCTTGATCACTCCCTGGTGTGTGGGATGGACCCCAGTCTAGGCTCGAGATCCGGAGAGGTGTTGACTCTGTCCATGCCAGTCTCTGTGGGGAAGGTATGTGGCCCTGAACAGGTCACATCTCACTCAAGTCTCTCTGGTCCCCTTTCAGCACCAAGGAGCTCTGTCTACAAGCCTCTGATGACGGGGTGTATCAATCCCACACTGAAGCTCAGGGAATTGTAGGTATGGTAGGAAGTAGCCCAGGGCAGGGAACTGTTCTCCGGACACTCAGCGTGTTGAGGCATGATTCCCTGCTGAGCAAGCAGTGGACTGTACCACTGCCAACAGGGCCCTGGGCTGGGACCCAGTGGAATCAAGAGGGCCTGGGCCCCCCTACATCCTCTGTAGTTATCTTGTATGGGGGAAGTCTTCCTACAGGCCTGTGGACTAGGCCTCTCAGCTGTATTATCCTTAGTAAAGGGGATTGACCCAAGAAACATGTAGATACATCTCATTAATTGCAGTATTAATAATTTTCTCATTGAAATATTTATTTTAACTTTGTATCAAGTCCTTTTAGCATTGTTTGGCTTTGTTGTATTAAGTCATTTTATATAGAAACTTTGTATCCTTTCATCTAGAACATAGAAACTTTGTATTGTCTTTTGACATAGAAACCTTGTATCTTGTAGACTTTGTACCCCCTTTTACTTCATTGATTGTCCTGTTGAGTGAATGAGGTGTGAATGGATAAGGCACGAAAGACCAACACCTCTGGGCACTTGCAAAGGTTGGAGGGGGTGGAAGCCATATCCAAGAACAACAACAACAACAACAACGGGACCTGTGAAGTGGGCTCATTGAAAGAAGACTGGACATATGGACACCTTGGGAGTCAGCAACAAGTACCTACTTTTGGAAGCATCCTCTTCGAAGGAGAATGTGGCAGCATTAAGACACAACCCCCAAAAAAGTGCTACAGATGTCTAACTGCACAGGCATATGATGAATCTCACGGATGATGCATATGAATTTGATAACTAACTGGTGGAGATCTGCAGGAGAGGGAAGACACTATAAATCTAAGGCATCTTGCAGAGGGACCCCGGGGTTTTCATTTTGTCAATTTGGGAGCACCAATCCCCCTGACCAGTGCAGTTAGGGGGAGCAACTATTGGTAACAGCAGCAAGATGGGGGGGGGGTGCGCCTCCGTCAACACGGTTTGTGCAAATGAAGTGCTCATTTGCAAATCTCATGCTCTCATTTGCATATTCTCTTCCAATCCTTTTTGCGAATTGTTATACCTCAAAAAATGAGATTTACAGGATCTTGCACAAAAGGGTTTTTTCCAAAAAATGGCTCAGTCTACACTGCAGGTTTTTTTCCTACAAAAGCCTCTTCTGCAAAAAGGGTTAGAAGAGAATATGCAAATGAGAGCACAGGATTTGCAAATGAGCGCTTCATTTGCATTTCGTCGTCCACAAAAAATGTAGACAGAGTATGAGAGTATAATATACCATATGCATATGATAAGTGTTGATTGACATAGGTGCTACCAATAAATGTGGCATTTTGCCTTTTCGCCCCTGGAAAGATTGCGTGCAGTACTTTTAAGTACAACTTCTAAGCCTCTAGGCCATAAGACCCCTTAAAAAAAAAGGGACTTGTATATGGACTCTGAGGCCATATTACCCCTAGTAGAAGGGACTCGTGTACAGACTCTGGACGCTAGGCCATATTGCTACTAGTAAAGGGGACCAGGACATGAACTCTGGCCGCTAGGCTGTGTTACCCTGCCTAGAGGCGATTGGTGTGCAGACTCGAGCCCTTGAACTGCTGTACCCTGAATAAGGGGGTAGAAGTATAGACTGAGACAGTCATGGTATCTTGTAAATGGTCTTGGGGGAAGGCCAAATCACGCCCTTCAAGGGGATTAGACTTGAGGGGCCTCCCAGGATAGGGCTCTCCTCCACACACTTCAGGGCTAGGGATGACTAATGGCATTGTGGGGGCTCCTGTGCCAGTGGAGCAATTGTGCACTGAAGTCAATGTGCTTGGTAATGATTCCAGTCAATCCAACTCTGCAGTCAGTTGAAGCGTGGCTTGCATCAGAAGGGCTTTCAACCCAGTGTCCTTCGTGGATGCTGGTTACCCGGCGTGGTTACCGTCCTGTTTCCTGTACAATGGTGAGTGCCCACAGGTTAGCAGGGAAGATTGGGTGGAAGAAATGGGGGTGGAGTGGGATAGGGCAAGAGGAAGAAAAGTGGATAGAGGAGGAAGGGTATTTGGGAACACAGTATCCCAAGCAGGAGGAACACCAATAGGTACCAGAGTGGTGGCACCCCTACAGCAGGTAGTGCCATAGTTGCTGCAGCTCCCATACTCAGGTCACTTCAGCAAACCGCAGCAGCTGGGGCTTCCCCATTAAACCAATTAATTCCCACCCTCATGGGCAGCTGAGGTATCACTCCAGGCAGGGGTGGGAGAAAAGGGCCTGGGGAACTGGCTCCCACATTCAGGTGCACCCTGTCCTTCTAAATATTATAGCAGTCAAACTATGCCTAGGCTCTGACCCCAAATGAGCAGCTAAAGGTCAGTCATATGCTAGCAACAGACAAGTCTGATCTTGGAAACAAAGACAATCTGATCCCCTGGAATGTAGTCTCCTGCCTCCTCCAGGATACTAATTTAATCTTTATTAAGGTATCTCCTTAATGAACACGATGTTTCCTGCTGCAATTTTATAACTTTTTTTTTTTTGCAATCGTCTATACAAATGAACAGCACACTGAATTTGGCTGTATCTGGTCTGAGGTGTTGGCCTCTTTCCTTTGACTGAAAAAAAAAACTTGTTTATTAACTTGCCTGGTTTGAACAAGTTTTAGTCAGACTTCAAAGCACAGCATCAGTCAGAATCCTTAAGTTCAAACATAGCATTGCCACATACATTTCACAAAGATATTATTGACCAGGGCATAGTTACTTTTGAAATAATGACTTGGAAGGCAGTACAAATAACAATGCAATACTGCATAGGGTGTGAACACAGAAGTGTTTAGAATCACAGGCTCATACCAGAACAGTCATCTGCTAGCACTTGAATGTCAGCTCACGTAAGACGCCACAAAAAACAATATATACTTGGAATGCAGAAGAGCCTGAGTTTACGGTTGAGAATTCTCAGAGCTTTCATTTAACACGAGAACACTATTTCCATTGTTACAATGAAGCAAATATGGAAATGTGTGTGTGAAAGAGAAATAAGGCCACTCAGAACCATAAGGATGGCTGCCGCCTGTGCAATTATACATAACATGAACGTGGTAATTTATTCATTTCTTTGCATAATAAGAGTCCTGTGTTGGGATTCATGTCAATACTCAAATTAATTCTGACAAGTTGAGTAAACATTGGAGGAGGAAGGGAAATCCACAACTAGGAAGCTGAAAATGTTGCATGCTTTACTCCATGCCCTCCACAGAAAAGGACAGAAGCAAGAGAAAGTAGAAATATAGCAAATAAAGATTTCCAGCCAAATATATATATATACACTAAACAGTTAGATTGATGATAAATTTTAAACTTTTGTGCAAACCCAAATGAACTGAGGCTTCTTAAATAAATAACTCTAATTAGAATCCACTTTTGTATTTTGTATTTCAGAATCCTGTGCAAATAAAGTTTTACGTGAAAGTTGCTTTATATACATGCTGAGCTGCCCCTTTGAAATGCCACCTTGGTGTTTCAAAGGGGCAGCTGTCATGTGCGGCATTTCCGCAGATCCCGAGTTCATCTGGGGAATCCCCAGCTGAACCCAGGTTCCACTGGCGAGTCCCCTGCTGACCCTAGGCTCCATGAGGGTGCTTCCGCTTTGAAATGCACAAGAACCCCCACTAGGGACTCTTGTACATTTCAAAGCTGGCATGCCCATGTGCAGCCCCGAGACAGTGAGACTTCCCAGCAGGAAGTCTGTACATTTCAAAGGAGGAACATGGAAGGGCCTATTGAGTAGTCGATGGAAATTCCATCAACTACTCAACTAGTAAATTAACCAGTACTTAACATCCTTAGTCTAAAAGAGCTGACCTTATGAGCTTTCTCTGTGTAACGCTTTCACAAAGGCTAAGATTGATTTATTTGGAGTTTGGTCCCTTTTGGATGTTGGTTTCCTGTGTAAGCCTCATGGAGCTGAACTGGTTCAGCATCTGTATTGCTCTGCAGAGGGCAGTAACCCCAACTCTGTGTCTTGGCTGGGGACAACAAAGCTTCTGGATCAGCAGGATACGGTGGTACGGAGCCCCAGAGGGAGGAAGGCAGTCAGTGGTTTGATCAGCACACCAGGGGACAACCCCAAGGGGATTTCTATGATGTAACCCATCACAGAGCTGCTCCAGATCTGGGCATGAAAGGTGAGGAGGTGGTTGAGGAGGCTGATCCCATGGTTGATATCCTCACTCCCTTCCAGGCCTTTTCGTATTGCCCTACCACTTATTAAGATTGTGGATACCACGCAGACCCTGTGGCAGACCCCCCACTTCATTGCCACCCACTGTCAAGTGCAATGAATGGCCATTGTTTCACGTTCTCCAATGGGTATGGACATTTGTATTCCCACCCACATGGATACTACTAATCAGTGTGAGTGGCAGGGTTTTCAGGGGCCTTTTGCTAAAAACAGAGAGGCTAAGTCACTCAAGTTCTTCATGAAAAAGGTCTATTCAACTGTATTTCGAACCAGTAGGCCATTGAAAGCATGTACTCATATAACACATCTGTGGCATTGGCCAAATTTTCAGACCTGCTCCCTTCATACTCCCAAGGAGTGTTCTCAGCCTTGGTGGAGGAGGGAAAGCTAGTCTCCTGGGCTTCCCTTCAGGCTGAGCTGGTCAATCATGACCAATGTTCTTTCTGATTTGACCAATGTTCTCTCTAATCCATGTGCAGAATAAATTTTGTTCCATACACTGAGGCATGGGTTGATGTGCACAACCAATAGACACACAGGCTGCTGGCTATGGGCACTCTGTCAATCAGCTGGGTGGCATCTGAATCCCTCTTTGGCAGACACCCAAATGCTCAGCTTCCACTGGTTACAGCTGCTAAAATTGCCATGAGAAGGGGTCCTGACTCCAAGTCTTGGGGCTCCCTTATGCAGTGGTGATGCAGATTTAATCTTGTTATTCTGACAAGATTAGAACTGGCCTATAAACACCAAAGGGGTAGAAGATAGTTTTTTCGTACCCGTTCAGTCTTTGGCCACTTCTGAGATGAAACTGTCAGGAAGGATTCAAATTAAGATTATGATCTGTATCCCCTAGGACAGGGATGGGGAACCTCCCACCTGGGGGTTGGATGTGGTCACTGGCTTGACTGGATCTGGCCCCCAAGGCTCAGCATTGGGGAGCCCATGCTGGCACTCCAGCCACCTACCCACAAGGCTGGAGCACATAAAATCTACCAGCCTAGGCTCTGGTGTGAAGGGAATGTGAGGAGTGTCTTCCTCCTTCTCAATCAGGGGCTTCTCACTCGTGTGCCCCCCAGCTGATTTTTTTGTAGGTCAGCAGCCCTGACCCAAAAAAGGTTCCCCACCCCTGCTCTAGGAATTGGACTTAAACTGCCTAATCATTTCACATAGATCACAGCTGTCAGATGCTAAGTAATATCTTTCCTTTACTATTGATGGAGACTAGATTTGAACCAGTGACCTACAGGAGAAAAGCTCTGTAGTCTATTACCAGGCCCCTGAGCTATCCATATGTTTCTTTATCTAAAATCCTTGCTGTCCTTTTAAATAGAGCATGAGGTGGCATTTCAGAATACTCTAGCATTGTCCAACCCAACTGTCCAATGTGCATGTGAGAACACAGAAGTTAAATATAGCAACAATTTCTTAAATACTGAGCTTTTCAAGAGAAATCCTCAGTGATCTTCATTGAAATCCAACCATATGGCCAACCCAGCTTTGTCTTAAAACCATTAAACTAAGATTTTATAGCTACTG
This sequence comes from Pelodiscus sinensis, assembly GCF_049634645.1. Classification (NCBI taxonomy): domain Eukaryota; kingdom Metazoa; phylum Chordata; order Testudines; family Trionychidae; genus Pelodiscus; species Pelodiscus sinensis. The sequence goes on along the minus strand of NC_134718.1, from coordinate 3,926,895 downwards.
TTAATTGGAAAATAAATCCACAGTTCTTGTAAGTGGCATGCTGAGATCTATTAACTTCAGTCTACTGCTAGGAAAACAAATTTGAATATAATCCTATAAAGAGCAGCAAAATTGTACTAACACGTGTCCATATCAATATTTTGTTTACTTATTTTTGGATAATTTTGAATTTTTTAAAATTATCACCATGACACAAACAGATAGAGCTATATGGCATCTAATAATATAGGTCACTACTGTTGGAGGTAAAATAAAGAAAATAATTAGGACAAGAACATGGAAGAGGGTAACATGGATAATAGAGTGCATCTGACCACTTTTGAAACATTCTGCGAGATCTTTCTGTTTAAAGCTTTCTTGCCATATCATAATCAAAGTGTATTAAATTAGCACAGAAGCCTAGCATCCCAAAATCTAGAAAAGATGAAAAGAAATATTCTATATTAAGTCATTTATGGTCATCTCTATGCTAGCTTACCTGCCCAGTATTTTATATAATTTAGAAAAGGATACTGTAGGAAGATCACTTTGTGATTATCATCAATCCTCTTCTCTACCTGTTTTCCTCTTCCATCACACCTGCAGGGTGAAACTGATGCCTAGTCTTTCTCTCTTAGCTCATGGTGACCCAGCAGAAGCCAGCCTTGCTCAGAGATGAAAGCAATAAAGGCTAGCTATTTTACTAGAACAGAAAGCTTTCCTACAGCAGGTGCAAAGAGTGAAATTTTCCCTCTGGCGTTGCAGTTCTTGCCAATGTTTTTTAAGGGTAATTATCATTTTCCTTCTTCCATTCCCCTTCCCTTCCTCCCCTATTTATTTTGGTCCTGGACAGCCAACACTCTGGTCATCTGAAGAAATGGGCTGTGCCCATGAAAGCTCATGATACCATCTACATGTTTTATTAGCCTTTAAAGTGCTACCAGTCTGTTTCTTGTTTTTTAAAGTTTATCCAATAAGCATTTGCTTATTGGATAGTCAACTAGTCCTTAACATCCTTATTTTAGACCCTTCTCAGGATAAGAGCTCCTGTGTGCTGGCTGCTATGTAAACATATCTGTAGAGCGAGACTATATCTGCCCTGAGAAGTGTACAATATAACTAGATATGACATCACAAGTGATGCAACAAACAAAGGAAGGCTAATAATGACAAAAGACTCTGATAGACTAGCCTACCTGTGTGTGACCTATAACTGAAAAAGTAGTATTACAATTGTTTCAGGATAATTCACTTGTATGTGACTTTCAAAGAGATGTATTGGACCAGCAATTTTTAATCCACTTATCTGTACTAACAGAAATCAATAATAGATGTTAAATGTTTGTCTATGTACCTATAGACTGTTATACTACTGGGGAAATTCTGCACCAAAAAACTGAAAATTCTGTACACAATATTTTGAAATTCTGCATATTGTAGTCCCTTCTACCTGAAGTATACTGCCCATAAACCATAACTTTCAATAAGATAAATGCTCATAATATAAAGTTTCATATATGCAGATCACCTGAGAACCAGTATCTATTAGGCAGCTACCTTTTACCCCAGCTAGGTAAACATAGCCAGGATAGGGAAGTGCAATAACTGCTGGATGGCTTCACTGACACCACTTTTGGTACTATCTGTCTCATGAGCCCACTGACTAGCAGACTTGCTCTGAGAGTTGTTAAGTTTATTTTCTTCCTGGCTCAAATTTGCTCTGGTTTGAATGTCTACAAGTCACTCAGTTGTTGATATACCAGGCTGGAGTTTGAGAATTCTCAGAATCATTTTGAAAGTGTCCTGTTCAACCACAGTTAAAACAAAAGGATTTCTTCTGTTGAATCCTGGTGCTACTTGTTAATTAAATTATTTGGGTCTTTGAATAAATCATGTATCTGAAATTGTCAAGTTCTGCAATGTTAATCATCTGTAGTCCCAACCACTGCTAAACCTGCAGATATTTCTCCTTTCAGTCTATTGCAGTGATTTTTCCCATGGGTGCTCGAAGTGTTTTCAGATGGCTTCATCAATTGCAAATTAGTCCTACTCAATTGATTTCCTTTTAATTCTAGTTCTTGTGAACACTTTCTTGTGTTTATCAGAACGCTCCCTTTCAATGGAGCTCACCTCAAAAAGGAGTGTGGCATAAGAGATGCTTTTTCCTACCACTACTGATAATCCCTTTTATTAAGAATGTATTTAATAAAGATTTGTGTCAACAATCACAAAAAAATTGATTTTGTATATAAGAATCTAGTTCAGTATCTTTTACTATAACCTCCTCCAAAACTTTTTGGGCTAACGTGTGAAGTCTAGCCATGTAAGCAGAAAGTGGTTCTCTAATGTGGTGAGTCTCAAGCTCATATGCATTTATGACATATGCTGTCTCTAAAATTACAAGGGGACAGGGCCTCAGAAGAAGGGGCAGGGATAGAGGAGGAGCTTGGGTGCTGGCGTTGCCCAGCCATGCCTTCACTAACCGCTCGTCACAGTCTTTGATCATTTCTTTGGCTTGTGCTCACCAAGTAAGAATCTACTTCTCCACTGGGTCTGGATGAATTAAATTGAACTATGTTTTGAGTAGAGTTTGTATCAGGCAATTTCACTTGCAGATTTCAGCACCATTTCTAATAAAAGCTGTTGCATGTCAGAAGGGAGACTGACAAGAAGAGAAGAGGCTACTACTGGACCTCAGTCTGAAACTGGTGTAGCATTTAACCACATCACTGTAATGGATCTGATTTATGAACACTGAAAAATTACTTGTATGTACAGTAATTCCTCATTTAACACTATAGATATGTTTCAGAAAATGATCGTGTTAAGTGAAAACATGTTATGTGGGGTCAATTTTCCCATTGAAAATAATGGAAAAGGTGGGGGGATTGTGTTTCAACCAGCAGAGTCTGTTGGGACCGGAACATAAGGTTGGGGGAGAAAGGGGACTGAGTTACAGCAGGGAGGGGAGGTGTTTGGCTCTGGGAAAGGGAAGAGGATTGGGTTGGGAGTGTGCTCCTGTGACGGGTCTGCCAGGACCCACACTGCGTCCAGCAAAGGGGAGTCAGCGGGGAATGGCGCGGCAGCGGCAAACCATCCGCCACTTTGCAGGGAGGCGGGGGAAGCGCCGCGCAGCCGCCAGCGACGGGCCGGCTGGGGAAATTGTGTTATTCTGGGGATGGATGGTCGTGTAATTCAAAAAACATTCCCTAAAAAAAATCATGCTATCGCAAAAATGTGTTAAGTGGGCACGTGTTAAGTGAGGAATTACTGTAAATGATTCCTTAACCATTCAAGAGCTCTCTCCTTTTCTTATCATTATATTAGACCTGCTTGCCTCGATTGGAGCCAAGGGCTAAGTGTCTTATAGGGATTGTGTTTAGTTTCTTGTTAACCAGTGTGATACCATAGAAGTTCTTTTGCTATTGGTTCACTGACTCCAATATAAAATAAACCATGGTTTTGGGGATTGTCTACAGTGTTTCTTGCAGCATGCGCTGAGTATGGCACTCAGTGTGGCCCATCTCAGGCATCTGCTCAGATGGAGCTACTGTAATGAAACAAAAAATAAATGCAACATAGGGACGGAGAGTTAACTATAGCCTGAAAGCAGAATAGCAAGTTTTTTAATCCTTAGAAACACTTTCACCATTCACAGTATTCTGCATTAAAACTCACATAAGTAGATTTAATGTTCAATAGCATGAAGGTTAGATAAAGGAGGATTTAAATTTCCATTATCCATCTTAATGGATTTATGGCTCTAGCCCCAAGATGCACCAACATGCTTACATAACCCAAAACAGAGGGAGGACAGCATAACATGTTTTTGCATTTATTGGCTACAGAGTATTAATATAGAATCTTTTTCAGCTGGTCACTAGTGTAAACAGCAAAATTACACCATTCCCTACTAAGCCTATAACTGTGAGCAAGTTTGACAATAAGAGGAGGACTCAGTGAGTGATGGGAACCAAACCTGCCTGACAGGCACCACCTAGAGGTGAACAGGACAACAAATATTTAATTAAATACAAAAGAACACACAATGCAAATTTGATTAGATACTTCAACAGAAGTTCTTGGAGAGTCCAATCTGTAGATATTAATATTACTAATTTCACCAACTAAATGAGCACTACTCAGCATGGGCCAGTTTCACATTATTTTAGCTCATGTTATGCTCTGTGTCAATTATATTTTAAAACTTTCTTGTTCAAGTTATGCATTATTTCACCAGTTTAATTTTCAGTACTGTAGCAATTTATTTTCTTTCTAGAGAAAAAAAACAGTCATTGTTAATTCTTCATTTTCTTATTTTCTAATGATATTCAAGTGCTATTCCAAGTCCAATCTATAGCAACAAGGAACCTTTCTGTTTTGGCTCCTTTTTTGAGACTGAAGAGTAATTATATTTAAATAAATTTGATTTTAGAATTATTCTAAAATTACTTGTTTTTCAAATTTCCCCAGAAATGATCATATAATGAAGCTTTTTTATGTTTTCCTTTCAATGTGTATACATCTTCATAAATACTGTGCCTTAGTTTGCTTTGTAATACCAAAAAGTAGCTGAAAATTTATACACACCCCTTTAATATCCATAACAGCTTCCCTCCTCACTTACTGATGTAGCAGAAAACCATGATGATTGCAACTTTTTGAGCGCAGGAGGTGTGCATTGTTTTGGTTTATTTTAGGACTCTAATACTCAATCTACAGAAGAGAGTCATAATCTTTGCATAGAAAAATAAGATTTGAACAAAATCATGCCCTGCAAAGCCAGATAGCTTTCTCCCCTCCAGAAAAGCCATTTTCCCCCATTCATTAGTTCCACCCCAAAAAAGGAAACAAGCTTTTAGTTTCTAACCAGTTTCTTTCAACCTAGAACTTAAGAAGCAGTTTTGTTTCCTTCTTTTATCAACAATTAATTGCTAACAGTCGCGGTGCTAAACTTCAAGATTCCCGCCTGACAGCAGACATTCTTAGTTTCAGAAACTCATTTGGGAGGTGGGGGAGATTCTCACTCCCCTTTAGCTATTCACAGCTCACCAAATTCAGAGACTTAAACGTACACATTACTCTTCTCAGCTGCAATGTGAACGCAGGGTAGAGCCACGCAACGTTCTGCCTTGGCTTAAACACATTCGCTCGGACTTCAACCCACTTCGGCAAGTACTGAGTGCACTCCCGCAGATTTAAAGAGCCGGATCCTTTCTAGCGGCTTCACCCTCGCTCGTACCAGGCAGGTCCGATTCCGAGCATCTTTTCTGGCCAATAAAAGCCGCAAACCGGCCCCACGTTCGGCGAATGCAGCGCACTGGGAACCGACAGCGGCTACAAGCTGCCGGAAGGGCAACGCCGGGCTTCCCACGCCAGCAGCCCCCCCCCCCCCCCCCGCCCGGCGTTGCCCCGGGCCGGAGCCAAGCCCCCCCCCCCCCGCCCGGCGCTGCCCGGGCCGGAGCCAAGCCCCCCCCCCCCCCCCGCCCGGCGCTGCCCGGGCCGGAGCCAAGCCCCCCCCCCCCCCCGCCCGGCGCTGCCCCGGCCCGGAGCCGGGCCCCCCCGCCCGGCGCTAAGCCCCCCCCCCCCCGCCCGGCGCTGCCCCGGCCCGGAGCCGAGCCCCCCCCCCCCCCGCCCGGCGCTGCCCCGGCCCGGAGCCGAGCCCCCCCCCGGCCCCGCCCGGCCCGGCCCCTCCAGCCCTGCAGGCGGCGGCCGGGACGAGTCCGGCTCACACGCTCACTGGCGCTTGGGGGCCCGGCCCGGCCCACTCCCCGGGACCTGGGGGCGGGGCAGGCTCCCCTGGGCACGGGAGGGGCGGGACGGGCCCAGCTCGCTCCCGCGACAGGGCCCCCCGGAGAAGCCGCTCTCCGCCGCGCGGGCCCGGGCAGGCAGCACTTGCCGTAACAACTTACCCGCCAGAGCCGGGTCCCGCCGGAGCCTGTAGCATCCTCCCCGCTTCGGCCCCCTCCCCTCGCTGCTATAGCTACGGGGCGCCAAGGCAACCAGCTCTCGCGAGAACGCGCCCAAATCCTTCCTCGTTTCCGCGAGACCCCGCAAAGGGGCGGGAGAGAGCGCGCCCCGACCACCCAGCTCTCGCGAGGAAGCGGGCGAGACCAGAGGCGGACCTAGAGGAAAAGCAACTGCGTAGAAACCACAACATGGCGGCGAGCGGCGCGCGCAGTGGGCGTGGCTACCGAGGTGAGGCGCTGAGGGCGGGAATGAGGAGGCGCCTCTGACCCGCCTCCTCTGTGTCGCTCTCGGGATCTGAGAGGCGAGGCGGGGGCCGCATGTTCCCGCCCAGGCGCCTGCCACGCCGCGCCTTTCGCTCAGCGTCCTGTCGTCCGCCAGGTCCCTTGGCGGGGCCGGGGCGCAGCTCCGGAGGGGTCGCCCTGGGGCGTGTCTCCCCCCCCCCCCTTGCAGCCTGCTGGCTGCCTTCCCCCGCAGTGTCTCCTCGGTGGGGGTGGCCTTTAAAAAGGACACTTAACAAGGCTTAGTCTCTTTTCCCAGCAACGCGCTAAAACGCTGCGTCTAGCCTGGCCAGGTTTTCCGGAAAATCAGCCGCTTCTCCAGAAAAACCTGCCACTGTCTGCACTGGCCGCCTGAATTTCCACAGAAGCACTGACTTCCCACTGCAAGAAATCCGCGCTTCTTGCGGAAATCCTGTGCTGCTCCCCTTCGGCAAAAGTCCCTTTTATTTTTCTGTAACAGTCTGAGCATATTGGGTCAAATTTTGCCCTCATTAACATCCACTAAAATCAAGAGGGTTGTACAGTATGTAAATCCAGGCATAGTTTGTATTACTGACTTTAACTACATTTTAAAATGAATGATTAAACAGTGAATAGTTGTATAAGTGTTCTGACAAGCAAACTAATTTCAGACTAGAACTGGAAACTTGCAGATCCAGATTGCTAGAGTCTGAAATTGAAAATGTATTGGCAGAAGAAAGGGGATACTATGCATTAATTTACTCAATTTTAAACAAATGGTTTTTCTAGCCTGGAAATAGTGTTGTAGTAATATTAATAATACTTTGTGTTCAATGTGTCTGAAAATTTCAAGCTCTTTACAAATCATTATCTCTATGCTATAGAGCAGTGTTTCCCAATTTTATTTGGCCATGGGACCCCTATGGTTTCCTTACCAAAAAAAGCCCTGCCACCACATTTTGTTGAGCAAAAAAAAAAAGCCCTGGTGCTGCAATTCCTGCTAAATAAATAAATTAATGGAGATTGCCTATCTCCTAGAACTGGAAGAGACCTTGATCATAGAGTCCAGTCCCTTGCCTTCACAGCAGGGCCAAGTACCATAACTGACAAATATTTGCCCCAAATTCCTAAATGGCTTCCACAAGGATTAAACCCACAACCCTGGATTTAGCAGGCTAATGCTCAAACCATTGAGCTATCCCTCCCCTCTGCAGCTCTGTCTCTTTAAGAGGGGGTGATGGAGTGCTGGCTCTTCACAGAACTCTTGCTTTTGTTTTGTGGAACCCTAAGGTTCCACAGAGCACCAATTGGGAAGCACTGTTATAGAGTAACTGAGGTGTAGAGACAGGAAGTAACTTGTTTATAGTGATAGAAATGTAGCCGTGTTAGTCTGGTGTAGCTGAAACAAAATACAGGACTATGTAGCACTTTAAAGACTAACAAGATGGTTTATTAGGTGATGAGCTTTCGTGGGCCAGACCCACTTCCTCAGATCAAATAGTGGAAGAAAATAGCACAACCATATATACCAAAGGATACAATTCATATGTGCTCATTTTTTTTAATTGTATCCTTTGGTATATATGGTTGTGCTATTTTCTTCCACTATTTGATCTGAGGAAGTGGGTCTGGCCCACGAAAGCTCATCACCTAATAAACCATCTTGTTAGTCTTTAAAGTGCTACATAGTCCTGTATTTTGTTTTAACTTGCTTATGACTGGGATAGTGAACCCAGGGCAGAGCTAGGAACAAGCCCTGGCCCTCACACCCAAACACTAGTTCTGCAATTCTCATATTCTAGGAAAGCAACAAAGTGCCCAGCAGAGTGCACTGTGTTCTGCTTGCAATACTTCTATTCTCCTTTGCGAGCAAGGATGGCTTCTATGCTCAATGGAACTTAAAATGATTTTTGTGTTTAGGTAATGGAAGGGGAGATCATTTTCCTTTAGGTCCCTGTGGATTTATACTTACTGCAGTCAGGGCCATACCTAGGCATACACAGCTGCATAGGGCACCACAAAGTTTGGGGTACCATAGCCCCAAATGTTGTGGTGCCCTTCGCAGTTGTGTGCTGAATATGCCATGGTACCAGCAGTCAGCCCCGTCTCCCAGCCAGCGCCCCCCCCCCATGGACTATACCCAGTCACCACTGACCAGATGGTTCTCCTTCTGGTGGAAATGGAAACGATCCAGCTGTGCTGGTGTCCCCAGCTCTGTCTCTGACCTGCAGCTCAGATAGCACGTGGCATCTGCACCTCCCACCTGCTTCTTCACCAGCCTCCCTGCCCTGCTCCTGTCCCCGGCAATCCTGGGGCTGCCTTCCACAACTCCTGCCCCCACAAGCATGCAGTCCTTGAACACAGCTTCCTCAGGGGGTGGCCCCCCCATGACCAGCCTCCGTTTGTGGGGTTTGTGAGTAGCTGCTCAAGCTGCACAGAGCACCACAATTTGTAAGGAAGGCCCTACTACCAAACTCCAGGATCAAGTTCATTCTCCTGGAGAACTGATTTCAATTCCTGCCCATTTGGGAAGCCTGCTCACTGACTATGGAATGTTGACTGCTTAAAAATAGACCATGTCTGACAAGTAACAGGCTATTTTGTTTCTGATGCTCCTGACATATTTAGCTAGAGAGCATCATGCATTTTAGCTCTCAAACTAGTTTAGTCAGTATAGTATGTTGATCTTAATGGATTGTTCACTTTTTACTCAAAGGACTGAAAATAAACTAGTTTAGCTAATCTGTCCATGTTCTTCTATATAATAGCACCCTACATGCTCTTTTTTTATATATATAAAGGGAGGCAATAAAGAGCAGGTGTCTATTTGTAGGGGGGAAGTTCTACTTAATGGTGACACCTGGTTTCAGCAAGGTTCATGCTTTTTAATCCCATTTTTCAACATAGAGAATCTCTGTATTTCGAAGGCATTTTAACACAATGTAGCCCCAATTAGAGCTATGGCCTCAGGATGCAACCAAAATACAAATAATAAACAGCAACAACTGGAGAAGACAGAAACCTAATTAAATTAAGGGCTGTATTCTCAAATGTACACAACTATCTTGGTGTTATACTGAAGCTGTGCAGAGAAATTGATGCAAAAGAGAATGCAAAGTTGATTCCAACAGCAACATTAACTCACATTGTAGCATCACATATTACAACACATTTTCCAACGTTCAGTCATGTTGGCACAATCTTTATAGTGCGGGTGCTGAAATCAATGAACAAAACTGTAAATCCTCTGTTTATGATGGAAAACAATTCAAGCCATGGGTGTTTTTGTCCCCAGCACTCTTAGATCCAGCACCTCTATCAATATTAATGGATATGTACTAAGCTATATATCGAATAGGAAAACCAGAAGTAGGAAAGGGTACATGTTAAATATAACTGAGTTCACATTGATCTTGGAACTTAAATTTTTGCCTTTTTGTGTTTTTAAGTGGACAACCTTAAATTTGAGGTAATGCAACTTTTTCTGCATTTAATTTCTTGGGGATTTTTAAAGAAAAAATAGAAGAGAAAAAAGTTTGAACAGGAAAAACAGAGGGAAAAAATCCAGAGATATTCAGAACCTGTTCTGACACCCTAAGATTCACCACTGTCGTATAATTAGGATGTGTTTTGTACAAAGTATGTCTTTTGAGGTATAATTCTAAAAGTCTTCATCTGGACGATATCTCCCTTGATTGCACATGTTGTTGTATGTAAAGTTATGAAGTTTGACTGTGTAGATGTTACTGAAACATGCTGTAAGCTTCAAAATGCCTACAAGCAGGCTTTCAGGTACAGCAGTATAAAGGTCAAACAATGTTAATGCTTATTGAGGAAATGCTCTCACACGCAAGGATTATCCCAGGAACTGCTGGCAATAGAAATCTTTCAGAGATACCATTATACAATGTGACCTGTTTGACCCTAGTCACAGCAAAAGAACTTTCTAGCAAATGGGAAGAAGATATACAGTAAAACTCCATTGGTCCGGCATCCAATGCTCTGGCACTCCTGATGGTCCGGCACCATAGGGAACCCGGAAGTGCTCCGGGCAGCGGGACAATTGGAGCTACTCTGCGCCCGGCTTCCCCGATTCAGCCGCTGCTGAAACTGACCAGCAGCTGAATCGGGGAAGCCGGGGGCAGAGCAGCTGTGGTGCTGCTGAGTTGGTTCCATAGCGCCATCCCTCGGCGCTGTGGGACCAACCTGGCAGCACCCCAGCTGTTCTGCCACAGGCATTCCAGATTCAGCCACTGCTGAAACAGCGGCTGAATGGGGGACGCCTGGGGCAGAGCCAGACTATCGGAAGGAGGGTCTATGAGGGGTCTGGGGTTGCACCCCCCAGACCACTCATAGCCCCCTCTTCCGATAGTCCGGCATATCTGATAATCCAGCACCCCCTGGGTCCTAAAGGTGCCGGATTATCAGAAGTTTGATGTAAAAGGAGGACAATCACATCATGGAGGGACCTCACTGTCCCTGCAACTACTAACCTGGAAACACATAAGGGGCAAGGACTAAACTGTGGGAAGTGATTGTCCCAGACTGGAAGGATTTTTAGCTTGTGTATGAAAACCTGGGAAAACCAAGGCAACTTGTTTGTGTCTTAAGAATCTGCCAACCTGTTTATCACTCAAGATGAGAATTTGCTAATAATTATCCTATCTATCTAGTGGGTTAAGCTCAGTTTGCAGATTTAGTTTATTTACTAATGTAATCTGCTTTGATCTGTTTGCTATAATTTATAATGACTTAAAATCTACCTTTTCTAGTCAAAGAATTTATTTCTTGTTTATACCATAACCCCATTTGTGCAATCGAAACTGGGAGGGATAGGGAGCAAAGAGCTGTGCATATCTTCCCTCCACATTGAAGGAGGGGGTGAATTTTATGTGCTTGCCCTATATAGATTTCTGTATAGTGCAAGACAATATAATTTTGGGTTTACACTTCAGAGGGTTTGTACACAAGAAAGGGTTGGGTAATTTCCCGAGCTGATTGCAAACTCTGATTCTACAGCTGTGTGTGTCCATACGTGTGTGTGTGTGTGTGTGTGTGTGTGTGTGTGTGTGTTCTGGAAAGAGACGTAAGAGCCTGTCACAGCAGCACAGAGTAAGGGAAATCTAGGATGGTAGAACAGGTGGGTTCAGTGGACACCAGTATCTCTAGTGGCACCTCAAAAAGGGGATCAAACTCATCACAGCCATAATGATATAAATCCAGGTAAACAGAGCAGCTTGCCAGGCTAGTAAACTCCTTGCTATGCAAGTCCTTGTTAGTTTGCAGATCTTCTAATAATCTCTATCACCTTCACCAATGGAGCATGGGCTTTCGTGAACTAACCAGTGTTCATTTAATGACAGCCCTGGTTGTGCATGATATTTGTTCTATGTACCATAAAATGGAATTGTTTTCAAAAGAAGTGTAGTCACTGTTTCTTAATATCAGCTATATACATGCCAACTTTAAAGTTTCAAATTTCTGCCATTTTCCCTGTTCTCTAAAGTATGATTGTAATAATTTTTGTATTTAGAAACGTGGTATGTTGTTGTTTAACTCTTAATTTTACAAAACAGCAAAGCAGCTGAAGGAATTTGGCTCAATTTCCAAAAAACAACAGCTTAGACAAACAAAAAAATCAGCCCCCACCTCCCCCCAAAAAAAACCAAACAAAAACAAAAAATCATTTCCTGCTTTCCATTTTAAAATGACTTTTTCATTATAATAGAAATTCCCATTGGAAATGTGAGGGGATTCCATACAGGGAAAAGGAGAAGAGGAACAGAAAATGAATAGGTACCAATAATAGGGTTGCCAGATGGTTTAACCAAAAATATTGAACACTTACTTCCAAAAGAAAAAAACAGCATGGCCCCTTGAAGTGCCTGCAGAGTGAGAATAGGGATAGGAAGACGAAAGATTGAGCACTAAGACCCAGGGAAGGCATTGTTTCCCCTTGCTCAGGTCTTTAGGCTTTTTGCCGGTGGCCATCTTGTTTTCTTGGTCCAGCCAGAAGGGAGCTTCCCTGCGGAACCAGGAAAACAGGAGATCTGGGGGCAGGGGTTGAGGACTGGGCCCAGTTGCTGAGTGTGTCATAGGGTTGCCAGGTGTCTGGTATTTTTGCCTCCTGGCAGGGAAAAAAAACCCAGAAAATACCAGACACTTGAGGTGTCCAGTATTTTCTGAATTTTTTTTGCGGGACAAGAGGCGAAAATACCAGACTGTCCAGGTCAATACCGGACACCTGGCAACCCTAACCAATAACCATGCACCTGATCCACCACCCACTGAAGTAATGGGGAATCTTTTCATGGATTTCAGTGGGTGTTGGACTAAGCCCTATGAGAAGGTTTTTAAGCATTGTTTATAAGAAGGAGGAAGTGGCTGAGGTGTACATCAAGGGAGTGAGAATTGTACATCCAAGACCTACACCAACCATGGTAAGCAAGGCTGTAATGGTGGAGTCCATGACCTACACAAACACACACACACACACTGAGCAGGAAACAGCTTAAGAAATTCATGTACAATTTCCTCACTCATTTCACTTGATGTCCAGCTTATTTCCTATTCAAGTGGCACTGTGTAGCAGTAAAGGTTTGGAGGCAGCATAGTGTAGTGGAGAAGGCACTGGACTGGGAGTTGTCATATCTATCTTCTAATCATGGCTTTGTCACTGAACTTCTGTGGCAGCGCCATTTCACCTGGTTCACCTTGCATTCTTTGCCTGTCTTGCCTGTTTAAATGGTAAGCTCTTTGGGTTTTGGACTGTGTTGTATTCTGCAGGAGGCAGGGGATCTCAGATTACAGTAGAATGCTTTGGTTTAAATGTTACATCCACAACGTAACAGGTGAAATTGGCTTCAGTGTCTTATTCAGATAAACCCTGAATTCTCTTTTCATCTATCTCTTTAGCCTACTTCCTGGTAGATCCATGTAGTGTCTCTAGGTTGGCACTCCAATAGGGTCTCTTTTATATGAGTTGGTACAGAATTTAACACCGTGGAGCCCCCAAATGCTACTCTACCACAAATACATAAAAAGGAATTAACAACACTACTGACTGCTGAGGTTTGTTCCCTACAGCTCAGAATAAATTGACATTCTTTGTTATTTTGATTAACACATTTAAAAAGTAGCAAATTATCCATAACAGGGATTTGCAGGGGTGAGATTAGTCGCATGTTAGGCTCACTGAAATAAAGCCAGTAGTGGAAAGGAGTTCATATTATATCTACACCACCAACAGAAAATGCATTTAGTGAGCTTGTTGCATTCCCTGGTGTAGACTTGTCAACAGTAGGAAACAACCAAGAAATACTAGTTAGCCCATTTGGCAGTCTTTGCTTAGAGGGCAAAAGGGACTGCCGTTCTGACTTCAGGGGTGCGATCTATGTGCTGGTACAGGAGGATGTGGCAGCTCATGACTAATGTGCAGTGGCAAAGCAGTAATGTCTCAGGAGTAGCATAGCAGGACTGTTGTAGTTGATGACTGAGATGCATTGGAAAAGGTGTATAGCCAGTAGCGGTTGCCATGTGGAAGTACTGTGATCCAGTAGACCAAGGCACAGGATTAATAGTGAGAAACTGTGCTTCTCGCCTCAGCTTAGTCACTGATTCATTGTATGACCTTGAGTAAGTTTCTTTGCTCTTCCCTGCTCAACTTCCCCACCTATAAAACGGAGTAAGTTATGTTTACTCAGCCTGTGCGATGCCTTACGTTTGCTCAATGAAAATACCTGTATTTGTGCTAAGTGCTGTTACTGACTTTGAAAAGCACTTTGTCCTATGCACTAGTTAAATAAAGAGTAGCAGCTGTTTAAAGATGTTTAGCTATTTAATGTTTACTTACAAAAGTCCTGAGCACACAATCCTTGGACACTGCACTGTCTTTAAAAGTGAAAGAACTTTGTGACCCTCACTAGGAGCTCCTCACTAAATGGTACACTGGGCCTCTTCCCCGAAACCATCTCCTGCAGCCACTTCCCTGCAAAACAGATGGGATTTATTGATGCTGAGTCCTGAGGGTCAATGGTCTCAGACTGTAGTGGACCAGAGGGTGAACAAATATGTTCCACAGCCCAAGGCACGTCACAGAGACCACCCTTTCTCTAGCTCCCGAGACTATCAGCAGAAGCACCTCAGATGCTAGGGGGTTAGATGATGAGACTAAAGCAGTCTAGTGCAGGGGTTCCCAAACTTTTTGACACGGGGACCAGTAAATCCATTCACGAGCTTTCGAAGGACCGGTAACATTCATTTGCATATTCATTAAGCAAATGGTGAATATTCAAATAAGTTTTTTCTGGTCCTCCCAAAGCCCCCACTGCCAGCTTTAAGAAAGCTTTTGATACGGTCACCTACAGTATTCTTGCCAGCAAGTTAAGGGAACATGGATTGGATAAATGGACTACAAGATGGATAGAAAGCTGGGTTTCCCAAACTTTTTACTTTAGTTGGAACCCATTTTTTTTCAGTAGTGTTTTTTGCAGCCCAAAAATACAAATGCATATAAAAAAAAGAATTAAAAATAAATAAATGTTCAGTGTTTCACCCGGCTGCATCCTCCACCCAGCCTGGGCCAGGACTTGGGGGACCCGGCGCCACATGGGCACTCAGGAGGCAAGAGCAGGAGCAGATTGGGGGTAGGGTATCTGGCTAGGAGGAAGGGTGTAAGGAGGGGTAGGGTTCCAGGTGTCCGGTATTTGTACTGGACAGTCTTGTATTTGAGGGTTCTGTTTGGGAAACAAATTGAGAAAATACCGGACATATAAAATGTCCGGTATTTTCTAATTAGGGAAGTTTTATTATTATTGGGTGTATCAGTCCATAGCTGCGAACTGCCTGGCTGGTAGATGTGCTCATGCTGTGTGAGTGTGTCTACCAGCAAGGCAGTTTGCAACTGCTTGATGGAGGGTATGTGGGGGGGGGAGGCAAAATAGAATCCCCAGGGCCAGACTCACTTTTGTGCCCAGGTCTGCATGTGCCCGGGTCAGTCCCGCTTCCCACCGACCGATTCGCTCCCCGCCGCACACACACACACTCTCCTCCCAATCTCCCCTGGCTAGCTCCGCTGCCCCTGTCCAGCCCTGCTTCTGGTGACTGGTTCTCACATCCTCCTCCTCCCGATCTCCCCCGTCCAGCCCTGCTGCACCCATCCAGCCCGGCTTCCGGTGGCCGGTTCCTCCCCACCGATCTCCCCCGTCCAGCCCCACTCCCCGCAACCCCCTCCCAACCAGCCACTTCTCCGCCACTTCTCCCGATCTTCTCTTGCCAGCCCCGCTACCCCCGTCCATCCCTGCTTCTGGAGGCTGATTCTCCCATCCTCCTCCTCCTCCCGATCTCCCCCAGCCAGCTCCAGCTCCCATCCCACCCTGCTTCCACCAGCCGCCCGCCCTCCCCCCGATCTCTGCCAGACAGCCTCGCTGCCCCCAACCCTGCTTCCCAGCAGCCGGTTCCCCTCCCCCCCCCCCACCTCCTCCCAGCCCACCCCACGCCCCTTCCGGCAACCACGCTGAGGCCCGGTGTTTTTTTCCCACAGCCCGGAACTGGGCCACAGACCATAGGTTTGGGAAACACTGGTCTAGTGGAGAGCTAAGTCCAGACCATGCAAGATGTGTAGATCTGGGTAGTCCCTTGCATTGTGACGAGAACTATGGAAGTCCCCAGAATAAGTATAACATGTTCTTTGAAGCTAAAGCTGCTAAGCTGGTGGGCAGTCACATTTTGCTCTAGATGCAGATTTTGTGTAGTCTCCATGGCTACCCCAGTGAGTGTCGGTAGCTGGTGCAGTGGGCATCCATGTGCCCTCCTGCTCCATTCTAATTTTGGTTTGACGGTTTCCAGTACAGCCTGAGCAGCCATTTTTTTTCAGACCTGACACAAAAACGGACTGTTTTATTTCCTTTCGGTGCTTTATTGATTGTTAACAAGTGACAGGACAGGTTCAATATGGAGCAGCCAGGCAACATGCAGTGTCATTAAACATAGGCCATAATTTTGTCTTGTCTTGCCTTGGTGGGTACAAAGATAAGCCATCTCTCTTGCTCACTCACTCTTGCTCGTTTTCAGTGCTTTCCCTGTGTCTGCTTCTGATATGGATGAACACCACAGCAAAGATCAGCTTAGAACCTACTGGGAACTTGTCTGCCCTAAGGACAAAGAAGAGGAAGGATCCCTGGGACTGGAGGTGCATTTCTCAGCTCCCCACAAAAGACTTGCTAATGTGAAAGGTTGAAAGAAGAGAGCAGAATTTATAGCTCTTCTGTTTCTCCGTCCATTGGCACTTTGATCTCAATGTTGTACTCTGTGGGTTCTCCTGACCCCTGCCAGGGAATTGGGGTCCTGTTGAAGGAGGGTCTAGTGTTGATATCTTGATTGTAGACAATGATGGGTTCTGGCACTAAAGGGCCAACATCAAACTCAGGCATTTGAAAGGTCATCAACTTGCGTGCCTTCTCGTACCCACCATAAGGCATTGCACTCCTGGGTCAGGGTGACAAATGGAGTCAGCAAACAGTGCATTTCTAAACAATGCAGTTTAGAAAATAAAGTTATTGTCATTTCTAATGTTTCAGTGAAGAGCTGGAGGGGCAAGTAGAGAAGTGTCACCAGCTGCAGGAGGCACTCTCCAACAAAATCTATCAAACATCACAAACTAATTCTACTGTACAGATAAACCTCTCCAGTGCCTTCAGTATAAAAAAGGGTGCTTGCTAGTGGCTCCATAAGGAGGTTGTGTAGTACGGAGGCACTAGTAAAGATGTGGAGTCAGGAAAGCTCTGGCCTTTCATCCTCCTTGAGCCTCTGTTTCATCTTGTGATAGAATATGTTAGTCAACACTTACTGCTTCATTCAGCAATATGGATAGGGAATGGGCTGATTAAAATCTAGAAGTGCATTGCAGAGCTGCTGTGGTACTAGAAATGTCTATAGTTTGTTTATTGCACATAAAGGATGAGCAACAAGGGCCTGATTCTCAACTGCAGCACTGTGAATACTTGACCCCTAAGTCTTAAAGAGACATTTTTGCAAAGCTCTGCAGGTGGCTATGGTAATAAATCCATGGATGCAGACTCAACTAGAGTCACTTGCAATTGATGTCAAATCATGTACAATGTACTCTGGAGAAGGTGAATAGAAATAAGGACCTTTGCTCCAAGAACAGAGGCTTCTAGAGAAGAATCCTCATTTGTTGTCTCTAGTACTAAAACCCCTGTTCCCTTTGAAAGCCTTCAGCAATTAGCCCCATAAGAGGTTGCAACCTGGCATGTGTAAAAATCCTATTAACACAGTTAAAGCCACAGTGGCCACATCCAGAATTGTCCTACAGCTCATGCACCCTGCATTATACCTCCAAAGTGGCCTCACCTGTTAAAAGACTTGTAATGTGGGAGATCAGATTTGGAACCACATGACAACAAGTCAATGGTGAACTGACTTTTCTCCTGAGGGCTAATGCCCAGGGCTCGCTCCCATGGAGAGATATAGGTCTTAAAGATAGACACTTTTTTTCCACCTCCTGACTTTTCACCTGCCTGGTCACCTGGACACAGAGAAGAGAAGAGCATTTTGATCAAGTGAGATTTCTGCAGAACAAATGCATTTTTCATGTCCTAAGCATTGAACTTCAAAGCCAGTGAACTTTGTCAGCTGACCCAGCCAATCACAAATCAAAACCTAGGATCAACTTTTTTAATAGGATGGACCACATCTTGACAGATTATCTCATGGACCCCTTCCTTTCCCATTACAATGATCTTTTGGGGACCCCAGTTTGAGAGCCACTGTTTGTTGGGGCTTCATCAGAACACATGCTGTAAAAAAGTTAACTTTTTTACAACAGTCAGTAACATGACATGACCTTGCATCAGCCACAGTTGTGGGCTGCTCCCCTGCAGAAAACATGACATGGAAGATGGACTCCGGCCTTTTCCTGAGCCCTGCAGAAGAGCAACAAAATCATAGCTGGCCACAGGAGACACAATCAGCCAAGCACTCCACTGAATATCACTGGATTTTTTTTCCCCCTAGTTTTGTTATAGAGCTCTTCATGTGGCATGGATTATGCACAGAAATGTACTACCTCAGGGCTGGAGAGGAGGCTGGGTAGCTTGTGCAAGCTGTTGGTTTACAAAAGGGTTGTTCACTATGCAGCACTATGAACAATAGTTTGTGTCTTCTATAGCGGAAGACACACATGATCTTGGACAGCAAGGCCAGAAAAGGGTGGCTAAGGGTTTCTACTCTGGCCCCTTGCGTTTTGCAAGACATTCTCCTATGCCATTCCAACTGATGACTAGAAATGGAGTGTGAATTCCTGGCCCACTTAAATCAATAGGATTTTTGCCATGGATTGGATAAGGCCAGGATTTCATCCAGCCTGTGGCAGTCCCAGCCAGAACCACACCTTTAAGAAGCTATGTCAGCCCCTCCTCCCAGTTGGAATAATTTAGGGAAAGAGACATTTATAATAAACAGCCTAATACAATCCAAACATAAACCCCAGTAAGATCACAGAGCTGGCTTGCTTCAACCCACCCCAGGTCCTGGCAAACTCCTCTTTGTGCTACATTCCCCAAAGTCCCAGCTGTCTGTCCAGGCTCTTTTCCTAGGAAGGTCTATCTGTTCATCAGCCATCACTTTCCTGTCTCGGGATGCCTTTATTAAAGCTGAAATGCTACCTGCTGCCTAAATTAACCTCTTCCTCTCTTATTTGGGGGGCATGGATGTGTAAAATCCATCTGCATTACATGGGCCCAAACAAACACTACATTTGAACACCACCAATGTATGAGGGAGTTTGGTCCTAGAGCCAAACTTCACATCTAGTTCCTCTCTATAACGAGCCAAAACCAAATCCCAGACCCTATAATGCCCTTGAATCATAGAACACTAGAACTGCAAGGGTCTGCGAGAGGTCACTGGGTCCAGTCCCTTGCCCTCACGACAGGACCAAGCACCATCTAGACCAGGGCTACTCAACTGTGGAAACCCTGGGGGCTACAGTGATACTCACAGCACATGCCAAGGGCTGCAACTTAAGTGTGGTTGCATAGACATGCAAATATATATGCAAATAGCTTCTTTCACGCTGATGGGCATTAATACAAAGAAGAAGCCTTAAGCTGCGGCGCTGGACTCAAAGTGGCCAGTGTGAGCCAGTCGGCACTTCTCAGGCTCTGCCCACAGGGTTAAGCAGCCAGCACTTCCCACAATGCCCCAATGCTCCCGGCACCTCTTCCCTGGGGAGCTAGAAATGCCAGCACCCTGTACCCGTCTGTTCCAGCCAGCCCATCCGCTTGCATCTTTCAATCCTCACCCTGACTGGGAGACGCCTCTCCGTTGTGGAGCGTATTCCCAGTGGAGGCCATGTTCAAAGGATCCCACCCATGAGCCACATGTTGAGCCCCATGAAAACTTAAACTGCACTATGGGCCGCAAAAAAAGAGACTGTGGACCGCATGTGGCCTGCGGGCTGTGTGTTGAATAGGTCTGGTCTAGACCATCCCTGATAGACGTCCTGACAGGAAGTTTTTCCTAGTGTCCAACCTCAGTGGTTTGTGCATTGGCCTGCTAAACCCAGGGTTGTGAGTGCAGTCCTTGAGGGGGCCATTTAGGTATCTGGGGCAAATCTGTCAGGGATGGTACTTGGTCCTGCTGTGAGGGCAGGGGACTGGATTCAATGACTTCTCAAGGTTCCTTCCAGTTCTATGAGCGAGGTAAATTACATTGACTCTGTGCTGAGCACAAGGATATCTAGCTACCAGTGGTGATAATTCAGCAGTGCTTTATAGATTGCTTTAAGACTTAGACACCAGGCACCTATTTTTATAACAGTGACTTCCTTTAATTTGGATCACATCAGGCTGAAGTGCATTGTGTTATTCTTCCCACCATCAGGGTGTCTACTGCAGCTTGCACTGAAAACAGTGCTTATGATGTCAACAGCAGTCTGAATAGCATAGCTTTTGTATTCTTCTCCCCCCCCCCCCCCCCCATCACATCCATCTTCTTTGGGCTCATTTATTTTCTGTCTCATTCACAGCCAGCCTTTAGGCCTTGCCAAACCTATAGCCCCAAGCCTCTCTGCTTCAGGGGAAGGAGGGGGGCAGTTTACCCTGGGCCACCTATTTTATAGGGCTCCCAATCCAAGTGGTCCTACAACCCAGTGAACAAGGTTACAGCACCACTCAGGTGTGGCCTGCCTTCTCTTCTGTCATGACTCTGGGGTGGCCAGGCCCAATTTCAGTGAATGACACTGGGATCCCATATGCCAAGTCACAATATCTGAAGCAGGAAGCTGGGCAAAGGAGTCACTGCTACAGGGCCGGTGTGGCGCAGACTCATTCTCCAATCCCCCTCCCAGTCTCTGCTCCAGAGCTTCTCTATAGTGGTAGTTTTTGAAAGGATGGGGGCTTACATTATGGATATTGCCTCAGGCCACAAAATCCCTCTTTGTGGTCCTGCCTTGCTTTGGGGCAATTATAAAGAGGAATCTCAGCTTTCATTTAATACCCCTCCTACCTGTGCCCATAAGCAAGATTTTCCTTGGGAAGAACCTGGGAATAGTAAGGTATTTTAGAAGGCAACAGAACAGTAAGGATGAAAGAAATAATGGGGCTCCACTTCTGCAGCAGGAGCCAAAAGGTTGGCCTATCTCGCCCCTCAGACCAGTAATACGACAATGACAAACAGGAATCATACATTTGCGTCTACAAAAGGGTGCACACTTTGTTTTCACAGGCCCACCTTGGTTCCAAATGTGGCGGCTTCCTCATTAATTAAGGCTGACGTTTTCAAAGCCATCTAAGAGATTAATGGGAATTGGGCAGAGCTGTCATCCATATCCCTTAAGACCAGTCTAAATGGCAATATTCTATAGCCAGAGACTGAATTATTATCCAGTATCACCTGTGTAAAGTCATCACAACGAAGGAAAGATGCTGAGTTGATTTAATACAGGGATTTGCTTCCAGAGGTTTCTGGCCAAAGTAAATGGAGGATCAAATAAACCAAAGACTGAAGTAAGTGGAAGTCAAGGCCTGCGATTCCGCAGATATCTGCTTTGCATCCATGGCTCATTTTTACAAATGCAGGTGCAGATGCAAATTTTGTATCCACACACTGCTCTAAATGGCAGGTATATACACATCATTAAGAGTCAATACAAATATTGAATGGATTTTTATCACCTCAGCGGAATAGCAATAAGTGACCTTCAGATGATTTGGTAGTTCAGTTCTGATACTCATCTGAAACTTCTCTGCATTTAGCTAAACTTCTTTCATCCAAAAACAAAACAAACATATAGGCACATAGAAAACAATGTACCAGATCTGACCAGTGATCCAACAAAATCACTTAACTCTAACTTTGGCCAATGATGGATATTTCTGAAGAAGGTGCAAAGCCCCATATGGACAATATGGGATATTAGCACATACTTTACCAGCCTGAGGCGATCAAGGTTTCTTATTAGGTTTTTCACAACTTTTTTGGTTTAGCTAGGACAGATACATTCTGATACAAGTTTGATATTTACGTCTTCTAATACCAGGCAGAAGTAAGCAAAACTGTGAGACAAAGCTAAACCCAACTTTTCCAAACTTTGAGAAAGAATTGGGTTTGAAAGGTTCGCCACATCTTTTCTTTTAGCCACTCCCATCCCTAACTGATAATGGGCCAAATTCTGACATCCTTACCCCATCCTCACTCTTACTGTGTAGAGAGATACTTGCCTTTTCCAGCATCGTTACTTCCTCCACCATCCACTCCTCCCCCACTTCCAGCTGAGCCCCCGACATGATCAGCTTCAGTGCCCCCAGCACCGCCTTTGCTCCCAGGCTTAGGAGGAGGGGCAGGAGGGTAGTGCAGCTTACTAGATCCATACTGCCCTGCGGTTACTCCACCCACCATCCGCCCACCACTGTGCAAGTAACCATGAGCTTCTCCTCCGTAATGTCCTCCAACTGGGATAAACTTCTGAAAGTGATCCTGGAGTGGGAAAACAAAGGGTAGAAGTTATTCTTACTGGACATATTCCAATCATGTTTCCCTAGCACGGAGCTCAAAGTCAGCTTGATGGGTCTCCAAGTTCCTACTGGGCATCTGTCTAAATTACCAAAACATTTGCAATATGTAGCATGGAGCCACTCCTGTATCTGGTATAGGAGCAGCCATGGAATAGCAGGGTGCTATCGGTCATTTTTTTAGGTGCACTGGCAGGGCTACATCAGAGACCAGGGTGTGGAAGAGCAGGGGATGCTGGCGGGAAGAGAGGAAGCACATTAGCAGATCTGGGCAGGTACTCTGAACTAGAGCAGCAGAGTCAGGAGTGAGGAGCCCCAGTAGAGCTGGGATGGAGGCAGGACTGGAATAACAGGAAGGGAAACAACTGGCTAGATGGTCATGCTGCTGAAAAGGATTTTTGGATTATACTGAATACAAGTCAATAATTTGAAGCAGTTTCAAAAAGCTAATCTTATTCTGGGGCAAACGAACAGGAGTGTTGTATGCAGAGTCATTCGGTCCATAGGATGGTTCAGGGGGCCGACCCAGACCCCACACTTTGGGGGCCACACGGTGACTACCTCAGCTGTCTCATGGATGGGTCTCAGGGCAGCCCAAAGGATTACGGGGGGGGGGGGGATTGGCACAGGGCAGCAGCAAGGATCTCCCTCCTTTTCCACCCCGTACTGCCGCAGTGAGAGAAGGCACAATCTGGCAGCCTTCTCAGCTTAGCTTGCCGCCCTTTCCCAGCCCGCTGCACTCCATGGAGAAGCAGGGCAAAGTGGAGCAGGCTGCCAGGTCACTCCAGGAGAGAGGGGAGCAACCCTTGCTGATGTTCCATGCTGCTCGGGGGAGAGGGTTTCGGGCAAATGGGCAGAGCATGGGTGTGGCTTGGGGGAAGGAATGGAGTTGGGACGGAGTGGAGGTAGGGTGGACATGGGGCATGCAGCAGGAGAGGGTGTTGCCCCACGCCCCGCAATTCCCTGACCGTATATAAGACATGGGAGGGAATTGTTCCGCTCTTCTTAGTACTGGGGAGACCTCAGCCAGAACACTCTGTCCAATTCTGGGTGTGCCACTTTAGGAAAGATGTGGACAAATTGGAGAGTCCACAGGACAGCAACAAACATGATCATAGGGCTAGTGTAAGCCGCTTGGCTCAGTCCTGGGCCCCAGTCCAGTGCTTAGGCCCATAAATCAATGTCCAGTGGTCCCCTTTAAGCCTAGGCCCTGAGTACAGGGCAGGGCAGTCAAACAAAACAAGGTTCACAGTTTTAAGTAGGCCCAGGTGTTGGTGCAGGATGGGGCAGATAAATAGCAGTTCACAGTTTCAGTAGGCCCAGGCCCTGGTGCAGGGCAGGGCAGACAATCAAATAGTAGCTCACTGGCAAGAGAGGGAGAGACTGCCTCCCAGACATGGGCCCTCCCTACTCCACCACATCCCGGCCCAGGGCCCTAGCAGTGGCAGCCAGGGCTGCCACTGGGTTCAGCAGGGATCCAGTCCACCACACTCTGATACTCTAAAATACAATGAGGTAACCCTGACTGTCATCGGCTTCCCCCAGGGCCACATCCTAACTCCCCCTCAGTGTCTACCTGCTCCACGGTTGCTGCCGGTTCTCGGGGTCATCAGAGTCTGTACCCTCCAGCAGGGTTAAAATGGTCTCCTCCTTGGTGTGAGGGCCCAGCAATCCGGGCCAGTCCTCAGCCTCAGCAAGGTCTTCAGTGACATCCCTGCTCAGGAGCTTAGGGCAGGCCGCTACCTCTTCGATGGGTGGGACCCTACTCAGCTCCTGGGCTGGGATTTTATACCACTTCCCCCGCCCCTTAGCTTCCAGGGAGTTAAAGGGACAGGACTGGGCTTGGAGAGGGGTTCTTCCCCCTTTGGGTCAGTAACACCCGCTCACCTCTCATGATTCAAATAGTGCTCACTACAGTTAGGAAACTTGGCATCTGAGAAAAGGCTTAAAAACTGGTCATGTTCAGTCTTGAGAAAAGACTGAAGGGGAACTGATAACGGCCTTCAAATATGCTAAGGGCTGTTCTAAAGGGGACAGTGATCCAATTACTCACCATGTGCTCAATGTAGGACAAGAAGCAATGGTCTGAGTCTGCAGCAAGTGAGGGAGGGAAAAGCTTTTTTACAATCAGGATAGTTAAATACCAGAATAAGCTTCCAAGGGAGGTTGTGTAATCTCCATCACTGGAGGTTAAGATGAGGTTGGACAGACATCTGCCAGGGTTAGGCCTACTTGGCCCTGCCTCAGTACCGGGGGCTGGATTTGATGAATTCTCAAGGTCTGTGATGTGGTGTCCTCCCCTCCAACCCTGAAAAGGGTAAATGAGGCCAATTAACCTCAGGCTACATCTGCAGGAAACAGGAAGTGCCAGGGTCTAGCTGCTGCTGAAGTCCAGCAGAGGCAAAGAGCTGGGTAGGCTCTACAAAGAGAGACAGTTGGAGGCCTGGGAAGGAGATCTGCAGAGGCATTCCCTGATACAAGGCGGGAAAGCAGGAAGGTGCAAAGAGAGAAGCAGGACGCAGTCCAGAGAGGAACAGTCAGGGCTGGGAGAGTAAAAGCCTCAAGTTGCTGGGCTGAAGGTGTCTGGACTGGAACCTAGTATAAAGAATTCTGGGAATGGCACAGACCAGATCATGGGGAGTGGACTGCGGGGGACAGTTTGCCTCAAAGGACTCATGATACCCCAGAAGAGGGAGAACTTTACAGTCATTCAGGTGAGGAGGGGCTGAGTTCTGAAGAGGAAAGTGCTAAATCCTGGCACATAGGAGGCCCTGGAGTGAGTGGAATGATGGATGGAGGAGAAACCACAGGAAGGGGCATCTGACCAGGTAGTGCAGCTAATTCCCCAGATGAGCCACAAGGATGTACCAGGTCCCCTTCAAGTCCTATACTTACTTGATTTTATGAAGACTGTGAAAACATGGAGGTATGGCAGCTTGTGAGAACACCCAAGGCTTACATTCCTCTTGCACATGCACTGAGTCTCATGGAAGAGAATGAAAAAGCTTTTATTATAGGCTTAGTAGATATTAAAGAAAGTACTTTCTCCCAATGGGCAGATGGCCTGCTACGAAATGTCTGCTGGCAGATTTGAGGTTCCAGGATTGGATTGCTGAGTCATCTCAGGACCCATATGCAAATCCGTGATAAAGATCATCCTCAAATCTAGAGATCACACCAATGAATGAAAGTGGATATTAGCAAACCAGTTCTAGCCAGCCTGCCTGATAAGGAAGAAACCTGCATTAGTCTAAACGACAAAGCTGGCATTGCTGCCCTAAGAAGGGCTAACAAACACAGTCTCATGTCACCTAAAAACAGACTCTGTTCCATCTAATATTGGCTTGACTCTGCAAAGCACTAAGCACATTTAATGGCCATTGATTTCTTTTGGAGAAGACGGCACATACCCTATTGTGGGATGGGACCCCAAGTAGGGGAAGGGCTTGGTGCCAGATATGGCAGTGATTTCAGCAAATACCTATGTGGTACAGAAACTGAAGGGACCTCTGTGGCAATGCCATGTACAGTACATGACATATTTTACATATTGAACGTAAAAGATAGTGGATCCTTTGGGATATTAGAGTTTGCACACAGACACAGGTATCACAAATAAAACATGATACTATCCATCTACGTGTATCACATGTTCTTTGCACTTGGATTTGGTGCTAAGTTATAGGTACTTGGGGAATAATGAAGATAGCCAAATGAAGATGAACCAAAGATGCATTCATGTACTATGATACTGCCTGCATAAATTCCCCATGTGTGGCCAATTGGCAATGTGAATCCCATGACTCGTTAAAGGGTTAAAGATTCTTCATGTTTCTTGTACCTAATGTAGTTCAGCAAAGAGAAGCTTTTCAGACTGTAACAGGCTTTCCAAGGCCAGCTGTTTGTTCAGCTAAAAATAGCTGAGAAGTGAAAACCCCACAAGGCTCAGTGTGGCATTATCAACCTTCCACTCCACGCCTCCATGACAGCATACAGAGCTTTACAGCAGGTCATCCAAGCTACAGGCCAGGCATCCAGCCATCAGCAAGCTAAACAAATGGAGCTGGTGCTGCTGGCAGCCTTTGGGAACATCTCTCCTGCCACTGCCTGAATGGGCTTCCTATTTTAGGAGCAGGGAGGATTAGGTTCCCCGAATGTCAGAAAACACTGAGGATAGAGACAACTGATCATGGAGGTTTCAGCTCTCTTCTCTATACAAAGGCTGGAGAGGTGTCTGTCTGGTTAAACGTGGGGAACTGCCTAGCTGAATAAAGGCAGACTGAAATAAAGGAGTGTTTTGAGTGGCGGAAGGGAGGTTGTCTCAAAGTGCTAATACATAGCATTGCAGCTGTCACTAAAAAACTCCTCTCCTTTCCACCAAAACTGCTGGTGATCCAGACACTCCAAAGGGAGACCTGCTCATGGGAAAGGTCATATAGAAAATAAAATTGTTCTTGCAGAACCTTCCTATTTCCTGTATCCAGAACGTAAGAATGGCCAGGCGGGGTCAGACCAAAAGTCCATCTAGCCCAGTATTCTGTTTTCTGACAGTGGCCAATGCCAGGTTTCCCAGAGGGGATGAATAAAACTGGAAATCATCAAGTGATTCCTCCCCTGTCACCCATTTCCAGAGTTGACCTGGAGTCCTGGTAGGTCTTGTGTCATTCATCCCTCCTTGTGTGAGAAGTGAAGAAAGCTAGCTGCAGCCTGAAGCTTTCCTATAACAGACAGCAGACCTTTGAAGGAGAGTCCCAAGGAGACTGTCCCTGGCCAAAGATGGGACAGGGAAGCTGCTTGTTACATGCCGATGATGCCGGAAGTAAAGGTGTTTACTGGGAAATGTGGTAGCAGCAGGCTATCTCAGTGGCTGTGTGGCTAACATTTCACCTGCAGCTCACCATCAGGCTGCTATTGCCTGCAAGCCGTTTGGGAAGCATCTACACTGCAGCTGGGAGCATGCAGGGCTAGCTCTGCTGGAGCAAGGGTAATGACATAGCCATGTGGACGTTGTGGTATTGGCCAGCTGCCTGACTCCAAGCCATCTCGGTCCCCTGGGTCTGCTGGCCCATGCTACATTGTCTGCACTGCTACTCACATGGAGCTAGCATGTGTCTGTCTGCCTGGGCGGGGAGGCTACAGGGTACTTCTGCTTGGACATCAGCATCATGTTTAGTAATCTCAGTTAATGACCACCTTACAAAAAGCATCGTGAAACTCAGTATTAATTGTCCCCCTTGTTGGCAGTTATGGAAAAGAGGCAATGGAGTGAATGGGTCGAGCAGGCTGATTTCTTCTCTTGCCCTTGGAGATGCAGGGAAATTTGCTGTGTGTCTGCCTGTTTGCGCTGTACTACGGAATAGAGCCTTCAGTCCTAAGGGCTTTTCATCCAGACGTGCTAAATTCATTACAAAATATTCTAATGAGAGAGCAACTGCAGATTGTGTTTGGACCCTAGAGAGGCACAGGTCTCAGGAGTTGTAAACAAACAGGAATGTGTTTGCCTTTGAAACCTTTTTCCCAGCCAAGACTCTAATTCTGCAAGCTGCAGAGCACCTGCACGGGAGCCATTGCTAATCCTCCAGCATGGCCATATGTGCCTCAGGAGAAATGGGTGCTGAAAAATGATCCATCCATCTGAGCATCTCAAGGCCTTGCTGTCAGAGGGCGTGCCTGAGAAAGGACACTGTGAGCTCCGTGATGGCTCCTTGCTGTGCCCTAGAAGGAATGATTGAGGCCACCAAATGTGTTTCTATTTCCACCTCTCTGATGAAGAGCTTCCCAAATGCTTGGTGTCTGTGTTGTTAATAACGCTTCTGAAGTTACTGAAGCAGCCAGTTACATGCTCCTTTATTCTGGGCCATGGCGATTTAAAGTTCAAATGAACAGACGTGGAACACCAAGAGGGAGTAAGTGAGCAGCACACATGCTTTCCTGAGAGAGAGAGAGAACAGGGAGATGTCTGCAAATCCTCCATTGGAGCTGAACCCCTTAATGCAAGGCTAAGTTTTTCCATGCGCTTGTATAAAGAGAGTGTGGGGGTGAGAGTCCCAGATTGTCAGGTATCTCATGCTAATTTATTAAAATAACTGCACCCTCCTTTGGGAGGTAGCATGGTCCTGTGGCTAGGGCGCAAGACTCCAGGGCTGCGTCTACACTGGCCACTTGAATTTCCGCAAGAACACTGACTTCCTACTGTCTGAAATCAGTGCTTCTCGCGGAAATGCTATGCTGCTCCCGTTTGGGCAAAAGCCCTTTTGCCCAAATGCTTTTGCGCAAGAGGGCCAGTGTAGACAACGCGGTATTGTTTGGCGCAAAAAAGCCCCGATGGTGAAAATGGTGATTGGGGCTTTCTTGCGCAAAACTGCGTTGAGATTGGCACAGATGCTTTTCTGCAAAAAGTGCTTTTGCGGAAAAGCGTCCGTGCCAATCTAGACGCTCTTTTCCGCAAATGCTTTTAACAGAAAACGTATCCTTTAAAAGCATTTGTGGAAAATCCTGCCAGTCTAGACGCAGCCAGGAGTCTAACTACACTTGGATCTGGGGCTGTAGTTTTAGTGCCCAGAGACATGCCCTGAGAGCTATCATGAGTGAATGCATGACTAGAGCATAGCCCCAACTGTGAGGGGCACGCATGACAAGCATGCCCCTGTCGGGATAGGCAGGTACTCAGGTGGGATCGTGGGAAGTTCTTCCCTCCGCTTCTGACACCATGGCTACATGCTATTTTTAGTGCACTGGCTTGATCGGAGCTCCTTGAACTGGAAATAACTCCAGTATAGCTACAACCCCGGCCTCAGCCCTTTTCAGTCTCCAGCTCCCCTCCACTGTGCTCCTGCCTTTTCCCCAGAGGACTCCTCCATTCTCTCAGCTCTCTGCCTCTCATTTAGTAGTCCCAGACGCTGCCCTGGTCTCTTAAGCAGCTCATCCTGGATTGTACCTGTGCTTGTCTAGACACACTTCATTTCAAGAGCTGCCCTGTGGCAGTTCCCAGAGCGGCTCTGGGGAGACTCTGGTTTCTTCCCCACCCCTCATGTCACCTGTCCTGGAGCAAGAGGTTAACAGTCTTCACAGCCATTCAGAGACTCATTGGGGGGTCAGGGGAAGATGTACTGTACTGAGGTAAGCATTTCTAATAGATGGGTCTCAAGTCTCAGATTTTAATTTCTCCACTGCTGGTCATTCCACAGCCTCTGTTTGAAAGCTTTGATGCTCAGTGCAGAGCAGGCCTTCAAATATGAAGATATTGCTGATGTTTAATGTGTATCCTTATCTCTATTTATCTCCATCCTCCTTCCTTTGGATAGACTGACAGACCAAGAGAGTTGTGTCTTTGATTGTATTGCTGGAATCCTCATCTCATCCCCTCCTTCTGCCACTCCTCCCTCACGTCATACCTGGCAGTTTCCATAGTTAGCTCAGTGGGGCCAGGCCTTCCTCTGCCTTCTGTGCAGCACTAAGTATAGTTTGGGGGTGGTAGCATTTCCCTTCCTGCCACTGGCTGCTCTTTGTTCTCTTCTGGAGGAACAACAGAAATCAGACTGATGATTCAGTGCTTCAGTTCCTCCTCCCTTCTCCTCCCTTCACAGCTGGGCCCTCAGAGATCTAAGTCCTAAGGACCTCTTTGAAATAAACGCTGCCAGACACAGGAAGCTGCATTAGCTCTACCTTTCTGGCTTGACTGAGAGCTTACTAAACTCATTGTATTCACTGCTACATACAACCATCTACTCAGCTTTGGGCTTCTCTACTTCTATCATTGTTTTATTCTAGCATCTAGGGGCACTAACATGAATCCTGATAGGAGACCTGTATAAAGTAGCAGGAGGAATGCTTTGTTCCTCTGTTAAACAGAAGCCAACCTCTCTCCCTTATTTCCACCTCTCGCTAGAGTTTCTCTTTCCATGTCTTTCCATTCAATGGAGAGGAAGGAAGGAAGGAGTGGCAGAGAAGAGGGAATCTGAGCGTCAGAAAACGTTTTTTAATTTGGTGCAAGTGGCAGGTACTGTATTGACAGCCCAGGGGATAAGAATCAGACCACCGCACAGAGACAGCACTAGCAGCTGCCCCTTGCTCCAGAGAAACCTGCTCTGGCAGGAAGATAGTTCAGTCTCTGTAGTCCAGTCGGCCTCCAGTCTCTTTGCTCAGGCTGCTGATTAGGGCCAGCGGTGGGGATAGTGTTTGGGATGACCACATTTACTCCCAACTTGTCTTCTTCTCAAGCTGAAATTTCAACCTGTCTCCGTGAGGGCTCCTGGCTAATGATTGTTCAGGCTCTACTTGGCTAAAACAGAGCTCCTGCTCTCCCCATCCTTTTACCCCATAACTTCCTTTCTCCAGCACTGGAGAGAACACCCCCATCCTGCCAGACACTCAGATCTATAACCTGGGCCCCCTCTCTAGGTCCTCCCCTCCAAGCTGGCTGTACAACGTGCCAGTTCTCTCTGTGTGACATCTGAGAGTTGACCTTTCCTATCCATCCACACAGCTGAAACTCTTATCCCACATCTCATTATCTTATCTCTGCTATAGCACCATCCTCTTCTCTGTCTCTGACAAGCACATTCTGGCACCGCTGCTAAGGTCACTTCCCTAGCCTGTCACTGACCATATCAACCCTCTCCTTGCACCCTTCTGCTATCTCCTCTGTTCCATGGCAGCAAATAGGAAAAGTGAAGAAAAGCAATTTCTAAGCCCTTCCTGGCAAATCTCTCATTCGCCATAGAGCTCTTGATGCTCACTTCTGATTCGTCCATGATGCCAATCTCTATTGCCCACTTGCCAGAGTTTCAAATACCTGCATGCTTTCTCCTCTCTGCCCCACACGCTTAAGAGGTGTTCCCTATAAACATCTGCAAATCTACCTCTTTGTCCTCCTCCAAATCCCTGCTCCAGATTCTCTCTGCCAGGGTTAGAGTGCTGATGTGCTGAGACCACTGCCTGATCTTTCTGGCCAATACTGTCTCATTGTTTCTATGTGCTTCCACTCTGTCTTATACTTATGCTATGTTGAGATGCAGGCTTCTTGTGGAAGAACCCTTTTTCGGAAGAGATATTCCAAAAAAACTTCTTCCGAAAGAGAGCGTCCACACACAAAAGCGCATCAAAAAAGCGATCTGCTTTTTTGAAAGATAGCGTTCACACTGAATGGGCACTCTCTTGCATTTAAGCTGTGATTACTATGGATGGAATGGCCACCAGGGCACCTGTGCTTTTTCCTTTTTCCTCTTCTTTCGAAAGAACTCCCTTTTTCCCGTCTACACACTCCTTTTTCCGAAAGAGTTTTTTTCTGAAAAAGGCTTCTTCCTTGTCGAAAGAGGATTACCAGCTCTGGAAAAACCCCTCTGTTATTTCAATTTACTTTGGGAAGAACACAATTGCAGTGTGGATGTAACTCAGGTTTTTCCAAGAAAACTCTGTAATGTAGACATACCCTTAGATTGTAAACTCCTTGGAGCAGGGATCATCTTTGTCGCCTGGATCTGTACAGCACCTGGCATGGTGGGGTTCTAGTCTAAGATGGTGGCTCCTAGATGTTACCACAATGCAATAAATACATAATAATCAAGGCAAGGTCCCCATTTCTCATAGCTCATCCAGTAGCCAGTAGCCAGTAAATTATGTCCCAGATCCTGTCCATCTAATCCTGAGGGGAGCCAGGAGGGCAGACTGAACCCTGCAGACCAAAGGCAATGGGCAGCTGTGATTTGTGTCTGGTTTGAAAAAGTCAGATCTGAAAAGGAGCCACATAGGACTTTAAAATAGGAAACTACCATGCCTGTTTGGAGACCCTTCATCAACCTGATACCCTCATAGTTCCACTCCAGCTAGGCCATGCAGGCAAGTCCAGGCTTGCTAAGAACTTTTTAAAACCCCAAATGCCTTTCCTCAAGACAGAGCATCTTCCAATGTCACTTTGAAAGATCTCTCCCTCTTGAGGAAGTCTCTGGATAGTAGTGAATGAGTCCACTGGCCGGAGTCCTTCCTTGCCACAATGCAACAGGGGTGTCTATCCAGAAAGAAGCTGGGATCCTTTACCAAAGCACTGTGGAATGAAGCTTAGTATTCTGGGATAGAATAATCAAGGCAAGGTCCCCATTTCTCATAGCTCATCCAGTAGCCAGTAGCCAGTAAATTACGATAGATAGAATAATTCCCCAGTCTTTGGCAATCCCAAGCTCAGACGCCCACATTTCCAAAAATATCTTCCACTCTTTGGTGCCTCGGTTTCTTGGTGCCCAATTTGAAATGCCTGAAGTGGGACAGTTTGTTCACTTTGCATTTCTCAATTTGGACACCCCAACTTTTGACAAGCTGGTCATGCCCTCATCTTCTGTACACCCATCATAAACCTTCTAACCTCACATAAAATGTCATTTCTGTGAACCTCACTATAGCCTCAGAGGCTGACATGTGAATTTGGGCCTCAGGTATTTGGGGGCTCGCTGAGCTTTTCCTAGGTCTGCAATCTGTGCTGCAACCTTATGTGAGCTGTAGATGCATCAGCTCCCCAGGTGGAGGAGGGGTTTGGATGCAGTAGTAACCTGTGTAAGGCTATCGGTTTAAATGTGTCTTTTTTACCATGTTCCTCAAAAACTTTCATTGGCTGTTGACTATTTATAACAATGCTGCCAACTTCTCTAGCATCTTTCATCCACAAACTTCAAAGCACTGACAAAAATGGCACAGTGCTCTGAGGAGGACGTGAGGGTAGCAGCATAAGATAACTGTACAAATGAACAATCAGAGAGTTGGAGACTTGCCACGGGGACACAGGATACAACCTATGTATCCTGAATATCAGCCCTGGACTCTCACTGAGACCGCCACTTGGTACTGCCCCTTCTTATTCTGATGGCATTTTCCTCCTCCTCCTCCAACCAGCCTTTCTTATGGCTTCTCCACACTTGGCTTCCTAGATTGTACTTGTTAAAAGTACAGATGGAATTCCTGATTTGCTGCTTTAATCATGAGGAAAGCCTCAAAGTTTTTATTTTCTAGAACAATTTTTCAGCTTGATACTTTTATTAGAAATAGGAAATCTTGAATGCCCCTGGTCGGGAAGATAAATGGGATGATGACATGCCAAGAGATGGAAGCTTAAACAGCAGACAGAAGAGGAGATGAGCTGCTGAAATTATGAGATCTCTTCTGTTTGTTTAACTCAAACTGTTGGCCACTGCCTGGGAGAAAAGCTCTTTCTGTGAGAAGTTTGATATCCATGTTACTTTACATGAAGGCTGAGAAACCTTTTGTGCCAATCTTCCAATTGGTTTTTCAGCAAAAACAGAGAAGATCAGCTCCAATTCTAAGGTTAAATAATCAGCAGAATGAATTTTTCAGAGGTGGGAAAGGGAGGAAGAAATGCATAAACCTGACTTTATGCACTACAAGGGCCAGTACAAGATACTAGTAAAAGCTAAACATTCTTTCCTTTACTGTTCTATTAATTTCCCAGCAAACAAACCAAAGTAAGTGCAGTATCAGCTGCTGGAGGCCTCTGTCTCAATTTTATTTCATGGATCTTCTCTCAAAACTGAGCTGAGGTCTACACCAAGAAGAGAAAATACCCCAGAAAATGGAAGAGAGTCCAGATGAGCTAACCTTAGGTCAGAATGCATCATTTGCCACCAGTGTGAGAAGGGAAATGTTGTTATAATAACTGGTACATAGCCATGCACTTTTCTAGCTCTGTACACCAGCACTACACATGAGCCTCAGTGTTCTCCTAGTGTTCAGCTTTCCTGGGATTGAGCCATCAATGGATCCCAAAAGTGCCCAGAAGGAGCTCAGTGCTGGTGTGGAAAGGAAGTTCAGTCTGCATATTCATTCACAATCTTGGGCCCCTCTGCCACCCAAGGAATATCCCCTAGCCTGTGGTGAGAGTGAAGCCATGCAACCTTCCCTCACATTCCCAAGTGGGTAGGAACTGGCTTGTGGTTGCATTTCTGTGACCTACCACGGAACTGTCAGTGAAGACATCAGGGTGATTCTCATAAATGAATTTCTCCACCCTCAGCTGGCGTAGTTTGAACATCTTGGATCCTTTATTAGTGAGGAGTGAGAGCTCTTCTAGCATCACATCCCTGGGGATGCTGATCTTCTTCCCCAAGTTCAGCTTGGACCCTTCTTGTGGCATGACTGGAAAAGATACCAGAAGATGCACCTTAGAAAGCTCTCTCTTCCAGGCTATCTCCACCGTGTTCCCAAACACCAGCAAGTCCGTGTCTACATTAGACATTCTCTTTCTACACACACCATTTCTCCCACTGGTAGTCCTCTGAGATGAATTTACCCTGCTTCCCATCCAAAGTGTGTCTGCGTGCATGGGAGTTACATCAGGGCAGTGTTAGCATTGACACACCTCACTTCTGAGGTACATGAATCAGTGCAAGCTGTCCTCCCTCTGCCGTCCCACTCTGCCTCAGTGACCTGTCTGGTCACCCTTCTATACTCCGAGCTTAGGGCAGTGGTGGACAATATATGGCCCATGGCCTAGATCCCACCCGTGGCCCAGTGGAAGCCTCAGGCAGGCTCCCTGTCTGCCTGGTCCCTGTTCACTGCTCAAAGCAGCCGGCTGTGGCAACCATGTGCTTCTCTAAGCACTGCAAGCTGGGGGGAGGAAGGGGAAGGCTTTACATGCTGCTCCCACCCACAGCACAATCTTGTAGTTCTGCCTGGGCCATGTTTGCAGTCCAGGAAGCTCACAAAGTAGACCTCCCCCTGGGCTCACAGTGCTCAGAGGAACACATTGCCCCTATGGCCAGCCACTCTGAATGGTGTGATGGGATGTCTGAGGGACCTGCTGGGCTGCTGGCTGGGAGCCACCTAGGTAAGAACCTCCTGGCTAGAGCCTGCCTCTGGAACCCCAGTCCCTCCCTCCCCAATTCTGTGCTCCCCTCCTACACTCCTGCCCCAGGTCACAACCCTAACCCCCTTTACCTCTGCTTCTGCATCCATACCCTCTCCCAGACACCTCACCCCAATCTCCTGGGTCACAACTACATCCCATTCCCCTACCCCAAGCTCCCTTCTGCATCCTACCTCCATCTCACACCCTGCACCTCCTCCATTAATACCATGGAAGAGTGCAGCCCTTGACCATTTATCAAATTCTTGCATGACCCCCCCCCCCATCTAAAACTATTGCCCACCCCTAGCTTAGGGCCAGCCCAGCTGGAAATCACTGGCAAGAAACAAGCAAGGACATCTGAGATCACTGGACAAAACCCCACCAGACAGCCATGCAAATGACAGAGGTCTAATTTGACTGTGTGCATGGAAAACACCCCCTGAAGTTAATTATAGAAAATCATTGTAATGCAGTGACTCTCGGCCCTATTTAGCTGTTGGTCAAGGGATTCTAATCATCCTGACTGATCGGCCCTCAGGCCACACATTTAGTGAGGCCATCAGAAACCTCATCAAAGCTACTGAAGAAATATTTCCTTCCATTCTCTGAAAGTCTGTGGTGGAATCTGAAAGGGAATCTATAAAATGGGAGGTCAGGGAAATGTTTGTGCCTTTTCTGCTTCTGTATGATCTTGTTGTTGCTGCTTCCATTTTACCCTAGAAACAACACCAGTAAGAGACTAAGATTTTCCACCTCTCCCCCACTTTTGCTAGAGGATTCCTGAGAGGACCAGAGTGCAGGAGAGAGGGGACTTTCTCAGTGTTTGGTTGAAACAGCATAGATCCCAAACTTTTCACAAGGATAGCTTTTCTCTCGCCTGTGTGTTAGAGTTTTGAGTTAAATACATGTCTGCCAAAAACAACCTCTAGAATATGGTGAGTGGGTGGCAGGTCTTTTCATCCTAGATTGTACGCTACATACAACTCAGCTGGAAACGAGGCTCTGCCTCTCTGATTACAAACCCCTCCCCCTCTCTTTACTCCCAGTCTCTTATGATATCATAAACACCTATGCGCTCCAAAGAGTGTTCCAGCAAAAACAGGGAATTCAAATGGCTGGATATATACAGTATAATACATGTGCAGAAGTAATGTTGGGGGAGGGGGTTTAAAAAGGGCCTTTTTTATCCATCCAGCGCAAGAGAAAGCACACATCTACCTTTTTCAGTTGCTGGTCACCTTTAACTTAGAGGTAGTTATGACTTGGTCATAAGCACAAAATGAGGGCTTGATTCTCCATCCCTACACAGGTGTACAACCAGCCATTCATTTCAATGGCAATACAGTGTCACAAAACTGGAGTAACAGCATGGTGAATCAACGACCTAGGCTTTAGGACATGGAACTGTTTTTCTCCCCACTAAGACTGATGGGCTGGCACCTTGAACCAAGCATCCTTTGGACAAAATGTGGATGATGGGAAGAATTTGTGTCATGATGGCCCTGAGCAGTTTTAGGGCTCATCAATAGGGAGATGCAGAGGAAGGTGGTGTGTAAGTCTACAGCTGTCTCACCTGCCATGCACTAAGTGGCTTGTGGACCCTGTTCCCATGCACTAAAAATTCTGTAGTGAGCACTGACCTGTTTGAAACAACAGCTCTTCTGATTGATAGAGACTGTTCCCCTCCTTTCCCCAGCCCAGGCAGTGACCTGGCAAAATCCCTGGAGGAACTCCCTCTGCAGCAAGCCAGTTCCACACTCCACCATTCCCAGTGGGAAGAGACTTTCTGTAGATATTGGAGTTATTATATTTGCCTGTTGTGGTGAACACAGGGTTTTCTGTTGGCCTGGGAGCAAACTTAAAAACCTATATCAAGGTGTCCTTCTTCCAACTCTCCTGAGCAGAGCGGATTCCTGAGGCCCCTCTTGGCAATTTGGGAAGGGAATAACCTTTAGCTTTTTACTACTTTGCAGCACCTCTGGAAATCTCCTCGTCCCTCCACTTAAAGTGAGAAGAAAAGGCGCATGATAGCCGTGTACAAATCACCCCCTCCAATATTGCTCAAGGTAAGGTGTTCCTAGCACTCCCTAGGACTGCATTCTCCTGTTATTTGCAACCCCATTGAGAGAACATGGCCTACTGACCAGTGAGTGACGATCAAGAGGTTGCTATTGCAGAAGGAAAATAAATTAAGGGTGGAGGTAATGATAGACAGATCCATGCTGGTGCACAGCTAATTAAAGGCATTGGGGCACTGACACATATAGTCAGAACTAAATTCTGCTCTCAGTTATTCCAGTGTAAATCTGGAGTAACCCCTTTGTAAACATGGATTTAAGTTTGGCCCTCTTTGTTTATACCGCTCCTGTGTGGGGAAGGTTAGCAAACTAAATCCCTGTGAGGGAACACTAGCCAACCACATAGGCGGGTGTGCGAGGCTATCTGAAAGTCCTTGCCGACTGGCAACATGTGTACTGCACCTTGTATCCAGATGTTACCATCAGAGAATGCTTAAATACACTATATACCACTGGTTCCAACATTCTCAAGCACAGGATCACTTTTTCAATTGAAGTGCAATGTAAAATCTACCTCAAACCCAAATACCTTTGCCCCACTCCCTTCCTGCCCCTGCTCTTCCCCTTCTCCAAGACCTCACCCTGCTCACTCCATCCCCCTTCCTCTCCCATCCTCTCTCACTTTCATCAGGCTGGGGTAGAGGGTTGGGGTGCAGGCTCTGGTCTTGGTCCAAGAAGTTGGGAGTGTGGGAGGGGCTCTGGGCTTAGCCCTGGTAGGGAGATTGGGATCCAGGAGGGGTTTCAGGGTGCAAGCTCTGGGAAGGAGTTTTGGTGCGGGGGGGGGGGGGTGGAGAAGGAGGTTCAGGGCTGGGACAGGGGTTCAGGAAGCAGGCCTCTGGCTGGGCACTGTTTAACTGAGATGGCTTACGGGTGGTGGAGCAGTGGGGTTAAGGCAGGCTTGCTCCTGCCCTGGCCCTGTACCACTCCTGAAAGCAGCTGGCATGTACAGCCATGGCACCACATGGTGCCCCTCATCCACAGGCACTGAGCTCACAGCTTCTACTGGCCACGGTTCCCCTTTATTGATCAATGGGTGCTGCAGAAGTGGTGTCTGCAGGCAATGACAGCATGCGGGGACCCTCTGCTCTGCCTTCCACAAGGGCTGCAGGGACATGCCAGCCACGTCCAGCAGCAGCAATTACCACAGGGATGACTCCAGCCACAACAGGTTAGGCAATTTAGAACTCACTACTCAAAGAATTAAATTTAAGCGTAAGAAAGAAATGAAAATGATGAAATGCACAGACCAGTCAAAACCCAAAGATACCACACTTTGCAGGCAGTAATGGAAGTGACAACCACTCCCCATGTATGTGTTGGGTCTGGAGATGAGAGTGAAGGACAGCGTGTGTGTTTGAGAATGACAGACACACACAATGTGTGAGGGACAGAGATTTGCAGAGCTCCCTCCATCCCCTTCTCTGTGTGGAGACAGGGTGCAGAAGTGGGGGGAGGAGGGACACCCTGACATCAGGGGCCCTCCTTCTTCCTCCCACACTCTGCACAGCAAGCAGGAGGCAGCTCCAAGGCAGAGGGCAGGAGCAGCATGACAGTGGGTGGAGGGGCAACTGAAGTGCCAGTGCTTGATAGCGCCCTGGCCAAACCAGTCAGG
This sequence comes from Pelodiscus sinensis, assembly GCF_049634645.1. Lineage (NCBI taxonomy): Eukaryota > Metazoa > Chordata > Testudines > Trionychidae > Pelodiscus > Pelodiscus sinensis. Next base: position 3,888,136 of record NC_134718.1, on the reverse strand, counting down.
ATCACCTGTCAGAGGCTCCAAGATCTACCGGTAGATCCCGATCAACTGGTTGGTGACCACTGCTTGACTCTCCTCCTGATTTCTCTGAACATATTTATTGCTTCCAGGACCTTTCCCTTCTCATTGCCTGACAACCTGGTTCCTTCTCCACAAAAGTAATTCAGACTTGCACAGCAACTGACAGAAACTACCAGTAAGTGCATTGGAAACCATGGGACATAACAAACAATGTGAAAAGTTTAGAATTGATAATCACTGAGGAGGCTGACTTCATCTGCCACCAAGTGTAAGAACCCAGCACATTCACGCACCTTTGTGTCTTGTTTAGGGGCTCCCATACTAATCTGTGTGAATAACTAATTGTCTGGTTCTCTGGCAAGTTCAAAAACATCAAATTTTGGATCAACACAAAACTGAAATTTTTCCAAATTCTTGTCAAATGAAAAAAATTACTTTGGGTTGAACAAAACAGTGTTCAACCCAAACTGAAACATTTCTTTTTGATGTCAAGCTTTTAAAAATATTTTACATTTTTAAAAATTGAATGAAATTTCTAAACAAAAAGCTATTTTTAATCAAAACATTTATTTTAAAAAATGTTGGAAGGAAGTGTCTTGATTTTCTTTTAAAATCTACAATTTGGTGACATTGACACAAAGTTTCAGTCAAATGTTTCACCCAGCTCCACCCACATCTACTGTTCTGTAGAGCTGTGTGAGATGGACTGAGCCACATACCACTCGGGATTTCTGGCGCTTGTGTGCATACATCTTACCTTCACGAGTTAGTTTCCCAATGAGTTTAGTGGACTTTTTCGTCTTGATAGGAGCCGGAGTTCCTGCAAGGGGCATTACCACAAAGGGTTCTCTGCTTCAACTTAGAGAGACAATGAGATGGGAGAGTGAAACACTGGAAAACTGTAGTGACAGAATGGAAACTACTCTCTTGCCTCTCTTTCCTTTCTTACCTGCATTCCCCCTCTCTTAGGGTTGCCAACTTGCCACTTTTCTAACTGCTGGTAACCAGACTCCTATGGGCCCACCCACTGCCTCACCTCTTTCCCCAAGGCCCTGTGCCTTCTTCATCCCTATCCCCAAGATCCCACCCTGCTGCACCATTTCCTCCCAAGTCCTCACCCTGCTCCACCTCATCCCTCAAAGCTCTGCCCTGCCTTTTCTCCCGGGTCCCAGTGCTTCCTCTGCCTCTAATCCCCCCCAAGGCCCTGCCCCCCTCGCTTTCTCCTCTTCCCTCTCTCTCCACATCGCTAACTGGATTGTTTCAAGAGACCTGCTTGCAGGTAGGAGATGGCCCAGGCTAAGCAGGGTCTGTTGTGGGTCAATGACCTGTCACCTGCCCCTGCCCTGCAGTGACTGGATGGTTGGTTCGGGGTCCATTTAGGGTTACCAGGTCCCTTTTTGAACTGGACTTTCCAGCAGAAAACTGGACATGGAAGCCAAAAATTGGACTGTCTGGGTAAAATCCAGACAGGTGGCAGCAAACCATCCTCCAGGGCCAGGTTCTCTCATCACAAAGTGCTGATACCTGCTTTGTGGTGGCTTAATGTCATGACACAACATGCCAATACCTCACCAGGATGGCATCACCATCTTATAACATAATATTCCTACACTGCACCACCATCGTGCAACAGTTTCACAGCACTATTGGACAACAAGCTGCAACGCTCTGATTCTGTCGTGAGTCTGTGCCAAAACATCCTGATGGGAGGTCACTTCAGCGCAACTTAACACCACTACACAAACATCATTAGGTTGTGATAGACCAATGTTTCTTAAACTGTGTTTCATGGCACACTGGTGTGCCGTGAGGCAGTCGGAGGTGTGCCGCAGAGAACAGCAGAGTTCAAAATGGCCACCCTTAAAGGGGCAGGCAAAAAATTTTTCCCCTCAATAACTTTCCCCCCCAACCCTATTTTCGACTCTATTTTTTTTTGCTCAATAACTTTTCCCCAGCCTCTTTTTTTTTTTCTTAACAAAAAATCCTTGGTGTTACTCATAAAAAAAAATATTGTTTGGTGTTCCTCCATCTTAAAAAGTTTAAGAAACACTGTGATAGACCATCATCTGACTGTAAGAATGTCTGTCCAGGAGCTACTTTGGGAGACATGAATGTCCTACAAACTTGTGTGACATGGGATGATCTGCCCCTCAAAAGGTGAGCAGAGAGCAAGCCCTTCAAAAAGGCCCTTGAAACAGTAGATGATTTACTCCTGAAGGGCTGACTGATAGTTCCATCAATGGTTGTTAGCCAAGATTGTCAGAGATGTAGCCCATGCTCCAGGTGTCCCTGAACCTTTAGTTACCAGAGCCATCTGGCAGTGGCTACTGTGCGAATGGGGATACTGGTTAGATGGACAATTATTGGCACAACTCAGTTGGGCCATTCTTATAAAGGAAGCAAGTAGCCATCAGATTAAAGGAAAACCTCCAAATCCTTTGAAGTCAAGTGCATTTGTGTCCTATGTATTCAGCTTTTCATGCATCCCTTTGGTTGGGCAATTTAATTCCACAACTTGTCTCTCACCTTTGTGGCTGGGTGGGTTGAGAGATCTGCTTTGCAAGACTGAGAGAGGAAGCAACAGAGTTCTGCAAATCCTCTCACAATCGAGCATCAAGATTAAGGAGGATGGTTTTAACTGGGCACAGTCCAGCCTTCCCTTTGGCCCCCAGAGTTGTGCAAACAACATTTAGGGGTCAAATCTTCAACTAGTGTAAACTGGACTAGCACCATTGACTTAAACTTCAAATTTCAGGAGCATTTAGCTAGCTAGACTTCTAAATCCTGTCATTGGGCCCTAGCACTTTGCATCTTTAATTAGTTATGGGTACAGAACTGCAGGCAGTAAATGGAGCTGAGTTAAAAATAATGGCTCTATATTCTATGCCAGGTCTCAGTTGCCAGCAAGACATTTTGTCCTCCAGATATTGTTCGGTATTTCTTTACTTTTATTCCAGCCAGACCAGATCAGGTCCAATCAGTTCAGCAGGCATCCTGCTGGGCCAGTTTCTTCTTGATTTCCACAGTTTATTTTCTGTTGGGCTTGGTATGATCTCTATGAAGTTCACATCATAAAAGTGCCAGACGTGGTATATCCCCAAATCAAGTGTCAGCAGGTGCACCAATAAAGCATGCTGCATGCCTTCTCCTCTGAGCAGCTGGCCATCTGTTTGGCTATATACAAGAGGGATAGTTCTGCTTGACAGGAAGGGGTAATGCTGCCAGGACACATGGTGGGGGCTGGGATTCTCAAGGGGGCACAATTGATAGGTCAGAAGTGTGGAAAAAATGGAGGGAAAATGCCTGCCTGCCTGAATTGTGAATTCCCTGCGGCACGTGGGGAGGTGTCCCCAGGGGGCTGTGCCCTATGACGCACTGATCCCAGGGAGGGGAAGGGGAAAGCCTGCACTGTTCTATAATCCTTCATTGATCCCAGGCAGGGGAACCTGCAGCATTCTGGGGAGGTTCCAGGCAGGACAGGGATCCTGCAGTGTTCAGCGATCCCAGGGCTACACCAAGACCAAGCAGCATTCAGTGACCCCAGACAAAGAGGAAGGCTGGCAGAGTTTGGTTCCTCTTCCCCAGCCATCTCAGGCATGGGACCAAGGCCACAAGAGGATATTACCCTCAGGACTGGTCTGCTTTCAGCACAGTTCCTTCCTGCCAGGCTTCGGCAAACTTTTCAGTTAATGTTCTGGTTCTCACTGCAGTTTGAGGCTGGTCCCTAATCTCTAGGCCATTGCAAGCACTGTCCCTCCTCTGGGTCCCAATGGCAGTAAGGGGGACTCACCTCGGCTCACTGGTCCAGGCTCAGGTAAACATGCACACCCTTCTGCCCCGGCCCCACAGCAGCGAGATGGTGGTGGGCTGCTTCCTCTGTGTGTCCCTCCTCTGCTCTCAGTCCCTGCTGATCCAGGGCACCCGCTCTCAGCCAGGACCTGCCCAACACAAAGTGCTGATGCAGAGTGCTGTGAATTTGACTCCTGGAGGCTGCTCACGCAGGCATCCCATGGTTATTAATAGTAGATGGCACCAAGCAAAGGGGTCTCAGATAGCACCAGCAATGGGGAGAGGCGGGAAGGGAAGGGAAGGGAAAAGAGTGCACCTCAGCACTCCGTTCAGCTGCTCCCGCTATCCTCCACCAGAAACCAAGCAGGCACCACTCCCCTTCCTCCTGGGGAGGCGGTGTCTCCTGCCACTCTGCTACCACTGGCCTCCCCACAACTCCCCCTCCATTCTCCTAGAGGAGATCCTGACATCCCACGTGCTCTGGTACTGCCTTGCATTCCACACACCCATGTCACTGCCCTGGTCCCTGCCCTGCCTGCTCTGTGCACCTCCCTCTCCAGGGGCCTTCCCGCTGCAGCCAAGTCACTCCCTGTTCCACTTCTCCCCAGCACCTGAGTCACTCCCCCTCTGCCACCAACATCCACACAGCTCCCGCACTGCCTGCCTCCCTGACATGCTCCTCCAAGTCCTTGTCACTTCCTCTGTTCCACACTTGTCACTGCCCCCTCCCCCCCGGAATCCCCATCACGCTGCTCACTGCACAACTGGTAAGCCTGGAGGCCTGGATAGGTCTTCTACCTGCTGGAGGCAGGGTGCCAGATGCATTTGTTATAGCTCCTGCCTGGGAGCTAATTCCCCTCTGAGCCACCAGTAGAACAGTAACTCTTGGCTGCCCCATTCCTGATTGAGGGCCTGGGTCAGTGAGACTGAGTCGTTGCCTGGACTGATTGCTAGCCATGCCCTGTGAGCTGTTGGCTGCCCTGCCCTGGTTGAGATTGCAGGACAGATGGGCTCCCTGCTGCTCTGCCCCACCACAGGCCAGACTGAGCCTAGTGACCCCTCATTGGGTCCCTTGGGTTGAGAGTCCCCAGGAGTGAGTAGAGCGAGGGGATGTGATCTCTTGCCCTGCCAGGCAGGGAGAGAACCACAAACCCCTAAGCCAGGCCTAATTAGAGCTGCAGCCCATCTGGGGTGGTGCTATAAACAGAAGAAATGTGGAGGACAAGTGAGTGAATACTGGCAGGCATGGGGGGAGTTAGCTTTGTCTGGAAAGCCACAAGGCCAAAGGTGACTGTGAGTTCTTGTGTGAACATAAGGAAACAACTGGTATAACCCCCCCTCCCCTACGCTATAGGTGAAAAGTGGAGTTGTTTTTGGCAAAAAACTGTAGGTGGGTCCAAAGAAGGAGACCAGGAAGAGTAGCACACTGAATATCACGAGGAACTAGATCATGTCTGATTTGCTAGCTGTTACCACACTACTAAACTAGTAGGCTGTGTCTAGACTGGCAAGTTTTTCCGCAAAATCATCTGCTTTTGCGGAAAAACTTGCCAGCTGTCTACACTGGCCGCTTGAATTTCCGGAAAAGCACTGACGATCTCATGTAAAATCATCAGTGCTTTTCCGGAAATACTGTGCTGCTCCCGTTCGGGCAAAAGTCTGTTTCCGAAAGACTTCTGCGCAAAAGGGCCAGTGTAGACAGCACAGTAGTGTTTTCCGCAAAAAAGCCCCGATCGTGAAAATGGCGATTGGGGCTTTTTTGCGGAAAACCACGTCTAGATTGGCCACGGACGCTTTTCCGCAAAAAGTTATTTTGCGGAAAACCATTCTGCCAATCTAGATGTGCTTTTCCGAAAATGCTTTTAACGGAAAAGTTTTCCGTTAAAATCATTTTTGGAAAATCATGCCAGTGTAGACGTAGCCATAGTGTGATGCTTGTATTGAATTGGTTATGGGATGCATGCCTTGCATCAGTGGGGCTTTTGTTTGCTTTTTGGTTTGGACTCATTATCAATTATCCTCGTCTCAGTAGCTCCTTTAGGAGCTTGGAACCTTCTCCGTAGTGCTTGTTATCTTTTGGGGTCTTCTGTAGTGATAGCTAAAAATCTACATGTTCTTTCTCCTTGTGTTAATTCTAAACCATTGGATTGTGGTGGGGCATCTGCCCCCCACTGGCCACTAAGAAGTTAACAGAGCCCTGGGGAGGCTGAATGAGAAGCACGTTTTAGGAGAACTACAAGTAGTGGCCCATCAGATGGGCCTGCTGGGCCCTAAGAGCAGCAGGGCTGGCAGAGCAGAGAGAGAAGCTGCCTGGAACTTGGGGAGGGAGAACTGTGTTTAGAGTAGGCTCTAACCCTCTAATGCTGTGGAACAAAGAAGGCCCTCCAGGGGGGCTGCTGAGATTGAGGGGGCTGTGGCCATGGAGAAGTGGGCCAGGGAAGTGCAGCACTAGAAGGCAAAAGAATGGAGTGCCCCAGTCTTCCTGGGCATCTGGGGAGTGTAGGCATCTTTGGCACTGCCATAAGGGGGGTGTGTGTGGAGGGGCTTGTTCTAGACCTGGCTGAATGAAGTTGCCCAGATGTGGGCAGTCCTGTCCAGGGAGCTTTGCCCCTCCTTCCTACACGTTGCAGCAAAACGTCCTGGAGCCCAGCAGCTTCGCATTCTGCCTCTGCCACTCAGCTGTGCTGGTGGGTGGGAAGAGAGGGATAGTGGCAGAGGTGGAATGAGAAGCTGCTGGGCTCCAGGATGTTTTGCTACAAAACACAGCCACTCTCCTTTTAGTGCAGTGTCTATAAAATCAGCATTATCTGTCCTTTGTCTTCCTGACTTCCTGGGGTCTGCTTCTCCCCTGCTCAGTGCAACTCCTGTTTTCCTTTCTTGTCCCTTCACAAATCCCCCACCCTGTGTTCTCCTCTTCCCTTTCCCATCCTGCCTGATGGTGTAACTCTCTCCTCACCCACTGATAGAGTGTACTTTGCTTGGCGTGTGTATCTTTTCAGGGTTGATAGAGGGATCTCTGCATACTCCAGAGAGAAATAGACAATTTAACCCAGAATCCTTCCTCCTGTCAGCAGGGTTATGCTAAAATCTGCCACTTCCACCCATTTCCCATGGCTTTCCAGGCAGCAGTTAACCCTTAGGGAAGTAGATGAGGCCCAAGTGTTTGTCACCTGGGAACTGACCCATTCCCTGCACCATGGGGTGATCATAAAGGATGGAGTAGCAGGTTGAAAAGCACAGTGAGCCCTCTCGTGGGACACGTCATTCTGCCCAGACTCTGTGCACCAAACATGGGGGAGGGACCTAAGCTAAGATTTCCCTCAACTGTTAGTTGTGTCACTGCTTCTGTGCCGCCAGCAGCGTGCTAGGGCCTTTCCCAGCTGGGCAGAAGGCCTGGCTGCTGCCTCAGAGCTTACACAATGAAGCTGCTTCTTTGCTTCCCCCCGTTCCCGTTAGAGTGAGGCGACTTAAGAGCAGATTTTCCATCTCCGTTTTAATTCACAGTTTGGGTCGGTGCCTTCTTCTTGCTCCTCACCTTGGAATGTTTCTCTTTGGGGGTATACGGCCCATTAACCCATTGGTACCACCAGAGGGTAGAATGTGCTTTCTCCTGAATACTGTACAAAGTTTGACGCCTCTGCACCCACGACCCCCATGAAATCAACCTAGACAGAGGGGCTGTGTCTACACTGCACCCATTTTCCGGAAAAGGGACGCAGATGAGACAAGTCGGAATTGCAAATGAAGCGGGGGATTTAAATTTTCCCCGCTTCATTTGTATAAACATGGCTGCCGCTTTTTTCCGGCTCGGGGCTTTGCTGGAAAAAAGTGCCAGTCTAGACGGGGATCTTTCGGAAAATAAAGCCTTTTCCAAAAGGTCCCTTATTCCTGATTTTAAGAGGAATAAGGGATCTTCCGGAAAAGGCTTTATTTTTCGAAAGATCCCCATCTAGACTGGTGCTTTTTTCCGGCAAAGCCCCGAGCCGGAAAAAAGCGGCAGCCATGTTTATGCAAATGAAGTGGGGAAATTTTAAATCCCCCGCTTCATTTGCAATTCCGACTTGTCTCATCTGCGTCCCTTTTCCGGAAAAGGGGTGCAGTGTAGACACAGCCAGGTAGTGAGGCAAGGGGCCATGCTGCTGTCCCTCCTGCAGTATGCTTGTGAGAACTGTTTGAAGGGGGAGATTTATCAAGAAATGCCCAGTGCCAGGTGTGAGTTGGACTTTCTGTAGCCTCAGGTTCTGAGCTGTGGTTGGAGTTCAGGCTAAATTCATGTCCACCTTGTGGGCAGGGAACACCCACTGAAGTCAGCAAGCTGAGGGGGCTTGAGCCTTCTGGGGCTCCAACTCTTCCTTGCAAAGGCTCAGCTGATGTGCATTTACCATGCACCATTGCCTGTCAATAGCACTTGCTGGGATGGGCTGCAGAGCAGCCTGCATGGAGCTTTGGGGCCCTCCAGAGCACTTTATTTTCAAAAATATTTTCCCCTGTCCTCACTGTGCACTGCAGGCCAGAACCTCACTTCCTCCAAGACCCTTCTGCAGCAGCAGGTGACCTTGCTAGTGCAAAACAACACATGGTCTGGTAGCACCTTAAAGACTAACAAAGCATGTAGATGGGATCATGAGCTTTCGTGGGCACAGCCCACTTCTTTAGATGACCTTCCTGTCAGCGGCGGATTTAGGGCAGGGCGAGCGGGGCGGCTGCCCCGGGCCCCGCGCTTCCCGAGGCCCAGCGCATGCGCCGTGTCAAAGGAGAGGCCCCGCAAAATTTCGCTGCCCGGGGCCCCGCGGTGCTGCCCTGGGCCCCGTGGCACTCTCATCTGCCCCTGCTGACTGTCAATGGACTTTGATTCTTATGTGCTTCGTTTTAACTACTCAATCTTCAGATACTCACTGATTCCTTTAACCCCCCTCTATTTTCTATACCCTCTGCTCCCTGTCTCTCCCCCCCCCATTTATTTTGGGTCTGCACATCCTAAACTCACAACTCCAGTCATCTGAAGAAGGGGGCTGTGCCCACGAAAGCTCATGATCCCATCTACACATTTTGTTAGTCTATCAAGTGCTACCAGACCATTTGTTGTTATGTTCCTACCCCCCCCCCCCCCGGTACAGACTAACTCGGCTGCCCCCTGAAGCTTGCTAGAGCAGACAGGCATGGCTACAGGCAGGCCATGCTTTTGGCCCCGGGGTAGGGGTGCTGTAAATTTGGACTGATGCCAGCCCCAAGTGTTTTGCTTAATGAAGGGAGAAGAACTCTCCATGAGGCCTTACTCCCAGGGAGCCAACATGCCAGCAAGCCAGGCGCCCTCTGCAAGAGATAACAGGCCACCTGCTGCCTGAACTCAGGGAGGCAACCAGCCCTCCCTGAACATGTGGCTCAGAGTAATTGCCTGTGATCTGTGAACGCCAGTGGGCAAAAGATTAGGAGGGGGGATTTGGTAAATATGCCCTAAGATTTTAAAGCCCCCAGACTTAACACCACAGCTGATGAATGTGAAATCTCTAGCTGCAGTTGAGAAGAACAGTGGCAACATCTAGTGGTTGTTTAAATTATAGCTTGATATTGCCTGTGGCTTATCCCACGCCATAGGAAAGTACACTGTACTGTGCTGCATCATTCGTAAGTTACCTTACAACATGCCTCATTGTCCTTAGGTGTATGCTTCCATCAAGCACCTTGGAAAACTTTCTGGCCTTCAGCTCCCCTTATAGGCTGTACCCTGGAGTTCAGGACCCTCCTCAGCATCCTGCTTAGCCATTAGAAATCCCCTGGTTTGCTTTAGGCTCATTATCTTGCTCCTGACCTCGCTTCCCCTGACCCGCAGTCTTGTCAAGTCTGTTTGCTTGGCTTCCACTGACATGATCTGCTGTGAGGAAAGGAATGACCTGCCCTGGAGAAGGCTGATGACATTAGCAGGGACTCAGACAGAGCCATAGAGACAGCAATTGGCTTCCCGTGTGTTTACAGCCACCTGGAGTTGTTCATAATCTTCCTCACTCAGCTTTATGAAGCAAAACTAGTCACAGCCCCGCCTTGCAGTGAGCACACAGAACAGTGACTGCAGCAAGGACTATGATGTGCCAGGACAAGAGACTCAAGCTTCTAATCTAATGTCCTCTGCAAACTGCTCCAGTTCCCCAGATGCTCCCTCTAGCTAGTCCGTAAGAAATATTGTAACTGGGCCCCTCGGACACCATGCTACAGTGTCCTGATCCAAGGGGCAGCAGTCAGTGAGGGATGTGCGCATGCTACAGTTAGATGCCCACGGCTGGCCTATGCCGGCTAACTCAGGCTGCTAGGGCTGAAGCTAAGGGGCTGTTTAATTGCCATGTAGATATTCAGGCTTCCTGGGCCGTAGCCTGAGCTCTGGGGCAGTCCCTCTTTGCAGAGTCCTCTCCCCCCAGCCTGACCTGCCCTGCAGTTAACTAGCCTCTTGGCCCCAGCTGAGGACCTGAGTCAGCTGGCATGGGACAGCCCCACGTGCAGTGTAGCTGCAGCCTGTGTGCTACCAGGGGATGGGGCGGGAAGGGCACTGAAGAAGGGGTGTGTGACAGCAATAGACAAGCATGTTCTGAATGAATGAGACTAGAGCTGCGCTGTCTTGTCAGGAGTGAGTCTAGTCTCTTGGTCAGGGCTTCTCACTACCCATCCTTTGGTGGCCTCAGAGCGGCCACCAAGTCTGGCTGGTGGCCACACGGACATTTTTCCTAAAACACTACAGATCCGGGATAACAAACATGCAAGGCACACAGCCAAGTCATTGTCACGTATTGGGGTAGAGTCAATCGTACCAGCAATGCTGTGAAAACTGGTATCTGTAGGTTTGTTAATCTCTCTCTTCTCAAACCCCAGCTCACTACCCCTCTTCAGAGGCAGGGCAGTGCATCCGGGGCAATGGGGGGATGGGGGAGGTGATGCTTTGCTGCCTCCCCCCACCCAAAAAAACCAACCTGTCCAAGAAGCCTGGACCAGGGTTCCAGCCATGGGCTTTGGGCACAACACCCAGCTCCAGTCATAATTTTTGAGCACTGACCGCCCCCGCTCTGGCCACATGGCCCTGGCCTTTGGGCTTCAGGCTCCAACCCGTCTGCAGCAGTGGGCCCTGAACCCTGGCACTGGCCATGTGGCACCACCCCTGGTGGCAGCCAGCAGCCCTGGGTGCTGATCAGCAGCGACTCACTCTGACCCCCAGCCCTGGCCACTCACACCAGGTGCTAGCTCTGGCTGCTGGCCTCTGGCCCCAGCAGCATGGGGTACAGACCCTGGCCATGAAGCAGCAGACACTGATCCTCCATGCAGATCTGTGCTGGCGGGCCCTGAGTCTTGGCCCTGGTCACTGATCCCAGGCACTGACCCTGGATGCTGAGCCTGGGCACTGGCCATTCAGCAGTTGTCCCTGGCCCTGTGCACTGGTCACCAGCCCTGGGTACGCAGGAGTGGGGAGCCAACCACAGGTCCTAAACCCTGGCCATGTAGGGACAGACGCTGGCTCTGGCCACAGAGCAGCAGGCATTTTGTCCTGGGCACCTATTCCCACTCCAGCCTCGCTCTGCAGGACTCCCTACCCAGTCCCATTGCCTCTGCTGCCTCCCCCAGTCCTGCATCCATCACCCCCTCACTGCCCCTAGATCCTGCTGATTCCCCCTCCAACATTCGCACCCCAGGCATAATTGATCCTGCAGCTTGCTGAGAAAAGTGATAGTAACAAACCTGCAAGTATCACCTTTCACTGCAGACTTGCTATATGGGAGGCTGCAAAAAGTGATAGTTGTATGTTTAATGTTACTTACTCACTACCTGTGAGGCTGTGAAAAGTGGCAAGTGTCCTATGAAAAGTGATATTAACAAACCTACAAATAGCACTTTTCACAGCATTATTTCAGAGTCAGGAAAAGCCTACATACATTACAATGATGTGGATGCATGTGTGCGCATATTTACTTTTGCTAGTGTTAATCAAGTATTTTAGGAAAAAATCTCCAGGTGGCCACCAGCAAGAGTTGGTGGCCACATAGTGAGGTCACCAAAAGATGTTGTGAGAACCCCCTGACTGAGGTGGCAGAACTAGATACAGGTGGGACTGACTCTTAACTCCTGCAGTACTGGCCTGCATTGTGGCAACGTTTCTTCCCAACCCCCCTCAGATAGTGGTTAGTTTAAAGACTGAAGTACCAAGGTTATTTTTTGGTATTTTAAAATGTACGTCAGTATTAAATGCTGTTATAAAACTCTGGATGTTCTTGTTACCCATGTAAATCTCCAGTCCTTTTCTTGACCCCTGCTAATCTCTTGGCCTCGATATCTTGTAGCAGTGAGTTCCACAGGCTAATTGTGGATTCTGTAACTACAACATTTCCTTTCAGTTGTTTTAAATGGCACTACTTTGATTTTTATAAATCAAAGGGAATCGAAATATAATTTCATCTTCCTTGTGTAGCTCTCTGTACAGTGAGATCACATGGAATGTGCAGGGAAGGTGAGTGAGGTTTGGCAGCTTTGGAATCTGAACAAATTGGTGGCAGAGGCAATGGGTAAAGTGCATATCCGAAGTTTATTCCTCTCCACAAACAAGTGTAAAGTGACTGTAAATCAAACACAAAACAAAGAAGAAAGCTATTTCCAGTGATATAGAAGCCAACCCTGGTGCTCCTTCCAGGCTCCCTTCCCCTCGGCTCTGCACCCCTTGCTGAGCACTGACAGATTTCTTCTCAGGAGCAGAGGGGAACTGCTCGCCTCTGTCGGAGAGGGGGAACAAAGTCTAGCAAGGGAACGCCTCTAGGTTGTACCTGACTGCGTGGAAAACAAAGGGCGGGGGGAGGTCCCTACAGATGTCCTGGCACAGTGATGTGGAAGTTGACAGGGAAACGACACTGCTTACCTTTGGGCCACAACTATCAGCTTTCCAGTGTTATCCATCCAGAACAGCTACACTCCCCTTTGCCACCCCCACGCCCCTCTTCAGAGGGTTACGTCCTCCAATGATCCAGTCACAACTGCCAAGGAGAGAGGTGCACTGAATCCGACTGGGGAACAGAGCTGCCCTGCTGCAGGGGCCTGGGCCCTCCTCTGGGAGCCTGTCCTCAGCCTAGCCTCACCTTCTCACTGGCACCCACAGCCATTCCCTAGTCTTGTTCCTGCCCTTCAACCATCAAAACTCAGGGGAAGGGAGTGGGGAGCAACAGCTGTGGCCAAAGGCAGCTGCTTCTTCCTACCAGACTCATGCGGTGCCTCCATCTCAGCCAGCCCATTGGCACAAAGCTTCTGTTCGGAGCCCCCACCACTAGGCAGAAGTGGACTAAGCAATGCCTTGGGGCCCCCTTCCCTTTGTATTGCATGCGTGAGGGGACAAACATTCCTGTGCAGGGCCACCTGCCTCTGCTGGGGAGTGCCACACGGGCGCTCCTGTCCCCGGTGCAGGGAGGAGACCTACGGAACGTCCCTGTCCTGCAGTCCCTGGAATTCTGTAACCTATCAGCATGCTGGAGAGAGAAAGGAAAACTATGGGCTCTGAAAATCCCGACTCTCTCCCGTCCTGCATAAATGGTGGCAGCAGGGGCAGAAACCAGCAATGGTGCAGGGGGTGCGGGACAGACACAGCCCTCAGCTGACCATGACTCTCACCCAATGTCTGTTCTGGCTCAGTCTCAGCCTGCAGCGCCCCCTTCTGCTCCAGTCCTGGTCCTTGCCGGGCCAGGGGACAGTGGTGGCATCCTGCTCTGATAGGAACTCTGCTCAGCAAAACGCTCTGCAGAGAGACAGGAGCCCCCTTTAACTTGGCTCTGAATATGGATTTGGCTCCAGGTCTAACACCCCTCTTCCCCCCGTTCTCACCTCTTACACGCCCGCGCTACCTTGCTCCTGCTCAGTCCCACTTTCAGACCTGCCGTTTCCTGGGCCTCTCGTGCCAAACGGGAGTTCCCAACAGTCCCCGTCTCCTCCAGGGAATTCCAGTGACATTGGAGCCCCCCTGCCTTTCTAAGGGTCCGTCTTTGCTATGGAGCTACCTGCAGGGTTTCCCTTCTATTGCCCCAGCCTCACTCCTGTTCACACACAGCCCTGTGGCTCTATATGCTAAACCCCAGGTCAGGCTTTCACTTGGGCTGGGCTGGCAACCCACATGCTTTGCAGAGTGGACACGGGCTAAGCCACTTGAGTGGTGATCGTCCTCCAGCACCTTCCCACAATTCCTTGCTGTGCCCAGAAGGCGACAGTGCGAGTACGCCCCAGTGTGGCGTGCCGGTACGAGTGGCTGGCTGGGAGTGGAGCGGTGGATGCTGTTGGGCACTGTACAGGGGCGGGCCCGAGGCAGCAAATACAGCCCCCGCTGGGCGGGGTGGCCGTGGTACACCCAGACTCTAGCCCCAGGCAGCAAAGTCCCCACTGTCCTGGCCAGCCTCAAGCTCCCCTACTTGACTCTTCCCCCCAATACTCCCCACCCCTTGCCCTGAGCTCCCACACACGACACTGCCCGCTGCACTCCTCCCACAGTGAATATTTGTACAGGCTCTGTGGTATCGCACCCCCCCAAGAACTCTCCCTCCCCCCCCGTAAGAAATGTAAGTTCCTTTCAGCTCTTCCCGGAGGCGAGGCAAGTTCTCCCCCGTGCTCCGGGAAAGACTGGCAGGCCAGTGGCGAGTGGCGCTTGGCTGCTGAGCACACCCGGGGGGCAGACGCTAACACGGCCAGGGCTTTGCAGCATGGCTGCTCCCTCCCAGCCAGGCCCCACTCGTTAACAATCGGCCCTTTGCGGAGCTCCCCTCAGCCCTTGGGGTGGCTGCCATTCCTTCCAGTCTGTGGCTTCTGCCTTCAAGCCCCCCGTGGCATGTGCCCTGCAAGCTCTGTGCCTGAGAAATGGGCCCAGGTGTTACCCTGGCACCACAGAGCCCAGCCATGGGCAGAGAGGGGGGAGAGCTTCCACCAGCCTCGCTGCAGCTTCAGCAGCGTGTGGGGGGCGCATGCCCTTGCTGCAGGGAAGCGCAGCTGCCTTACGCCCAGCCAGGAAGGGAGTGACTAGCCTCCCGTGGCAGAGAGAGCTGTGTGAGTGACTGGCCACTGCTTCCCAGGGGCTTAGGCACTTCTGCCACTGCCAGACCCCACAGACCCCTCCCTGGTTAATGCGCATCCTCATGCACTGCCCCTCACTGCTTCCAGCCCTCCCAGGTGGACAGAGTTCTCAGGGAACTTCATATTGCTCATCACCTCCACGCCAGCCACAACCCTGCCGGCCCTGCACACTCCCATGCAACCACCTCCCACATACAGCGTCTGCTGCTGCAAGGGCCCCCTAACCTCACCAGGCAGTAGCTTTGCTCTTCTAGCTTCCCAGGAACCCCTCCTTCCCGCTCACAATCCTCCACAATGACCTTTCAGCCCCCAAACTGCCCCTCCCCGGGTGATCCAGAGCCATCCTCAAGAGGGGACTGTGTGTCCGAGCAGGCACCATGGCCCTTTCCCCTGGAGCACCTGCTGCTCCACTATGGGCCTGGCAACACTGTCCCTCCGGCGGGGGCCTCGTTTCTCACTTCATGGGGTTGGGGGGACTAGAGGGCCCAGTTGTGTCCTCGCCCTCCGTGTGCACAGTGCCCTGCTGCCCACAGCAGCCCTGCCGCACTGGGGCACTGAAAGGGCTAACGCTCTGCCCCTCCCTGCCTGTGGCCCAGAGACCCGGGTTCACGGCCGTGCAGCAGGGGCCAAGGCAGGCTGGAGATTGTTGCCTTCTCTCTGCTCGCAGTGGGAGGCTCCCAGGGACGCTGCCAGGCTGATAACAAAGGGAGTTGTGAGGGTGGAATGGGAGCCCCCCCCCTTTTTGCTTCATGTCCCAATTTATTGAGCTTGCATTAAAGAACAGCCACAGAAACTAGCTTGGTCAGACACCAGACATGCCCATGTGGGGGAGGGGGAGGCAGTTCCTGGGTCACTGGTACCCGGAGCCCGGCCTCCACACATGGGCCTGCATTCCAGTTTTGGCAGCTGAAAACCTGGGTCTAGCTACCTGGAAGCCAGAGGAGGAGGCTGGGCGTGGGAGAGTCGCGTGGCTCGCCTGACCGAGCTCTGGAGAGCTTTGGTTCAGCTGTGGGGCCTGGCTGGGACCAGCCTGGAAAGGGGCCGGGGTGGTGGGTGCAGAGGTCACATCTGTCCTCCATACTGGCTCATCCAGCGTGGTGGCGGATCGAGGGGCGAGGACAGTGGGTGCCAGGCTGTTCAGAGTGGGCATGGGAGCAGGGGTGGAGAACCGCCGGATCTCATAGGTCCTGGCTGTTTTCACAGGCGCCTGCTTGGCTGGGGTGGAAGAGGAACTGGGCTGCTGGGCTGGCTGGGTTGGAGGGCTCGGTGTGTCAGTGCTCGGGGGCTCCCCAAAACAGAACATGGCTGACTTTAGCTGGTAGGGCTGGTGACGCATGAAATCAATGGCCTTGATCCCCGATTTCTGGCTGGCTGCCTTCTTCACTTTGCTCTCTGCTTTGCTAGCCTGAGACTTGCTTGCTGCCAAGGGGTAGAAGGGGGAATGCAAGGGGTTGTAAGCTATCGGGGGTGGGGCGCGGATGTTGGGGGAGTACTTCCAGGATGGTGGGAGAGAAGGGGTGGGAGAGGGTGCCCTGGGCTTGGAGCCCGGTGTTGGAGCCGCCTCCACCACAAACTTGTCCATGCGGCTCTGTCGCTTGGCAAAAAGCTCTGCCCCTTTACCCTTCAGCTGTGGCATGTCATGGGCACCGTTGACTAGTCTGGCAGAGGCACCTGGCTGCTGAGGCTTAGGGGCGACTGGGGGGGGGGCTTTGAATTTGCGGCCTGAGGGCTGCATGAAGTTGCAGGCCTCGGCTCCTAGGCTGAGGAAATCCTCCTCAGGCCCCGACTCGAAGCCCGCCCCTGGGTGGTCGCCTTTGGGTTTCTCATCCAGGTTTTGCACCAGAGACAGAAGCTCGGGGTTGGGCGAATTCTTCTTCTTCTCTTCTCTAGGACTGAACATGGGCTTCTTGGTGCTTCGCCGGCGCGCCTCCTGCAAGATGCCCGTGCGGGGGGCTGGCACCGCAATGCGTTGCTCCCTGGATGCTAAGGTCTCAGAAGCAGGTCGTGGAGTAGCTGGGGAAACCACAGGATATGGCTGGCTGGGTAGCAGAGAGCTACTCGCCGTGCTGGGTTGGGGTGGGGCTGGGCTGATATACAAGGAGGAAGAAGCTGTCCCCCGTGGTGGCTGAGGTGTGGCTGCAACTGCGGCCCCCCCTGCTTTAGAGGGAGTGGCTAGAACTATGGAAGCCTTGGAAGTCCTGGCTGGGTTGGTGGGTGTCTTAGTCTCAGAAGCACGTTCGCCAGAGGCGGGCTGCAGTCCCCCTGGTGCTGTTGGAATATACAGAGGCGCTGAGGCGCTTGCTGGACCACCATGTGCCATTGCAGGCACAGCAGGAGGTGGCACAGGGGTTCCTGGTGAGAAAGGGGGGGCAACAGGGCTATGCCCCCCCACACTCTTCTTGGGAGCTAAAGGCCTGAAGATGACAGAGGAAGTCACAGGGCGCTGCCCGGAAAAGCCAGGCGTGAAGGGCCGTGCGGATCTGTTGAAGAAACTGTCTGTGCCTGAGGATGGCTGGGCACCTCCTCCAGTGCTGCCCACTGGAGCCTGGAAGTGGGCAGAGGTAAAAGATGGCAGCTTGCTGGGAACCTGCACTGCTTCCATGTGGATACTGAGAGGGGCCGTGTTGGCCTTCTGCGGAGTGGGCACATCTCCGTTCACCATGCTCTGCTTTGGCCTGACCCCTGCTGATGCGGGAGGGCTCTCTGGCTTCCCAGCTGGGGCTTTCTCCACTGTATACTGACCTGCCCTCTCCCTCTGCTGTTCAAATAGCCGGGCGCCCCTGCCAGAGGCCTCACTCAGACCCTGCCGCCGCTGCCCCTCCTGCTGCTCAGATTCTGGCTTGGGCTTTTCAATGTCCAGGTACGTGTTGTCCCAGTCCGAGTGGTTTGTTAAGCTTCGGGCATCTGAGAAGCCTTCCTCATCAAACTCCGACTCACTGGTTGGGAAGACACCATCCTCCTCCTCATAACAGCGGTCCTCATCAACGCTCCCAAAGCTGACCAAGGTGTACTTCTTAGCCCTCTGCCTGCGCTTCTTGAACATCAGCACGCCCTTGGAGTGAGGGTTCGGCGCGTCCGTCAGCAGGGACGCAATTGTCCGGCACTTGGTTTTGGCTTCTTTCACATTCTTCTCTTGGGTGCTCTCGCTGCGGTGCAGCTCTGCAAGGGACAAAGGGAGGCAGGTTCAGGGCTCTGCAGAGGGCTGGGCTTACAGAGCAACAACGGGACTGATTGTTTCTGGTGCCCACACTGGGAGTCACTCCCCCCTCACTCCAGACGAGAACATTAGGGAAAAGTGATTTGAACATAATGAAAATTGCAGCCTTCCCTTTTTTCATGCACACCCCAGGGGGCAGGCTTCCCCACCTACTGCCAGGGACCCTCACTCCTGGCCAGCCAGCCTGTGGCAGGGGCCAGAGGTGGCTCGGTCCCCATAACTTGCGCAGACAGACCCTCTGCTTTTATATCGCTGGCAGAACTGAACCTGGAGTCTCTGGAGCTTAGTTCATGAGCCCCTACGACCGGTACTAAAAGCCAGCTGGCTGGTAGCGAAGGCCGTAGGGCAGGCTCATTACTCCCTCTCCAGGTGGTGTGGGTTACACTGTCTCTCAGCAGCGATGGCCGCGCTGTGTACCGGATACGTGTTCCTGTTACTCAGCAGGACATTTCAGCATGAGTCTAGAATCCCAGCTTTGCAACTTGCATGGCCGCAGAGCCACTCGTGATCACCCCTGGGAAGCCCTGTGGGAGGCCTGGCACACAGACTCGTCCTTCCCTTTCCAGAGCTTTGTTTCCCGGAGGAATGGAGGCAGGCGGTCCCAGCACGGAGCCAATGGCTCTCCCGTGGCCTCTTGCCTGTGCCCAGCCTGCATGGAGTCTATGGTCAGCCAGGCCAGAAAGACTTCTGCACAGGCTTTCCCCTTGCCCTCGCTGCTGAAAAAGCCAACACCTGTTGGGGCCTTGGCCGAAAACACAGGCTCGTCATTTTCCACCATCTCTGCCAGCCAGCTGCCAGCAAAGCTTCTGGGATGGGACGGTGTGTTCTTTGCCCCCGGTGCAAGGTGAAGGGGGAGCTCTGAACCCAAGGGCAGCTGAGAGAGGAGAGTTCTTAGGCACCACTTGGGACCTGGACTCAGCAGAAGCCAGAAGGAAAAAGGGTCCCCAAGAGATTTCTCTTTCCTTTTTTCTTGCTCCTGACCCGTTCCACTGGGGGAAAGGCCTTTGCCTGCCTCTCGTCTGCCCTGCGTCCCTTTAACGGCAGCCTCCACACTTCAAGCAGCCACACCTTCCACTAGCTTGTGGAGTAACTGCCCAGCCCCTTCCCCTGGCTGTCCTTGGAACCGCAGCATTCCTGCACCCCACACACAGCCGAGGTAGCAGGGGAGGGCACCAATGCACTGCTGGGGATGCTGCTACTTCTCCCCGGACATGAGCTGTGCAGCTGCCCCAGTCCTCACCTTGGGCTGCTCTGCTGCAGGGCTTTGTGGCACCAGGGAAGAGCAGTTGTGGCCAAATTAGCCCACAACGTGAGGCAGCAGTGGGCACAGAACTTCCT
Organism: Pelodiscus sinensis; assembly: GCF_049634645.1. Lineage (NCBI taxonomy): Eukaryota > Metazoa > Chordata > Testudines > Trionychidae > Pelodiscus > Pelodiscus sinensis. The sequence continues at coordinate 3,868,704 of NC_134718.1, read as the reverse complement.
AACAATGATCCCAATGACTCCTCGTGGCCCTTTGGATCACCCCCTTTCCCACCCTGACAGCCCCTTCTGCAAAGTTCACAAAGCTGCCACAAGTGTCATTGGTCTGGGCACTCCAGGTTACGCCATTCAGGAGCATCGTCCGCTCACTGCAGGCTGTTAAAACAGGTCCAGGAATGCCAGAGGGGGTTGCATGCATGGAAGCTTTCAATGAATACAATGGAAGACTCCTCCATAGGTTTCCCTGGACCATTTCATAATCAACATCAAGGCTCCAGGATAGCTAGTCAGGCAGCTCCAGCCGTAGGGCCAACAAGGAAAAGATCAGCTCAGCGGTTCCCAACCTTTGCCAGATGGGACCTACCCATTCTGACAATTCAGGAAGACTTGGTGACCCAGGGCAGTTAAAAAAATGTGTGAATGGCTCCTTAAGAGCCACCTGGGGAGACACTTGGTGACCCTTTTGAAATGTAACGGTGACCCCTATTTGGGTCCCGAACCATAGGTTGGGAAACCCTGCCACATCTTTTCCATCCATGTGCGGAATAAATGTTTTTATCTGCTCCGAGGCATGTGCAAATGTGCACCACCACTAGAAACACAAACATAGCTCTGGGAGCTCTGCTAATCAGCTGGGCACATTTGAATTTCTCCCGATCATCGCCCAGCTGAGAGGGAGCCAGCCCTCTCCCTTGTGCAGCGAGAGGGCTGGTAATTATGAGGAGAGATGCCAGTCTGCTAAAGGGAAAAGAACAGGTGCCACTTTTGCACCGGCAGGCGCTGAGCTAGGAACCCTTCCCCCCACTCTTACAGAGTGGGTCAGTTCAGCGTCGTTGAATCAAGACTCGCTGTTCACTTTCGCTCCCTGCGACTTGGTGCTCGCCTGGCTTTGCCCTTCTGGACCCGGCCGTGACCCAGGGCAGCTGTCACACCTGAGTTTTCTTTCAGGAAATGAGCTAGCCTCACTGTCCAGAACCACTCGCCTTGGGTGGGGGAGACATCTGGCAAATGGTGGGTGCAGGCACAGGTGACAGGTGAAGTCTTGGCTCTGGAGTGTGGGGCTGTAAGCCATGGGGAGGCTGAAAGGTCTCCAGGGTGCAATTCACCAGCACCGGGCCCTGCCTCAGTAACAATTTCCAGATTCAGTTTCCCACCAGTCACAAGTGGCCAGTGCATCTCGCATCATTCTGAGATCCCAGCCTCCTCTGGGCTCGCTAGAGCTGGACTCCCTGAGCTTCGAGGTTCCTTGGCCCCTTATGGCTGCTTGTTCAGCCCCGTCCCGACACCTTGGCTTCCTGCCCACCCCTCAGTTCCTACTGCCCGGCTAACCACAAGAAAGCACTTTGCTTCCCCATCCTCCCCGGCACAATGGTCCAAGGATCCAAGTCACAACGGTGAGACAGACACAAGAGGGAAATGCTCCTCTGGCTACGCACAGCGCCTGGCGAGGAGAGCAGAGGTAGGAAGGAAGGTCTGTACCTGCATAGGGCTGATCCAAGCTCTTGAAAGCAGCATCCAGGCCCGGAGACTCGGGCATGTCAAACAGTCCATTTAACTCGCAGCTCTCCATAGGGAGAGAGGCAGAGTGGCTCCCTGCTGGAGCAAAACCAAAACTCTCAAGTGTCCAAGCCCTGTGCTATCAGCTCCACAAGCCTTTTAAAGCCTCTCTTTTGTCTCTTCGGCACTGCTGCCCAAAGCATGAGGTCACCCGCTCTATTTTTGGTCTCTGAGCTTCATTTCTGGGCAGCGTGATGGACATTGTCACCTGCCACTTACACTCTCTCCCCTCCTCTTTCCACCCTCTCTAGCCTGGGTTTAAAAATAAGAAACTATGCTGGCTACTGGCAATCTTTGTGCAAGCGTCAGACAATGAACCGTGATTCCGGCCCTTCTTTGCGAAGCATTCGTAGCAAACGTACTAGTTTCTGGACCCATCCTTGGGTGGCTGCTCCCAGTCCCCCAGCATGAGGAGTGGGAGAAATGCCCACAAAAGGAGGGGTCCATTCCGCAAACACTCAGAGACCATGTTCTCAGATCAAGACAAGGAGGGAGAGCTGCTCTTTTCCTGTGTGTATCACTGTGCCCTAGGAGAGCCAACCCAGGACAGGGATTGGGACTACGTTGACAGAGGGGTGGCATGGCACCTCCTGCCTGTATGTTCATGGTTGAGTATGGGAGACCACGAATGGATTGGCTGCAGGGGGGTTGTTACCTAAAGGGCTGAAGGGTATTGGTACGTCCGTTGGAAGGGCCAAGGAATGGGACTAGAAGCAAGGCCCTGGATGCACAGACTGGGGTGTCTTGGCAGAGCTGTGCCAATGCCTGGCGCTGGAGCGAGGAGGGGGATGTGGGATAGAATTGGGTTAGAATAATGAGAGGACCAGCTGGGCCTGGGTAGTGGGGGTGGGGTAGGGAGTGATGTGCAGGCCAGAGCTGGAGTTTGTTTTCAAAGCAGGGTGGCGGTGGCTTCACAAAGCTCTCCACACTAGGAATGTAATAGTGGAGTTGATTAACTGATAAGCAAAAGCTTATAGGTCAATGCTACAGACCACACAAATTCCCCTCTTCCCCTCACCCTGGCAGTACATTTTTTAGCTGTTTTTTAAACTGGCTCCCCTCGCGGACCAGCTCCCACCTGGCGCCCCGCACTGCTGCCTCTGATACAGTGGCTGCTGGCCCCACCCCCAGGGACTGTAGAATAGTCGACTAATCAATAAAATGTCTGGAGTTACTCGACTATTCAATTAACCGATATTGAACATCCCTACTCCACACTGCAGCTCAACTCTCTGTTAAAAAGCCTTGCCAGGCAATCCTCCTGTCACAGCCAGAGATTTAGCACCGCAGTGCCCCAGGAAGCAGGCAACTCCTCTCTAGTATTCGCACAATCAGAGTAAAGGCCAAGGAACTGGCCGAGCTCATGAAGTTCAGGGAATGGGAGCTTGGGAAGTTTGATCCCTGAAGAACAGATCTGCTCTAACAAACCTGGGCTCTCGGAGCATGATCAAACAATAGCATTTAATTCTCTTCTGTGCATTCAGGAATAAAGTATTTTAGGGAAAAGTCCTATAGAATCTCTTAGGCTGTGTCTAGACTGGCAAGTTTTTCCGCAAAATCAGATGATTTTGCGGAAAAAACTTGCCAGCTGTCTACACTGGCCGTTTGAATTTCCGCAAGAACATTGTCGATCTCATGTAAGATCATCAGTGTTCTTGCGGAAATACTGTGCTGCTCCCATTCGGACAAAAGCCCTCTTGTGCAAATCATTTGCGCAAGAGGGCCAATGTAAACAGCACAGTACTGTTTTCCGCAAAAAAGCCCCGATCGTGAAAATGGCAATCGGGGCTCTTTTGCGGAAAACCGTGTCCAGATTGGCCACGGACGCTTTTCCGCAAAAAGTGCTTTTGCGGAAAAGCATCCTGCCAATCTAGACGTGCTTTTCCGAAAATGCTTTTAACAGAAAACTTTTCCGTTAAAAGCATTTTCGGAAAATCATGCCAGTGTAGACGTAGCCCTAGAGCATGGAAACCTCTTCAAGCCATTTTAACCAACCCATGGGTGTCTGTAGCAGGGATCTTGTTCCCTTTCACAGTCAAACAGACAGTTGAACCATTCTACAGGAGGGATATAGTGCCACTCTATAGGTTTTGAGAGTTAATTTCTATAGAGCCCTTTTAGTTAATTTCTATTGTAGAGCAGATAGACCTTGGCCATCAGCACGAGGGATAGAACCTGCCATCTTAGGGGCTAAAATTACGTTCCTCTACCATCTGAACTCAAAACCCAGGGCTCTCCGCTAAGTCTGTTAAGGTTCCCCAGGGTTAGCACCTGGCAGGCCGCTGCCACCATATTTACCTGCGCTTCCCAATGGCCATAGATCACCATCCCCAGCCACTGAGAGCTGCTGGAAGCAGTGTCCAGTTCTGCGCCACCTCCCATGGCTCCTTTTGGCCCGGAACAGCAACCGGAGACCAACGGGAACTGCAAGTGGCCATACCTGCGGAGGTGCAGGTAAATACAGTGGCAGCAGCCTGCCAGGAACTAACCCCAGGGAACCACTGCCATTTAATTGCCCCACCCAGCACTGTAGAATGCTGATTTGTTCTGATTCTTTAGAAATATTCTATAAGGACTAGCTTATGCAAGCTTGGCACTGATCCTGCAGAAAAATCATCTTTACTACCCTGAAATCAGTGGAACTACTTGCTGTACTAAAGTTAAGCATATGCGGAAATCATTGCAGGATTGCGACTTAAGAACAAAAGCAAGTGAAAACAAAAAACAGCAGAACCATTCACATACCTAAAACTGTTTGCCATAGACTAATTAGACTTAGTGAGAGCTATTATTGAAAGAGACCCAAGTCCTAAAAAGCTTTATGAAGTATTCTCCATAAAAAGTGGGGTTTTCCCACCAAAGCTCATGATACCATCTACATGTTTTGTTAGTCTTGAAGTGCTACTAGACTATTTGTTGTTTTTTAAGTTTTTCTATAAAAGAAGGCAGGTATACTGCTACGATCAGAAATGGGAATCTATTCTTGTGTGATTTAGTAATTATGGACAGCTGCTCTTTCATGTGGTGTCCCCTGGAATTCTATTTCCCAGCTATTTCTGTTTCTGAAGGTCATTTTTCCAGAGCTGATGTTGGAGATAACTCACTCACTTAGTCATTAGAGGTCGTGGAAACTTCATGTTCTTTACACTTCAGGTTATTTCAAAATATGATTTTGAATAGGTTCCACTGGACTCCAATGCTTTTCTGTATTCACTGCCGGCTTATCAACCCACAGCTAGTGTTGGAGTTGCAAACAATCAGTTTATAAATAAGGACTATGTTAGTTTCTTTAAATTAAAGGCATCACTCTTAGGACAAAAAAAGCTCTTTCCTCAATCCTAGGTATTGGAACACAACCATCAAAGATGGTTTACTGATTTAAGCTCTCAATCAGCAAAGGTTTTAAAATATGCTTCACTGTGTGCTTGTGCTTAAGTCTGTCCTTATTTGGCAAAGCACTAACCCATATGCTTAAATTCTACTGAAGTCATACTTCAGCGCATATTTAAAATTCAGTCTATACTTAAGTACTTTGCTAAATCAGGTCCTTAATACTGTGAGGGTCCAGATTTTCAAGTCATCAGTGATTTTTAGGAGTTCAATTTGAGAGACCACCTGAGGGGGCCCTGGTTTTCAGGGACACGGTGCTCAGCCCTTTCTGCAAATCAGCCTTTATTAATGTATAGTCCAAGGCACTACTCACTTTGGAAACTCTTGGCTCGGAAGACTTAAGACCCAACTAACCTTCTGTGCCAGTAGGTGAGAGTTATAACCAGAGCGGGAGCAAAGGCATCTCCATTTCTTGCAAAGTCCTGTGAGCCTTGCTATTTCTCCCTGGAGCCCTGAACTATCTGGGGGAGATGCTGCTCCCTCGGGCCAGGTCCCTCCCGTCAGAAAGTGCCCGCCTCACTGGCTGGATGGCAAAGTGCTCCCCACTTCAGAAAACTGCATGTGTGGCCAGCTTTGCCTCCCCAACACTTTGCTCTCAGCATCCCCCGGGCTACAACTGGGGAGACTTTCTTCTTGCGAGGTTCATCGCTGCCGTGGCTCACTGGAGTAGCACAAAGCAGCCAGAGCCCAGCAGCGAGTCTGGCTTTTGCATTTTTTGTGCTTGCACCGCATCACTGATGTGTCCCCTCATCTGCAATGTTGTTGTAACCACGTGGGCCCCAGGTTACATGAGAGACAAGTGGGTAATAGCTCTGGTTGGACTAACTTCCCTTGGTGAAAGAGAGACGCTTTCGAGCTACACAAAGCAGGTCTGGAGAAAAGCTCCATCTGGCTCAAAAGCGTGTCTCTTCCAACAACAGAAGTTGGTTCAGTAAAGATATGACCTCCCCCACCATGTGTCTCTCATATTCAGGGTGTCATTCACTGGAACCCCAGCCCCTCCTCAGGGGAACTATAGCCAGCTATCCTCGCTGCCTGTAGCTGTGCATTTGATTAGTCCCGAGTCTCGTTGCATTTGATTGACTTCAGCCCATTTCTCCCATGTCAGGCTTCCTGCTACATTTAAATAGCCCGTCCTCCAGGGAACCAACTGCGCAACTCCTTCGCATGCTGCTACATGCACCGGCCTCGCCTCTCCATACTGCACGCCAGTCACCAAAATGAGTGTTAGTGTTATTGACTGTCCTTAGCGGTTAAGCGCAGTGTGCTCAGGACTGCAAAAGAATCAAGTAAAACCCTGCCCAGAAGAGATTGCAATGCCCATGCTGGAGTGGGAGGTGTAATTTCCAGCACAGGTGGACATACCTGTGCTAGCTCCGATTGAGCGACTGCACTAAAATGGGCAAGCAAGGAGCCAGCCTTTCTGAGTACAATCCCATCGGAAACCGCAGGTACTTATTCAGGGTGGCTTGCGTGTCCTGCAGCCATGGCTAACCTGCTATTTGTCACTTGCTAGTGTGATCTGAGCTAATGTGGATATGTCTATGTGAGCTGTAAATTATACCTCCCACTCTCCCACAGGCAGACCCACGTGCTGGGAGAAGTGGGGACATGCTGAGTTAAAGTTCTGTTTGTTGTAAACCCTCCTCTCTTCTGCAGTCAAGAATATGGAGGTGGAGAGGACATTTGCTTGAGACACATGAGTGTCCAATGGCCGCGAGGGAGACAAGGCAGAAGTAGTACTATCGCACCCGGAACGGACACTGGCAGGACTCCAGTCCAAACCCCCTCCCAGCCAGACATCATGAGCCGTTAATAACTATTCTCTCTATTCTATTCTTAGTCAATTGTGTAGCACTGCACAGCGGTTCTACCTAATCCACATGGCTTTCGTTGCCTTAGGAGAATGTCATGGGGAGCTGTATGAAGTATCTTACTAAGGCCAGCGTGTGCTGTGTGCACTGCATTTCCTTCAGCTGCTAAGCCTCTTCTCTTTTCACATGGCTGTTTGATCACTTTGGCTTTCCTTACTCTATGTTGCTTCTTATCTATCACCTTATTTTCTGCTGGTGCTTCCAAGCTGACTGTGTCAGTAACTTCACTGGAGCTAAACATGCTGCTCTAATTCTATTCATTGCTGCGCCTCTTTCCTAAATTGGTTCAGGAGAAGTGGTGGATCCAATAAGATACTTAGGCTACGTCTACACTGGCCAGTCTTGTGCAAGAACATATGCAAATGAGGAGTGGCAATGAATGTCGCCATACCTCATTTGCATACTTAATGAGCTGCCATTTTGCACAAAGGGCTTTTGTGCAAGAGCCGTTCTGCCTGAAAACAAGTGGCAGAATGGCTCTTGCGCAAGAGGGGGTTTTTGCGCAAGAAGGAGCAGGACAGGGACTGGAACCAGAACTGGTTAGCACCTTCCACCCCCAAACCGTACCCATTGGTCAGACAGCGCCTCGCTGAGCAACAGCACTTCTCGGTCTTAGTGACCATGTGACTGGGACCGTGGAAGAGTCACGACTGTCAGCGCTGTGGGGTGAAGCAGCAAAGCTCCTTCAAATTACTGGTCAGATGGTCAATGACCCTAGTACCTACATGCCAGTAACAGGCAGATCACACCTCAGTTAGGCTCCCCTCGCTGCAGTGGAGTGAGGCAGTTGTCACCATCCCCAGGGAATTGTACACACCCTCCACTGCATAAGGGGTTTATTTATAGGCAGCCCGCTACGCTGAATGGGGTGGCCTGTACGTCAGAGCAATGGCTAAAATAAAAGGGTTTCCTTTTCCAGTGCAGGGTGCCGTATCCTGGTGAATCCACTTAGGCAGCTGGGTCCATCTCAAGCAGAGGAGGAAATTCTCCCCACCCTTCCTCCACACCATATATAGAAAGACTTGAGTTCTAGGGGCTAAAAATAGCCTCGCAGATAAGTTTGAATTGAGATATTTGGAGGCACTTCTGCACTGACTTAAATTCCTACCACAAGATAACAAGCTGGGACCAGAGTCCTGAACTGTGTATCTGTCTTCTGCCTGCGGTTGGCACCTCTGTGAGGAAGGGTGGGAAAGTCTGAAGCTGTTCCACATCTGAGGCCATCGATAGCGTTGCTAGCAACAAAAGAAACTGTTCTAATGAGGTGAATGAGAGGAAAGAAGTTGGTGAAAGATGGATTTCAGAACAATAAAACGGTGCAAAGGTTTCCTGCAGTCTGAGGTCATAGCTATGGGCCTGCAGTCTGAGTCATATCTTTGAGCTGGGCGAATAACAAAGTTTTCAGCTTGCTAGCAATTCTGACCAAGCACAAAGTAACCGTGATTGCAGCTTAAATTGAAAAATGGTTTTCAACATTTTCAGTGCCTCAGAAAGTTGTTTTTCCCCCATTTTCAGCGCTTTTCAATGGTTTAACTAATTTTTTAATAAAAGGAAATTTCCAAGCAGTCATTTTCCATCAAACCATTGAAACATGCATTTTAAAAATATCAGTGTTGGGTGGGTTTTCCAGAATTTTTTCTCTAAACCGAGCAATTTGGCTAAATGGACACATACTAGAAACATTTTGGTGTCACTAAATCCGCATTTTTGTGTGAATATTTTTAGTTGAAAACTTTCACCCAGTTCTGCCTCTCATACAGCTTTGGAGAACCATGGAAACTTACAGACCGCTTGTGCCAGCCCCGCTGATTCCAGTCTCCGCTCCCTATCGACCTCCTTTGCTTCTTAGTCCTCTTGACTCTGCTACCACAGCCATATGTCCATTGTCCACCCTTACTATTGCCTGTGCTTCTCATCGCATAACAGGCTTGGTTCTCCATTGCTCTACACTTACAGGATCAAACCATCCACTGGTGTTAATGGGGAAACTCTATTAGCTCCTTCTGCTGTGATGAGTGAGTGTGGAACCTCTGAAAATGGGGGTGCATTTTACATCCACCTTGTACAAGTGTGAAAAGAAGCACAAGGCGCAAGGCAGCAGGTGAAGCAGACCAGTGAACAGCTACATTGGATAAATACCGCCCAGATGGAAATGACGAGAGTCTGCGTTAGAAACTGGAAGATAAGCAGAGAAGAGAGGACTTGTTAAAGACTGAGCATCACGTGGGTGAGCATTGGATCTCTAGTTATTATTTATTAATGCCCCCACTGGTCTAGATGAAGGTTTAAATGCCACTGTAATCAAATTTACCATCACCACCAGAATTGGAGGGGTAGTAAACGTGGAGAGGGGTATTGACGTGACCTATAATGTGATCTGGAAGGTCTGCATGCAGTGAGATGAGCGGAGTGGCCATGAATGTAAAGGTCTATGTGTGTCCTAGGCAGTACACAGCATAATTACAAGGCTGAGTCTGTGAAAGCCCCAGGCAAGTAGGAGATAGCAGCTGTGGCATGAGCTCTGTCCAGTGCAACACTCCTACAGAATGTGGATAAGGATTCATCTAGTCCCCTGTTTTTGGACAAGAGGCTCATCCAGGGGAGGAAATGGGGTGACTCTGCATAGCCCTGTTGCAACCACCCCTGGCCTTCTGTGTGCAGTTGGGTATCTCTGCAGCAACAGAATGAGAATGATGAATTACAGAGCAGACAAAGAAGCTGCAGCTTTAAAGGAGAGACGAGAGAACTGGAGCAACGAGAAGAATCAGAAGGACCTTCAGGGATGGGGTTGTCTGTTCACACGCTGCAGGGCAGGACAGGGGTCTGTGGCTGAAGCTAACGATGGAAGCCCTCTGACCATAAGAGCAGGTGAGCCATGGAACAGACCTCATGCCCAGCGGGCAGCAGTGTTATACAGCTTAGATACAGTGTTACAATGTGATGCGGCAATATTCTGCGAAAAGCAGGTATTTGATTGGACAATGGAAATGGTTTCCAGTAGTCTCACTGCCTGTAAGTCCAGCACTGTGCTCCCAATACGGACCCACTGAGTCATCCCCCCCACCACACACACACAGAGTCCAGTCCGCTTTTTAAAAACAGCTCAGTTCAGACCAAAATCTTGATTTGCCCCGAGGCTCCAAGTGCACCCCCCCTCCACCATCCCTGTGGGCTTTGCTGGGCTTCCAGGAGGGGGGGATCCTGCACCAGGAAAGGGCAGGTGATGTTTGCCCAAGGAAGCTAAGAGGCTTCTCAAGGGAGGGCAGCTCTAAATTGTGTATCCGCTCCCCCAGAATCAGCAGCAGCTGTGCTGAATCCAAGCAGTGTAGTAACACCGCTTTCCAGGCCAGCGCCATGTTGCTGTGGGGCTGCTCCAGCTGGCCTGAGCCCATGCAGCAAGGGGCACTGTATGCCCCTCGCAGGCCCATAGTGCGAGCGCCCATGGCAGCCAGCAAGTCCCAGGGCTCAGTCAAACCCACGAACTGTAGAATGGATTTCTTTTAGGAGTTCCCCGGTGCTCTTCACCATGGCCTGGGAACCTTTGCTGCTCCTGCCGTGCCCGCCCAGGGTTCTGTGCCCCGGGTTTGTGGCTGGTCATTGATCACACCCGTTGTGCTGAGGCCTGACCGGGCAGAAAGGTTTGCCTCCACCCTCTCAGGCAGCCCAGGAAGGGTGTGTCCACACAGCACTCTGAGCTGGAAATAAGTACGCACTTTGCGCTACCCAAATTGCATAGCTTATTTCAAAACAGCTTATTTCCTCATTTGGCACTGTCTGCACAGCACCAAATTTCAAACTAACTCGCTGTTCCTAACCCTCAAGGGTTACTGGGATGTTGGAATAAGTCGCCCATTATTTCGAAATAACGAGCTGCTTCAGTAGACACAGAGTAGCTATTTCGGCGTACTTCCAGTATCCCAAAATAGCGCTGCAGTGTAGACGTACCCTAAGAGGCCATGTGAAGTGCCAGGGGGTTCTGCTGGGGTCTCTTCCATCGGGGCTGTGGCTGAGAGAAGCCCCACCGGTGCGTATCCGGAGAGGAAGGCACTAGCTCAGTCTGCAGTAGCGCTAGGACACCCCCACTATAGCTAGCAACGTCTGCGCGTCACCTCCGGCCGTGAGTGATGATTCTGTCCTCCGAAATGCTGTGATTTGAACGTGTGGCTTTCCTGGGAGCCCTCTGTGCTGACTCTATCCTTGGAAATAAGCCCTGATGTTAAACCATTGCTCATGGCGGGCTCGCCGATCGGGTGGCAAAGAGCAGCTGGACATGCCTTTCCCAGCATTCACCTCATGCTTGTACATTATTCAAAGGGGAAAAAATAGCCTCAGTCAGGGGAGGCAGAAATGGCCTAAACAGGGATGAATTCTGCTCAGGTTATGGAGCAAACAGAGCCAGGCAAGGCCTGGCCTTGCACTATTATTACTGCCACACTGGGTCCAGGCTAAGGAAGCATCTGCCTTGTGACATTGGGGCAGAGCAATAGCTCCTGGCCCTGCCCTGAGGAGGGAGCTTAGCTTTTAGCAATCTCTTCTCGGGCAAGGAGACACGGCAGCATCTCTCTGAGAAAGGGAGAGAAACCGCTGTAGCAGTGGCCTCAACACTGACTCTCAGACTCGGCTCCCCCAGAACCAGCAGCAGCTGTGCTGAATCCAAGCGGTGTAGTAACACCGCTTTCCAGGTCAGCACCACGTTGCTGTGGGGCTGCTCCGGCTGGCCTGAGCCCATGCAGCAAGGGGCGCTGTGTGCCCCTCGCAGGCCCATAGTGCGAGCTCCCATGGCAGCCAGCAAGTCCCCGGGCTCAGTCAAACCCACAAACTGTAGGATGGATTTATTTTAGGTGCAGGAGTTCCCCTGGTGCTCTTCACCATGACCTGGGAACGCCTTTGCTGGTCCTGCCATGGAACCGTCATGATCATCTAGCCTGACCTCCTGCTTGTCACAGAGCCTCCCCCACCTCGCAATAGCTGCTAGCCTCTGGACGAGTTACTGACCTCCTCATAGCTGGTTTAAAGATGTCACGTTACAGAGAATCCACCATTCACCCTAGTTCAGAGCAGCAGGTGAGCTGGGCCTCACGCTGCAGAAAGTAACTCCCCCACCATGGTCTCTGCCAGTCTGACCCAGGGGAAACCTTCCCAACCCCAAATACGCTGATCAGTTAGACCCTGAGCATGTGGGCAAGACCGGCAGCCAGGCACCTGGGAAAGAATTTCTGTGTATAACTGTGTGCCCTCCCCTTCTTGTGTCCAATCTCCAGCCGCTGGAAATGTTTGCTACTAGCAGGAGCAAGTCTGGTGGTTAGAGCAGGAAGCTGGGAGTTGGGGTTTTATTTCCAATTTGCTGTGTGACCACAGGTGAGTCTTTTAACGCTTCTGTGCTTCCATTCCCCCATCTGTAATATGGGGGTAAAGGACTGACCTGCGGCACAGTGTGAATTAAGGTGTGTATTATCTGATTGTGCAACAGTTTGGGATTCTCGCATGACAGATGCCATTGTACAACATATTGATAGAGCTGCCCAGGTCACAGTTCTAAAGAAAGGGTGGATCTTGCCCTGTCACCATGGAAGGAGTTAAAATACTGCCTGGGTAGCAGGTAAGATGGCCAAGACTGAGGGAGGTGGAACCCAGATTTCTCCTTCCCCTTCTCCTTGCTGCTAGTTCTTGAGAGGAAATGGTAGAAGGGTGAAGGAAATAGACAAGGAAGGCCGGCGAAGAATGTAACACAGGGAGAAATGGCCTTAAGCTAATGATGAAAAAGGCAGATTTAGATCAGATGAAAGGGAAAACACACTCGTTGGAAAAGCAAGTAGAGGAGCAGCAATCAAAGGAGATCACAGAGGTGTTACCAATGGAAATGTTCAAAAGCAATGAGGATGGAGGAGCTGGCTGTCACGTTATTGGATTTTAAAGTGAGCAGACAGATCACTGCTGCACCCCGGGGGTGTTTGCCCCAGTCTGTCCAAAGGGGGCCATGTGAGGTGTCAAATGAAAGCTCATGTTCTACTGATTCTATATATGCTACTCGTGTATTTGTGTGATGTCTGTATGTGGAGTCATGAATGTGGAGACATGACTCCGGGCTGGTACTGTCAATGTTCTCTGCCTGAGACAGAGCAATGGGCCTGGACTGCCTGTTGTAAAGAAGGAATGTCTAATGAATGACTATGCTGATTAGCAGGGCCACAAGAACAATGGTTCTCAGGGTGGCCAATACACACCTGAGGAATGCGACTGGAAACCTGCAACCAGTCAGGGCATAACGGCTGCCAGCATGTGAAACACAGACAGGTCACTTGACCATGTGACCTGCTCCAGCTTGGGAGACCCCTGGAATGGATATAAAATGCCATGAGGCAGACTCCATCTTGTCTCCAATCTTGCTACTGATCCCAGATGCAGCCTCATGAGGGACAGAGAGCCGGGAAGGATTGCTGACCCATCCTGACATAGGATGGACACTGGAGACTGCTAAACTGGCAGTTTGTAACATCTCTGCTAAGAGCCTGCATCAAGAACTTGGGGTATGTCTACACTACCCCCCTAGTTCGAACTAGCGGGGTAATGTATGCATACCGAACTTGCTAATGAAGCCCGGGATTTGAATTTCCCGGGCTTCATTAGCATAAAGCCGGCGCCGCCATTTTTAAAAGCCGGCTAGTGCGAACCCCGTGCCGCGCGGCTACACGCGGCACGGACTAGATAGTTCGGATTAGGCTTCCTAATCCGAACTATCTGTACGCCTCGTTCCACTAGAAGCCTAATCCGAACTATCTAGTCCGTGCCGCGTGTAGCCGCGCGGCACGGGGTTCGCACTAGCCGGCTTTTAAAAATGGCAGCGCCGGCTTTATGCTAATGAAGCCCGGGAAATTCAAATCCCGGGCTTCATTAGCAAGTTCGGTATGCATACATTACCCCCTAGTTCGAACTAGGGGGGTAGTGTAGACATACCCTTGGTGACTGGTGCATGTAACATGTTCTCCTCAACAACCTGACTCTCACACTTTTCTTTCTTTTGTTAATAAACCTTTAGATTGTAGATTCTAAAGGATTGGCTCAGCATGACCTTGTGGGTAAGCTCTAAAGTGGAAATTGACCAGGGATTGTAGACGGAGCTTGGTCCTGCCTTGAGGGCGGGGGGCTGGACTCGATGACCTCTTGAGGTCCCTTCCAGTCCTATTATTCTATGATTCTATGATCTGTGACTTTTTCTTTGGGGCCGAGAGGGCCTGTCTGGGGTAGGTGGGATCAGGTTCTATAACCCCTCACCTGTGTGCAGGCCTGGGGCTGATGGTGGCGCAGGGAGAGCTGGGGTATCGGAGGGGTTTTGTTTGTGAGGCTTCTGGCTGGCCGGATTGGCAGCTGGAGCGCTCGGTGGGACTGGTTGTGGCCTGTTTGAAGGTCTCCAATCTGGGGCTGTAAGGAGCCCCGAGTTTGAGCAATTTGCCCTGAGCGGACGCCCTCAGCGGTGCCCAGACCCAGCTTGCTCCGTCACACTGGCCCAAGCTGATTAGACTTGGTTACTTTGGAGATCTCTTCCAGCCCCGATTCCCACGAACCCTGACAATTGCTCAGTTTGATCTATGAAGCAGGCAGAAGTTGAGTGGAAAAACTCAAAATCAGAACCAGAGAAGTGTGAGATACAAAGCTCTTGTTAGGTCACCTTGAGAATGCCTACCTTGCATTGTCTGTGGTCCTGTACTTGGCCAGCCACACTACAGTGTGGAACTGGATTTAGCCTGGCTGGGCCTGGGTCTCACAGCCATGCTGCCATTTCCGTATGGCACTGCACAGACCTTCTGATCAGGGCCTGCGGCTTGAGCTGCATCCACACCGGGAACCAGCAGGGCTTGGACCCAAGTCATAGCAGAACTCAGGCTTGGACCCATTTCCTCGCAGGGTGCTAGATCCTGGCTGCTGGGTCACTCGATTCACACTGATTTGTGAGTGGACAGAAGGGGGGTTGGGCTCAGACCTGAGTCAGAGCCAGGCCTAGTGTGTAGTGTCGATGTACTCGTCTAGTCCATTACCCAGAGGCCAGGGCAGGGTTGTTCCCTCTTGTGTATTCTCTGGTGTTTGTCCCAGTTTAAATATCTCCAGTGAGGGCATTTGGCTGCAGTTCCCCCTCGCTTCACCTCCTGGGCACGCCCATTTGCCCAGGCACGAGAAGCAATCTCCTGTACGGGAACTGGCCATCCACTGCCACGTGCAGACACATGCGCATGCCTGCGGGTGCAAACAGAGCTGCAGAGAAATCACCTCCCAAGGGGTAGGGAAGTGGACGGGCCCCCTGCGATGGCAGGGGAAGGACCAGGCGCAAGGCAATATAAGCCATTGGTACCAGGCTGTGGGGTTGGCCCTGCCCCGCAATGCTCCTTAAGCAGGAGGGCTGGGGGTGAGCCCCTTGGAGCCCATCTGCCCTGCTCCTTTGCATGGACACAGCAGTGGCTAGCGAGTGAATGGGGCTGCTTTGTCCCTAGGCAGGCTCAGGACTCACCCCTGAGTCGCTCCCATGGAGCACGGGCACTATCAGCATCCTCTTTAACCTGCTCAGTCCCAGGGCCAGCCATCACCCTCCTGTTGTCAGTAGAACTCGGGGGGGGGGGATGTGCTTGGGTTCTAGACTGCTGGCTGCCTGCTGGAGGGGAGCCTGAGAGACCTAAGCCACCGGCTCAGACCCTGCAGAGCTGGCCTGGCTCTGCCTCCTTCCATGCGAGAGAAGCCAGGCGAAGGCCCTTCAGCCTGGGCAGGGGATTAGGCCAGGGGAGGGGGAGGTGTGTCGGGGGCACTTACTGGCTAGTTTGGCTTTCTCTGCGTAGGTGGTGGTTAAATCTTCATCGACGGGGTGCTCTACGGGCCCCACCATGGGGATGAGGTGGCGCTCCGCTCGGATGGTCTTGGTGGCATGGGGCAGGAGCATGGCCTCTGGGGAGAGCTCCCTGCTCTCCGCTGGGGGCCGCTGCAGCAGCTCCTCGCTCTCTGAGAAAGGGGTGTCCATGTGGCTGCCGGGCCGGTGCCCACGTTCTTTCTCAGCCACTCCACTTGTGTCCGCTCCGCCCTGGCCGGCCTGCGCCGCTGCCTCGGGGGTGCTGTCATAGCCGCTCAGCTCCGACAGGGACACCTCGTCCTGCGGCTCGCCCGGCTTGTTGTTGGAGCCCCCAGGTGGAGATCGAGGGCTCTTCTTGCGGGCCCTCCTGTGCTTCTCCTGGGCAATGTTATCGGCATCGCTGTCTGTCTCGCCGTAGTAGGCCTCGCTGTCAGGAGGTGACGTCAGGCTCCCCAGCTGCTGCTGTCGCCGGCGCTGTGGCTCGGGTGGAGGGGTGGGGGTGGGCCCAGCTGTCTCTGGGCTGACTGGGGAGGCTGGGCAGAGCACTAATGGCTGGCCAGACCTGTCCTCACCAGCCGCCCTGTGGAGAGGAGGAGAGACTTGGTGAATTTCAGTCCATGGTGGGATTTTTGGGATGCATAGGGGAGGGACAGGGCCTTATGTGCCTACCCCTGGATGGCCCAGCCCAAATTCAAACCCACTGCTCGCAGGCGCAGCTCAGGGGCCTGCACCAGGGCCCTGCCGCATGGACATCTCCCTGCTTCCTGGCGTGGCTGTGCTGCAAAGCATGTGAGCTATACCTGCCACACAAGAACATCAAGTGGCAACCCACCTCCCCACCCCCCGACAGCGGGGGCTGCTATGCCTCTCAAAGGCTAATTGCCTGCAGGCCCCCCCAGCTGGGGCCAGGCGCATCCTCCTGGCCCACCACCCCAGCTTGGCTGGGGAGAGCTGTAACTCAGCCCTGTGCACTGGTTTTTGACTGTACCTCTCAAGGGCTCAGTTCCTGCCAGGAAAAGTCAATGGCAGTTTTACTTGCAAAAGGCTGAGTCAGGACTCCCTGATTTGGCTCCTTGGTGTCTCACTGGGGCCCAGTCCTGCCGTTATAATTGCCCAGAACCTGCTGTATCAGAACTCCCACAAGGTTGTGCCTACACCCACAGTGGCACGTGCAGTACAGGCGCAGTACGGGTGTAGCTACACCTGGTAGAGGAAGGCAGGCTGTATCTGTACTTGCCTCTGTGGTGCAGTTACATGCCGCAGTGCAAGACAAGGGAGGTGACTAGATGTTACACTACTAAAACGGCAGTCTCAGCTGTGGTAGGCACAGCTTGGGTGTGTAGAGAGCCAAGCAGGGCACGTCCCCGGGGGTTCACGTGTGTTAGGCACTCTACTCACCTAAACGGTGTGTCTCCGTCTCCACTACTGCGTATGCCTGTGTGTGCAGAGCTGGTCGCTCGCACCACAGTCATGCAGGCACCACGTAAGGACTTGGTGGCTGGCACGCAGCCAGGGCAAAGGTGGTGCAGCAGAGATGATGTGAAAATCGTGTGTGGTGAAGCAGACAGACTTTAACTCCCATGAGCCTTGTAAGGGAGGTGGAGCTTCGTGGGTGCTTGTATTGCACATGTTCAGAGCAGGTGGGTCTCTTTTAAATATAAAGGGTGCTTGAGTGGACTGAAACCCCCAATTTAATACATTTATAAACACTGAAATGACAGGCCCTACCTTCTTTTTCCTAAAGGTATTTGGGTACATAGGAGCCTAAATCCAATTGACTGTCTGTGGGATTTTGGCGCCTAAGGGTCTAAATCCTTTGAAAATGAGTCTTAGGCTTCTCAGGGTACGTCTACACTGCAGAGGTTTTTTTGGAAAACCCCCTGAAAGAACAGAGGGGTTTTTCTGACATTGGTAAACCTCTTTCTATGAGGAAGAAGCCTTTTTCCGAGAGAGCTCTTTCAGAAAAAGACGTGTGTGGACAGGGAAGAGGATGTTCTTTCGAAAGAAGAGGAAAGAGGAAAAAGCACAGGTGTCCTGGTGGCCACTCCATCTACAGTAATCACAGCTTACGTGCGAGAGAGCACCCATTCAGTGTGGACGCTGTCTGTCGAAAAAGCAGATCACTTTTTCGATGCACTTTTGCCGTGTAGACGCTCTCTTTCGGAAGTTTTTTTGCATGATCTCTTCCGGAAATCTTCTTCCGAAAGAAGCCTGCAGTCTAGACATAGCCCCAGTCAATTAGTTGTTGTAGTGCCAACTGGAGCAACACCTACATACCATTAAAAATCTGGGTCTTAGGTGCTTACATAGAATCACAGAACACTAGAACGGGAAGGGACCTCGAGAGGTGATTGAGTCCAGTCCCCTGCCCTCCTGGCAGGACCCAGCACCGTCTAGCTCATTTGGAGAAGTGTACTTCTGGGCCTCCTCTCCGTGACAGGGAGGGGTTAACATGAGAGAGCAGTGGGCAAGAGGGCTGGGACAGAGCTGTGTGTGCGCTATGGGGGAGGGAAGAAGTGGAAGCACCAAGAATCACTGTTATATATTGTAACTAGGACAGTAGCACCCTAGAGATAAGCTGCCTGGTTTAGTCCAGGGCCCCGACATGCTCAGTGCTGCAGCTCTGCAGGGTGCATGCTAGTGCCATCTGGCTAACTCACAAAATAATTCCCATGGCCAGCTGCTTATCTGGGCGGGCCCAGCTGTGCACGTGCATGCCAGAGCGATATCTGAATGCAAATGGGCGCTGCTCAGGGGGCAGGACAGTTTGGAATTTGGTTCTGTTGAGGGGCTACTTCAGGGATTTTCAGCCACTGCCACGGCGTGGGCCACATGCTCCTCTTGACAGAGAGCAGTCCCATTCACACCCCTCTTCCCTCTCGCTAGCCGTGCCCCTTGAGCCTGAAAGTGGAGTGATGTTTGTCTCCCTTCCTTCCCTCTTCCCCCTGCTGCTGATTTGGAAGTAAGTTAGCATCACCCACGTGAGCAGGGTCAGAGAGAACCTGTCTGGACAGCTGGTTCAGGAGGGGGAGAGACTTGTTTTGAGTCTCCATGTAGTTATCTAGGAGATGGGGCCATGTAGCAACAAGTGATCAGCTTTGGAAGTGGTGGGTTACAACTCACTTTACTATTGAATGCAGGGCTAGTAAAATGTTCTCTTCATTGCATGACGAAACCCACTGGTACAGAATACTCATTTATCCAAAGTAAAGCAATGTCACTAATGTTGTTATTAGCTGTGATGAGCTGTCTTGTGAACCACTGCGTGCTGCAGGATGGGATCCCAATTGCCAATCTGTGAGTCATACTCCCTGTATTGCTAACAGCGATTCTCCTAGATACAGCAGTAGGACCTGAGTTCTGTTCCCCACTGTTGCTGGGCAGTCTACTCAGCCCCGGCAGGCACAGAGACTACCAGGAAGCCTGAGGAGACTGTACTTGTTGAATGCAACATGCTCCATGGTACTGTTTTTCTGACTCATTTTCAAGCACTAGGACAAGGTTGCCTGGCTCTGTTAGCTAGAGTGAACCCACATCCAGCTGTGTGACAGCTACTGTGCAGAATGGAGCTGCCCTCGGGGGGGGAGGGGGAGGCTGTCTCCCTGCTCAGAGACCACTGCGGTGGCTGTTACCTTTTTACACAGATGTGGAGCGTGTCGCTGGAGGAGTCGATGATGTGCATGGCGCTGGCGTGGGAAAGGCCAGCGCATAGTTTCCCGTTGATGGACACCAGCTCATCGTTTTCCCACAGGCCCCCCCGGCAGGCTTTGCTTCTCTTGCGGATCTGGAAGAGGGGAACAGAGGAAGATGAGGAGCGAGAGAAGCAGGCAGGCAGGCAGGAAGGGAGGGAGGGAGGGAGGGAGGAACGAAGGGAGAGAGGGAGGAAGGAAGGGAGAGAGGGAGGAAGGAAGGAGACTTGACTTTCAGCGACTGGCTGACAGTCCTTGCTCTGCAGACTGTCCTCAGACAAGTGACACGAAGGCAGAGGATGCTGCTCACTCAGCAAATGCCGGGAGCTGCTAGGAGGGTTGTGGACCCTAATCCTGGCTGATTTTAGGACCTTGTGAATCTCAGTGCCCATGAAGGGGTCCTCCTGCTAGGTGCAGGCTGAGCTAGAGTCAGTTTCTTGGTGTGAATTAACAGTCGGATGCTCCTCTCCCCACCTCTCATTCCCCCACCCTCTGGTTTCAAATGGTGTCTGTGCTGGGGGAGACTGGGGGCACTTTCCCAGTTAATCTGGCTGGGTTTGTGCTCCCCTGGCTGGGACGTCTGAAACTCTCTCCCATGGTTGCGACCAGAAGGTGCGCTGTGCACAGATGGATTTTCCCTTTGTCGCCGCTAGAGCCGGGGGCTAAGGCCAGAAGAAATGGCGCTTGCAATGCAGACAAGATAGGCACAGAGTAGCGAACAGGAATTCGAGTGGGTCACTCCATTCCTAGCCAGCGATGCTTGTGTCATGGGGCTTGGCTGGCAGAGAAGTGCCCCTCAAATCTCCCGGGCACGAGACCCTCTGTTCTCTGCCCAGTGCGCTCCTTCGCCACATGCTGTAAGGGAAATGTCCGTGTGGTAGGAGGACCAAACCCTCCGATGAGACCAGGGTGGGTAAGTTACTCCTGGGGGCCTGGTTTTCACTTCCCTTTCACTAGCATAAATCAGAAGTCACTCTCCTGCAGCCAGTGGCGTTCCCCCAGCATGGAAATGCTGAGACGAGAACCAGGCCCTGGGAGCAGGCTGACGAACAGGTGGGTATTGCTGGCAGTGTCACAGCGGTAAGATGGCCTGCGGGGGTTATGCAAAATGAGTGCCATGCACAGGATCCTAAAATCCTAGAACTGGAGGGACTTCGAGAGATCATCCTCGAGAGATCATCCACGCACAGCATCCTAGAACGGCAGGACCCAGCACTGTCTAGACCATCTCTGCCAGGTGTCTGTCCAACCTGCTCTTAAATATCTCCAGGGATGGAGATTCCACAACCTCCCTAGGCAACTTATCCCAGTGTGCAACCAGCCTGACAGGCAGGAAGTTTTTCCTAGTGTCCAACCTGAACCTCCCTTGCTGCAGTGCAAGCCCATTGCTTGTTCTATCCTCAGAGGCCAAGGAGAACAATTTTGCTCCCTCCTCCTTGTGACACTTTTTTAGATACTTGAAAACCTGCTATCATGTCCCCTCTCAGTCTTCTCTTTTCTAAACTAACTAAGCCCAGTTCTTTCCATCTTCCCTCATAGCTCCTGTTTTCTAGACCTTTCATCATTCTACTTGCTCTTCTCTGGACCTTCTCCAATTTCTCCACATCTTTCTTGAAATATGGTGCCCAGTCCTGGACACACTACTCCAACTGAGGCCTAATCAGCACAGGGTAGAGTAGAAGAACGACTCTCGTGTCTTACTCACAATACTCCTGTGAATGCATCCCAGAATCATATTTGCTTTTTTTGCAACAGCATCACACTGCTGACTCGTATTCAGCTTGTGGTCCACTCTGACCCCTAGATCCCTTTCTGCTGTATTCCTTCGTAGACAGCCGCTTCCTGTTCTGTGTGTGAGATGGATTGTTCCTCCTAAATGGAGCACTTCGCATTTGTCCTTATTAAACTTCACCCTGTTTCCCTCAGACCAGTTCTCTACTTTGTCCAGATCAGTTTGAATTTTGACTTGTAACCGCTCCCAGCTGGGACTGGCAGGGCAGGTGGAAGGAACACGCTGAGGTGGAGAGCAGGAGCTGCAGCCAGCAGGCTCCAGATCTCGCATTCTATGGGCCCAAAGCCAGCCATGGGACCAGGGGATCTAACACTCCTCAAAATCAGTGGGAGCTGCTCCTGCCTGGTTGGAATCTCCCAGCAGGGTTGGGGCTGGTGCAGGCATGAATGAAAGAGACAGGGGCCCGGCCTGCTGGGAGCCTGCTGGCTGCAGCTCCTGCTCCCCACTCAACATGTTCCTTCCATCTGTTCTGCCTAGGGCTGCCAGGGGTCTGGTTCTGAACCAGACAGTCTGGTATTGGAGGGTTCTGTCCAGGAAACAAATTGAGAAAATACCGGACATCTAAAGTGTCAGGTATTTTCTAATTAGGTACGTTTATTATCAGGGCTCGACAATTAAGGTAAGCAACTCACCACGGGCGAGTAGATTATAGCCCAGCATGGCGCCGCAGTGCAATCAGTGCATGCGCAGCACGCTGAACCGCATGGCTGGCGAGCCCTGTTTATTATTATCAGGAGTATCAGTACCTAGTTGCGAAGTGCCTGGCTGGTAGACACGCTCACACTGTGTCAGTGTGTCTACCAGCCAGGAAGTATGCAACTATGCTGGGGGGGGCAGGTGGGGCTGGGGCAGGAGGGAATCCCCGGGGCGGACTTGCTCGTGCTTTGCCAGGACCGTGAACGGGATGGGCAGCACCCTGGGACCTGTGTGCGCCCGGGTCAGTCCCGCTCCCCACCGGCCGATTCTTTTCCCTCTCCCGGCCAGCCTTGCTTCCTGCCGGCTGGTTCTCCCCCCATCTCCCCCGGCTCCCCCCCCCCCATCTCTCCCGGCCAGCCCCGCTGCCCCCGATCAGCCCTGCTTCCCACCAGCCAGTTCTCCCCACTCCTGCTCCTGATCTCCCCCAGCCAGCTCCGCTCCGCACAACCCCCTTCCAGCCAGCCCTGCTTCCTGCCGGCTGGTCGCCCCCATCTCCCTCGATCAGCCCCACTGCCCCCGACCCCCTCACTGCTAGCCCTGCTTCCTGCTGGACAGCTCCCCTCACTATCTGAGATCAAGTGTGTCTGGTAATTTTTTTGAAGCCACCTGGTAACCCCAGTCCTGCCAGTCCCAGGCCCACCTCAGGAAATGCTGGTCACCTCCAGGGGAAGGCTCTAATGTGGCCTACCACTTTGCCTCTGCAGGGCTCCCTGTGTTACTTTACCATTTACACCCCCTGAGACCTGCCTACTTACGTGACTGTAACTCTGGAGCAACCCCTTTGCGAACACTGGTGCTGCCTTGGATCGGCACTGGGGTAGCAGGCGGGTGTCCAGGCCCAGCTGCAGCGGAATGGCAGCAGGGATGAATGTGGCTGCTCCGGGCCCCAGGGCAGAGTTCATCGTGGCTTTTACACCACTGCTGAATTTGCCCCTGGGAGCTGCAGTGCCACAGATAGAAAGGCTTTTCCTGGGCCCCTCTCCCTCGAGCGCAGCTAGCGTGCTGTGTGGGGGCTGGTGGGGAGTGCCAGGGGCACAGGCCCGGGGCCCATGGCTGTGTCCCCCACGGGCTGGAGGCTTTGTCTACACTGGCAATCAAGCTGCAAAACGTTTGTTGTTCACAAGTGCTTAACCCCCGCTTCTCCCTCAACTGACGAAAGTTTGCCAGGGCAAGTGGGGGCTGAGCAGACATAAGCACTGCTGAGTACAGGCCTTTGCCACGGCCAGCTCTGGGGAGTGGAAGTCAGAGCCCTGACCTCTGAAAACATGCTTTCTCTGTGCCACTCACCCTTTTGTTCCTGGGCTTAGCACCCTGTCGTTAGGACACTGTGACGCATCAAACAGCAGCCCCTTCTTGAAAAGCAGGGGTGCAGGTAAAATGGACACTGCCAGGTAGTTTGGCCACTAAGTTAAACATATAAAGGGCCTGATTCTCATTGACACTAGGGCCCATGTACCTCACAGTGGCAAACGGCCTTGCAGTTGTAAGTCTCAGAGCGGTAGCCATGTTCGTCTGTAGCTACAAAAACAACAGGGAGTCCTGTGCACCTGAGAGGCTAACAGATTTATTAGGGCAGCAGCTTTCCTGGGTAAAACATAAAATTCATTCACCTGATGAAGTGGGTTTTGCCCCCGAAAGCTTGTGCCCAAATAAATTGGTTAGTTTCTAGGGTGCTGCAGGCCTTCCAGTTGTAATAACTTACAACAATACCCATTTTAAAGCCACTCTATGCTGCCAAAGTGGTATAAGGGGCCCTAGTGCAAATGAGAATGAAGCCCACAAAGCTTTTACAAAACTTCATTCTCACAGGTGTTTTTCCATGAAATCGAAACCAAAATCCTGACTGAAAATAGCTTTGTCTGAGCTGGCACGTTCCCCGAGCCAAGCCAGCCACTTGTGGAAGCAACACACATACAGCTGTGCCAAGAGGGTCCAAACCGCTGTTACCAGGGAAGCGAAAGGAGAATCTGGTCTGCCAGCCTCTACCCCATGTGGCACGCCCTTAGCACAGGTGTGAGTGATAAAACGCGATGCGGGCAGGGGGGACTCAGATCTCTGCCCCCAGACTTTCAGTTGGGAGGCTGTGTTCACCCAGGCTGGGAAGAAGGGAAGGGTTTTGCTTCAAGTCGATTGTCTTTATCTTGCCACCTCTGTGTCATAGCCCAGTGCTTTGCCTGCAGGCCAGCACGAGGGGCTGGCTCTGCCCATCTGCCACACCCGTCATCCAGCCTCTAGTCCCGGGCTACTCAACATGTGTCTGCGGCCCCTTTGTTTGGGCCCGCAGTGCAGTTTGAGTTCACGCAGGGCTCAGCACACAGCTCGCAGGTGGGAGCCAAACCAAAAAAGTCATCAATAGAATTGTCTCCTCTTGAGATGTGTTTTACTAGTTACATTCCTGGACTGTCATTTCTCATTCCAAGTGCTGTCCTAGGGGTGGAAAGCGGGGAGCTGTTGCATTTTATTAATATCAGCAGAACGGACTTACATGGGGCCTGCGTGTTGTGTAGTTTTGCCTTCATCTTTGTATTCATGCCCATCAGTGTGAAAGAAGCTATTTACATATGTTTGCATATATATTTGCATGTATATGCAACCACACTTAAGTTGCGGCCCTCAGCACGTGCTGTGAGTATCCAAAGTTGAGTTGCCCTGGTCTAGTCTCTCCTCACCTTAGCAGAAGGGAAGGGGTCGGACACTTGTGGGAACTTCGAGGTGCCCTGTATATACATGTGTGTTATCACTAGCACCATGCGCTCCCTGTTATGCTAGGAAGTGGTGAGTTAAAGTTAATCTTTGAACCCACTGACTCAAATGGAAGTTGATTACATTGCGGAGCAGATTTTATAGCTCTTGCTTAGCCTGCTGTTTGCAGTTTTATTTTCAATAGTATGGATTAATTCTGCCCGCGATATGACAGTCTGGGGGATTCTACTATTGTTACATTTGGAGCCATAGAATCATAGAACACTAGAACTGGAAAGGAACTCGAGAGATCTTTGAGTCCAGTCTCCTGCCCTTATGGCAGGACCAAGCACAGTCTAGGTCATCCCTGGCAGGTGTCTGTCTAACCTGCTCCTAAATATCTCCAGTGATGGAGATTTCACAACCTTTGTAGGCAACTTATTCAAGTGTTTAACCACCTGACAGTTAGGAAATTTTTTCCTTATATCCAACCTAAACCTCCCTTGCTGCAGTTTAAGCCCATTGTTTCTTGTCCTATCCTCAGGGGCCAGGGAGAACAATTTTCCTCCCTCCTCCTTGTGACACCCTTTTAGATACTTGAAAACTGCTATCATGTCCCCTCTGTCTTCTCCTTTCCAAACTAAACAAGCTCAGTTCTTTCAGTCTTCCTTCATAGGTCACATTTTCTAGACATAGTAAACATTCTGCATAGTAAAATTGCAGAATTCCTCCAGGACTCATATGAACCAGAGAGTGAAATGACCAGCCTAGTTTCGGTAGTCAAGCTGAGGAATAGCAAAAAATAAAACAAAAAGTGTCAATGGTGAAAAGGGAACTACGTTTGTAACGTTATTTCCATGTTAGTAATGGGAGGCCTTTCTAGTGACATGGGCACTGAAATTTTTGTGATAGCAGGGCCAATTCTGATCTCACATATACCCGCTTTCTCCTCATTTGCATGAGTATGAGAGGAGAATCAGTCCCCTTGTTTTTATTTAGTCCGTTCAAACAGAAATCAGCAGACACAGACCACTCTATGGAGACAGTATTGCTGGCTGGAACGACCAGCCATGCTGGTCTCCTAACCAAAAGCCCAACTCCAGACTAGAGGCTGACAACAGATCTGTGCACAGAACTGACCACAGAGGATGAAGAGGAAGCTGTGAAAATAAAGGGTTTTGATTACTCCGCTGGGGAGAGAAGTTGAGAACTAAGTGCGTTAAAGCAGCGTTGCCAAGCAATAATGCCACACACAGGAATAGCCACTGAAGGCACCAGATAAGTATTTGGCCTGAATCAGAATGAAGCAGCAAGCTATCAGGTTTTTATATGAAGGCTGGAGTCAGATGCATATGTCAGCAAGCCGAGAGCCCCTGCTTTTGGGATACAAATGATTCAGCAGAAACCCAGATCATGCGAGGTCTCCCCAATATCCGCTTGCAGGCCAGACCCTGCTCCCATTGACAGGAGCAAGCCCTCGGAGGACTGTGGCTCTGAGAAGCAGATCTAGCCCCAGACAAATGCTCCTTCCTAGGGAGGGGAACTTTTCTGCTGTGGAAAGGGAATGTGGGGGAAACTTGAGCCTGCAACAGACGGACAGAGCACGGTGAGCCCAGGAATAGATGGGAACTAGAATGCCAGGAGTGGGGGCAGGGATGGGCAAGAAGAGTGGGAACCAGACCCAGTCCGTGTCAGTGCCACATTTGCAGCAGGAAGGCAAAAGCTGGAGGAATTAAATGGCTCCGTTTCATGTAACAGCCTTTCGCCTGTCAGTTGCTAGTCGGGATGCAGCCTTGGGCTTTGCTGCACGGTATGCTACTCCAGCATTCAATGCAGTGGAGTCACCGTGGTGTAAAACTGGAATAACATGGAAGAGAATGAGGCCCATGACAAGAGGGGCCAAAAGTTGTCGGCCTTTAGTTGTTGACCTGTGTGGAAAGCGCCTGGGGTGTCAGCCCAGGGCCTGAGGACAGCAGGAATGGGCACCATGATTGTCACCTCTGATTCTTCTTGCTGGCAGCAGAAGGGCCAAAGCTGGAATGGTTATTAGGCTTGAGTTATGCTCTGGGCACGGCAGTGAAGCTCTGTGGGAGACATTGGATTGCCACGTGCCACATGCATTCTAGGGGTAAACCAGTAACTCAGTCTCCAGAGCAGTTGATATTTTATCTCTTGCCAGCACTAAATCAACAGGGTATAAATAGCATGGTGGGGGAGGGGGTGTTGCAGGGAAAGGCAGAAGAGCATCACATTAAAATCATGCCTGCCTGCCCAAAGGCAGCCCAGGCACCCAAGAGAACACTTTGCTGTTCAACTTCTACCTTGGAGCCCCAGTTTTTCATATGCCATCAGGAACAACGATGAGAAGAAAAACTAGTCTGCAGAAAGGGCACCAAGTGCAGTTGCTGCATATTCTCACCCTGCAGCCAAGAGATACATGCAAGCTTAAAATAAAAACCCTTGCAAACAATACTGCTTCAGGCTGGCAGCCACCAGCAGTACACACAGCAGACTGGATCACCGCATACAGTACCACTACGGTACTTTTAGTCTGAGAGCCAATGAGGGCTGAGAAGAAAACATCTCTCCCAATCATCCCAGTAGAATATGGAGATGTAATGCCAGGAGAGGGACACAGGTACAGTCCTCCGGTGTGTACCCCAAGGCCAGCCAAATGCAGAGTGCCACAGGCCCTGACGGAGCACCTAGGTGAAGAATCTGTTGAGAGGGGACAAGGCTGGAACGCACACAGTGTGGATCGGTAGCGCAGCGGTGGTGAAGAGCCCATCAGAAATCCTTTCCCAGAGGCAGGTGATAAGGCAAGAGCAACATCCATCTCTAGTGCTCGGGAAGGCTCCTGGTACAAAGCTGGCAAGAGTCTGCAGGTGCCTCGGACCCTCTGGGTTGGCAGCGCTAGGTTTGATCATGGAGGTGATCAGATGAGCCTGTGGGGATTCCCACTGCAACCGCTGACAGCCTTCTGCTGCCTAGGGGAGACTAGTGTCTGCCGGGCTGTGAATGGAGCCATCTGAGACTGCTCCCATGCAACGCTGGGCCAGTTCTCAGACAGCAGGCCAAGCCTGAGTCCTAAGCGCCAGCATGGGTCCTACGGGGAGGGGAATGCAGTCAAAAGGGAAGAGTTTAAGAGAGACCAGGAAGTGGAATTCCCACTGAGGGTAAACTGAGTCGCTAGCTAAGTGAACCAGCGGGAGTCATGGCAGCTGGAGCATGACCCTGAATACACATTTATGTGATTTAAGAACTGGCCCAGACATCACAGCAAAACTAACGCAAAGCGCGTCGAACAGCCTTCCTCTGACTTCACACGTGCTTGTCCAGCCATTCCTCTCGTCTCTATTCCATTCTGCGACGGCATGGCCATGTGTGTCCTCTTTCCTTGCCCCGGATCCTGAGCCCTGGGAATCCCAGGGAATTGGGCCCAGGACTGTCAATTGATGGAACCCTGTTCTGCAGATCTGCACCATGGTTCTCCACGTCCAGTTCATCTTCTGCCCTGTGCCGGACCGTCCTATCCCTGTGCCTCACCTAGAGGAAGGGAGCAATTCCAGGAGTCCCCTGTTCCTGCAGATCAGCAGCAGAGCTGATCCTATCCAGGCAGGCTTGCGGCCCTCTTTCACTCCAGCCACCTGTGGGACCACACACACTGCAGGGCTGTCTGCGCTGGCTATGACACCCCACAAACTAAGTACTGCTTCCAAAAGACCTTTGGAGTCTTGGGGACCTCAGCCCGGCTATCGTCTGAGAGGCCATGAAATCTGCTGAGGAGCACTCTGAAAGCTGGTCAGAACAGCTGGCGCTTTCCACGGTGCAGCCTGCAGGGATTCGGCATGTCTGGCCCTTATCCATTATGCTGCCAGCAACATGGTTTCTGTGCCACAATGTGCAAGGGCATCTGCTTGTGTGGCTTGTTAATAACATCGGTTGCCCCTTTGTCTTATTTATTAGTGGGTTGGGATTGGCTTTGGGGGCAGCTTTTGCAGCCACATGTTAAACCATTTACCCTCTCCACTGTGGGTTTCCCAGGAATTATTGAATTCCAGCATGTTTCCTCTGATGCGCTCTTCATTCCTGTCATGTCTGAGAGTTCTGGTGCTGCCCTTCCCCCACACCAAATCATACCTTACCTGTGGCTTTACCATACTGGCATTACAGCTGATTGCCTATGCTGAGCAAAAGAGTTACTGTACTTGGCTGTGAGTTGCTAGACGTGATATCCGCCAGTTAACCTAAGGCATGAGTCAACCCCAAGGCTGGCCCTGTCACAATTTAATATTGATGCTTCAGATCTGCTGATAGTACAGTGGTCTCTGGAACCTGGGCATAGATGAGCAGAGGGAGCCATATCATAAAATAATAGAATACTAGGACTGGAAGGGACCTCGAAAGGCATCGAGTCCAATCCCCTGCCTTCATGGCAGGACCCAGCACCGTCTAGACCAGCCCTGACAGGTGTCTGTCTAACCTGCTCTTAAATATCTCCAGAGATGGAGATTCCACAACCTCTGTAGGCAACTTATCCCAACGTTTAACCACCCTGACAGGCAGGAAGCTTTTCCTTGTATCCAAACTAAACCTCCCTTGCTGCAGTTTAAGCCCATTGCTTCTTGTCCTATCCTCAGAGGCCAAGGAGAACAATTTTTCTCCCTCCTCCTTGTGACACCCTTTTACATACCTGAAGACCACTATCATGTCCCCCCTCAGTCTTCTCTTCTCCAAACTAAACAAGCCCAGTTCTTTCCATCTTCCCTCATAGCTCTGTTTTCTAGGCCTTTAATCATTCTTGTTGCTCTTCTCTGGACCTTCTCCAGTTTCTCCACATCTTTCTTGAAATGTGGTGCCCAGAACTGGACATAATCTCCAGCTGAGACCCAGTCAGCTCAGAGTAGAGCAGAAGAATGACTTCTCGTGTCTTGCTCACAACACTCCTGTGAATGCATGCCAGAATCATGTTTGCTTTTTTTGCAATCGCATCACGCTGTTGATTCATATTCAGCTTGTGGTCCACTCTGACCCTTAGATCCCTTTCTGCTGTACTCCTTCCTAGACAGTCGCTTCCTGTTCTGTGTGTGTGAAACAGATTGTTCCTTCCTAAGTGGAGCACTTTGCATTTGTCCATATTAAACTTCATCCTATTTACCTCAGACTATTTCTCCAGTTTGTCCAGATCATTTTGAATTATGACTCTATCTTCCAAAAGCATTTGCAACCCCTCCCTGCTTGGTTTCATCTGCAAACTTAATAAGCATCCTCTCTATGCCAATATCTAAATAGTTGATGAAGATAATGAACAGAACCGGTCCCAAAACAGACCCCTGCAGAACCCCACTTGTTATGCCCTTCCAGCAGGATTGTGAACCGTTGATAACTATTCTCTGTGCACAGGTCTCCCAGCAGGTGTTGGGGGGACCAGGGCTGGAGAGCTGGAAGTTTCTGGGAGTTGTCCAAGAAAGAAGCCTCGTCCTCCTGGTCTGATGGCCTACAGCAGACACCCACCATGACATCACCCTTGTTGCTCTCACTTCTCTCTCAGACTCTCAACAGGCTTTTCTCCAGTTTCATACTGGAGCTCTGAGCAATCACACTGCTCTCTTACATACAGTGCAACTCCTCCTCCTTTTGTCCCTCAACTCTCCTTCCTGAGCAATTGATACCCTTCCCTGGGCGTGCTTCAGACATGTGAGTCATCCCACCAAGCCACATCATAGTTCCTTAACTGTGCCAGGACTTCAGATTCTTCCCGTTTGTTTCCCCAAGCTTCTTGCATTCGTGTGCAGGTACCTAAGATAACTAGCTGACTGTCCTGCTTTCTACATATGAATCTTGCACACTCCTTCTTGCATTTTCTTTCAATATCCCACTTCCCCCTTACCTCAGAGCTTAGGTCATCATCCCCTAGAGAACGTAGTTTAAAGCTCTCCTCACTAGGTTAAACAAACCTCCCTGTGAAGATGCTCTTCCCTCTCCTTAATAGATGGAGCCCATCTCTTCCTAGCAATCCTTCTTCCTGGAACAACATCCCATGATTGAAGAATCCAAAGCCTCTCTCTTCAGCACCACCTGCATGACCATGCATTTACCTCCAAATGTGATGGCCCCTCCCTGGGCCTTTTCCTTCAACTGGGAGGATGGACAACACACCTTGTGCCTCAAACTCCTTGATCCTTCTTCCCAGAGCCACATCATCTGCAGTGACCCACTCAGGGCCATTCCTGGCAGTATCACTGGTGCCCACGTGGAGAAGTAGGAAGAAGTAGCAATCCTAGGGCTTGATCAGTCTCAACAGCCATGCGGTCACATCCTGAACTCTAGCACCAAGCAAGCAGCGCACTTCTTGAGTTTCCTGGTCTATACGGCAGATGGATGACTCCATCCCTCTTAGAAGGGAGTCCCCAACACCAACACCCACCTCCTCCTCTTGAGAGTGGTGGTCATTGGAACCCCCATCCCTAGAGTGATGCATCCCATATCTTCTGCTCGACGGGGTCTCCTTTTGATTCCCTCCCTCAGATAACGCTTCCAAGTCATTCTCCACTGTAATACCTGTGCAGAGAGCCTGAATATGATTTCTTACTGCATTGGGGGATACATGGGTTCTCCTCTTCCTTCTTCTGCAGGGCACATGCTGCCAATTTTCTTCCCCATTCTGCACTGGCCTCTGATTCCTCAGTACACTGCACCTGCAGTACCAAACCCTGATTTCTATCCAGAAAGTCTCCATTTTCTCTGATGCAACACAGCATTAATACTTGAACCTCTAGTCCTTTAACCTTCTCTTCCAATATGGAAACTAGCTTGCACTTCATACAGGCAAAGTCATGTCTATCCTCTGTGTAGACATCTTGGCTACGTCTAGACTACATCCCTTTTTCGGAAAAGGGATGTAAATTAGACGTATCGCAATTGCTAATGAAGCGGGGATTTAAATCTCCCCCCGCTTCATTAGCATAAAAATGGCTGCCACTTTTTTTCCGCATGGAGCTTTGCCGGAAAAAAGTGCCAGTCTAGACGCTGATCTTGTGGAAAATAAAGCCTTTTCCGAAAGATCCCTTATCCCTTATTTTATTTAAATATCCCCGGCTTCATTAAAATAAAAATGGCCGCCACGCTGTGCTGGGTCAGCTGATCGTCGGCACAGCGCAGCAGTCAAGACGTGGATCAGTCGACAGGGAACGCCTTTGTCGACCACTCCTTTATGCCTCGTGAAACTAGGGTTCAGTTACTAGGACTATCAGGTCTCACATCTCAGGACAGAAGCTGATAACAAGCTGAGTTGAGATAGTTTTTCTCCATAGTAAACAGATAATTAGATGTACTATGGCGGTTTTAAACCTTCCTGTGAGGCATCCAGCTTTGGCCATGGCAAGAAACAGGATGTAAGATTGGACTGACTCAGTATGGCAATGCCCATGTCCCCATGTATCTGCCATTCATCATGCTTGGCTCATTTCCACACGTTAGGCCCAGATTAGACTCTGGCCTGGTTGCCATATCATTAGAATTTGTGTGGGTATATTGAAGCATCTGGTACTGTCCCATGGGTGTACATCCTGCCACGGGGTTCCTACAATGGCTTTCCTGGGCTGCATGTGATCCTTGACATTCCCTAGGATCACATCACTGGACTTTTTTGCAGGCCTCCTGGTTTGTCTGCACAAACATTTCCTACTAGCTACAGCACAGTCATGTCCATAACATCTATAGCGCCATCTCAAAGTTCACCTTTATTCCTGTGCCCTCCCCATCCAGTCTCTGCTGAATGAGTCACAACACAAGTCATAGTTCATGTATGTTAATGCAATGTTTTTCACCTTGGCATCTCTCTTTCTTAGCCAGCTCTTTTTTCAGCTCTGAGCTCACTGATAACTCTTTCCCATCTCTCTCTCTCTCTCTGTCTCTCTCTCTCTCTCTCTTTTCATGCATCTATGCCCCATTCATCACTGCACTATCAGAATGCCATACCATCCCACCTGGGCAGGCCTGTCTCAATGACAGCTCCCTCCCTGACTGTGTATGACAGGCCTGGCCACACAGATAGCCCCTTCCTAAGTGCCATGCAGAACTGGCAACAGAAATAACCTTGGGGACTTGGCACAGTTTATGGGAATGCCAAAACCCTCATTCTGCACAGAACCTCTGGCTAGCTAAGCTCATTGGTGTTGGCTTTGTTTCCCCACAGCAGTCAGGACCCCACAGCATATGTGAAGAAATTCTCCTGGTGGTGATCATCCTCCTTCCCTGCTCTAGGGACCTGCCGCTGGGGACCAAGATATGATATTCTGTGTCATTTGGCTGAACTTCTGCAGAACAAGCCCTTTTCCAAAGCTTGTACATAGGGACAAGCTTCCTAAGAAACCAGAAGCTTCTGGTTATACCCACTTCCTGCCCTTGCTGCTGCGGCTGCTGCTGCTGCCGTGGCATCTTAAATATCCATGGGTCAAGCCTAAGGCAGTAGCTGTGCATTAAGCAAGCCGAGGAATTTTTCTTCTAGCTGTCATACTTCAGCACTCCTCTACGATCACTTTGAGCAAAGAAAAGAGAGACCTACAGCAACTGCACATCGGTAAGCATGCACTTCAAGGGTCATCTTGATTCCTGCTCATCCTTCCCTCTCCTACCTTCAGTTTCTTGGACTCTGAACCAATAGCTGCTGCTCTCATTCAGCTTAGCAAGCAATTACATAGCTTCTGCCAAAACAGGAGACCCACAGTGATTTGCATTGATGGCTGTGAGACCCATTGTGATGGTAGAATACTGCAAGTTAATGAACACATACAGATAAAGAAAAGCCACAGACACTGTATCACAAAATGGCTTTGGTTCCGTTAATTTGATCCTTGTCAAATAATTGTAATGTTTTGCACACTTCAGAATGTGCTGCTGGATGTGTTACACAAATCATGAAGCCTCTGTAATATGAACTGCTTTTACAGCTTTGCTGATAAGTGAGGAGAACTGAGCAACTTATGAAGTGTCCGGATTGTCACAGTTCTGCTGTGCAGAGCAGTGATGTGCATCAGTGGAAGCAGACCCTCACCTGCCCGTTGGCTGTCTATTTTCATCTCAGTAACACACGTTTCAGAATGTTCAGCCTTCCCCGCGCACTGCCAGACCACCCCACCCACGTCTCCTTTCAGACCCTCTGTGTTAGTAGAGCATTCCTTAACGGCAGCGGCTCTCCTAGCACATCTGGGATCAAGTGCGCTGCCTTGCTCTGAACAGTTACCGTCCTCCAGTCCTACCTTTGACACCTGAAGGGGCCTTTTCTGCTCAGAGCCCCCCTGCAGCCGGAAGCCCCAGGGGGGCCCACCAGACAGCGTGACCAGCACTTCATCTTCAGCTCCCATGACTTCAGTGCTTTTGGTTTCTTGTCTTCTCTGATAGCCTCCTCCCCTCTTCAAGGCAAACCCCCAGCTCTTACGGGGTAGCAGCTCCCCCTTCCATCTCTACCTTTTCTGGAATTGCCTGGAAAGCCCTCTCCTCACTTTCTCCCTCAAGCATGAGAGGAGAGCTTCTACCCATGAACCCAGCCTCCCTGCTCTTCTGCACTCTCAGCGGCTCTGCTGCCTATGATTTAGTATTTGATTCTGCTTTTGGTAAGGGGCCAGAGTTGTCCCTCACATGTGTCATGTCAATCTCACTCACTCACCCCCCCCCCCATCTCTCCAACCGTGTGGCTGAAAATAGCTCACCTCCTGTCTGTCTCTAGAGCTTTGTCTCATGCCCTTAAAGCTGGAGGGATTTCTTTTAAGCATTTCAGTAAAAACTGATATTTCTGCTTCTCACTCCCACGAGAGCTCCTGGGCTCACCCAGCACTCAGGAGTCATTAAAATGACAGCTGCAGAAAGAGATATGACACTAGATCAAACTCCCTTGCAGCAGGCTCAGTTGTTGGCCTGGCTCAGGGAATCTGAATGGAGAAACATTTTCCCTTATATCTGTGAATACTGGCAGGAGCTCTTCTTACTGTGCATTCCCCGGGGCCAGGGCTACTACCATTTAAAATGTAGTAGGAGCCCGGCGGCAGGGAGCCCAGCCTGGTCCCCATTCGCGCGGGGTCCAGAACCAAACTCTGCTACAGCTCTGCAATTTAAAACGCAGTAGGAGCCAGGGGACAGTCTGCCTGGCTCTTACTGCCTTTTAAATTGCAGAGCCACAGCGGGTTTGGTCCCAGATCTGGCCCAGTCCAGGACTGAGCCAGCTGCCTATCGACTAATTGAGTAATCGAAAAAAATGTGTTGACTACTCAATTCATTAAATTCCCCCTTCTTAACATCCCTAGTGTGTGACAAGGCATGGAAGATGCCCTGGGTACCCAATGCAGCTAAGGAAGTCCCCAGCCATAATGATTTTTGGTGCAACAGGAATCTGGCTTCCACAGCTAAGAGCATGGAACTAGAGCCCTGCAAATCCGCAGATTTCCACTTTTATGTCCACGGGCATCCACATCCTTATTTCTGTGCAGCTGCTGGCAGCAGTGCTGCCTTCAGAGCTGGGCAGCTAGAAAGTGGCAGCTGCTGCCCAGGAGCCCAGTTCTGAAGGCAGCACTTTGCCAGCAGCAGCACAGAAGTGATGGTGGTAAATACTATACTTGTTAGAGAAGAAACAGGCGACCCAGGAGCAGATGGGGTAAACGGAACTGCTTTATTGCCCATGCATGTTAACCTTGGATCCCCAACACATCATTCCAAGTGGCAACAACATGGCACCAATTACACCCTTTTATCTACTTTAGTATGTTAATTCACACGTCGATCATTACTTTCCCTAAAGCCTTATTTAGTAATGTAAAATAGCATACAATGAATATTAATAAGCAGGTGACGAATACAGTTATACCCGCCCCTGTTTGTTGCTTACTGGTTTTTAGCTGAATCAGCATTACATACTGTCTTTGGCAGCATCTTTTAGAGAGGAGAAAAGCACTTTGACCCAGCAAATATTTTTACAGAACAAGTGCGAAGACAAAACAAGACACTGTTCAGTGCAACCAAGGCTGCCAGGATAAAGGGGAAAAACATGTTTAAAGACAATGCCTGCTGTGGCTGACCCCTTACCACTATCCCAGACCCCTATTCATTTTTACATATCCCAACAATACTGATGTCACCCTTACTTCTGTACTGCTGCTTTCAGAGCTGGGTGGCCAGGGAGTGGTATTTGCTGACTAAGGGCCCAGCTCTAAGGGCAACACCATACCAGGCTATCCTTCCTTCTGCGCAGCTGCTAGCGGCAGCTCTGCCTTCAGACTCCAGCTGCCCAGCTCTGAAGGTAGCACTGCTCTCAGCAGCAGTGCAGAAGTTAGGGTAGCAATACCGCAATGCCCATACAGTAACCTTGCAAGCCCCTCACAACTACTGTGTGGTTCAGGACCCCTACTAGTACAACAATGTGACATTTCAAATTTAAATATCGGAAATAATGAGAATTACCATGTTTAATAATCATATGACCATGAAATTGACCAAAATGGACTGTGAATTTGGTAGTGCCCTACCTATGGGTAAGAGGCTGGTAACTTCACTGGGTCAAGTTAGCTCATGGCCTATTCAGTGAGAGGGTGGTGACCCACCACAGCTTCTGGCCCAGTGGGCAAGTGAGGCCATTGGCTCTGGGGCTGGTGAACTCATTGAGCTTGTGTTACAGGGGATGAGCAGCTAACAATGTCAACTTTGTGACCCATTGGGTGACTGTCTGGTGATCCCTGAGTTCAGTGTCCATTGAAATGGTGATGGCACCACCACACTTGGGGCCAATTTGGGTAGCGACTCCATTGGCTGGAGGGCTGGTGATCCCAGTGGGTGAGCAACCCCCATTGGTTGGAGGGCTGGTGATCCCAGTGGGTGAGCGACCCCCATTGGCTGGAGGGCTGTGATCCCAGTGGGTGAGCGACCCCCATTGGCTGGAGGGCTGTGATCCCAGTGGGTGAGCGACCCCCATTGGCTGGAGGGCTGGTGATCCCAGTGGGTGAGCGACCCCCATTGGCTGGAGGGCTGTGATCCCAGTGGGTGAGCGACCCCCATTGGCTGGAGGGCTGTGATCCCAG
The DNA here is from genome assembly GCF_049634645.1 of Pelodiscus sinensis. Lineage (NCBI taxonomy): Eukaryota > Metazoa > Chordata > Testudines > Trionychidae > Pelodiscus > Pelodiscus sinensis. Next base: position 3,832,132 of record NC_134718.1, on the reverse strand, counting down.
TGGGTGAGCGACCCCCATTGGCTGGAGGGCTGGTGATCCCAGTGGGTGAGCGACCCCCATTGGCTGGAGGGCTGTGATCCCAGTGGGTGAGCGACCCCCATTGGCTGGAGGGCTGGTGATCCCAGTGGGTGAGCGACCCCCATTGGCTGGAGGGCTGGTGATCCCAGTGGGTGAGCGACCCCCATTGGCTGGAGGGCTGGTGATCCCAGTGGGTGAGCGACCCCCATTGGCTGGAGGGCTGTGATCCCAGTGGGTGAGCGACCCCCATTGGCTGGTGACCCCACGGCTGTGGTCCAATGAGCGAGCAGTTTGTAGCATCCACGGTCCTTCCCCAGGCATCGCCGCTACGGCGCCATTTCTGTGACGTCACGCATATAGGCGTTCCCCAGCGGGGAGACGCGAAGCCGCCGGCGTGCGAGCCCTGTGACGTCGACGTCAAAGTCAGCGGGGGGGGTCACCGCAGCTGCGCGGCCTCAGGGCGCCTGCGCAACATCCGGGCCCTGCGCAGTCTGGTGTCGCGGCCGTCGGGGGTTGGCCGCGAGTGGGGACGTGGCAGAGAGCGGCGGGGAGGGGCACTTCCGGCGGGAGCGGCAGGCCGGGAACCGGAAGCGGCCCCAGCGGCGGAGGCACCTGGACAGCAGCGCCGGGAGGCCCAAGCAGGAGCGACCGGTGAGCGGCGGGGGCCGAGCGGCGCCTCCCCGGGGCCCTGCTTCGCTGCGCGCTTCCCGGCCCGCGCCTGGCCGGTGCAGCGTCCCGCGGGGGAGGGCTTGGAGGGAGGGGCTGGCCGCTCGCCGGGCCCGTGGCCTCTGCACGCGAGGGGCTAGGCGGGGTCTGCACAGCTCTTGTGTTTCCTTCCTGGCCTCTGGCCCTCGCTGCTAGTTTCTGACTCGGGCTGTTTTCTTCCTGTAGCCTTGTTACTCCTTAACCCTAGAGTTAATTGATGGTAACTGAGAGCTTGTTACAAAACGTGACCGAGGTTGTCGTCAGCCTCAAACCCTCCAAGGAAGAGGCAAGGGAAGAACTCGGTGTTGGCTCCTGTGGAAGTGAGTTCATATGTTAAGAATGTATTTTTTTAGGCTGATTTTCTCATTGCTGAGCAAGACTCAGTATAGTGACAGTTTCTGCTCTGAAGAGCTCACTGTCTGAAAGACTAGGTGAAGATGATGTGTTGCACTGGGAAGCTCGAAGAATGAGTAATTTGGAACCTTTTCCATCTTGTAAAAAGTGATTATTTATTGTGTGTGCTACAGTAGTGCTCAAAATACAGTTGGTGGTGTGCCAAAATATAAAAAGGGATAGTTTGGCCTTGGAAAAAAATACTGTGTGAAGGATATATATAAGCAGAATGTTTATCTTCTATCTGGAAATGAATGACAGGAGAACCATCATGTGATGATTTCCTGTTGTGTTCACTCCCTCTGGGGCATTTTGTATTGGCAGACAGGATACTGGGCTAAATGGACCTTTGGTCTGACCCAGTATGGCCATTTGTATGTTTAGAGCTATGTGAGTACAGTTTTAGTAGGTTGCATATTTTGGTTTTACTATTCCATATCTGTAACTACTTAACATAATTTCTTCCTGACCCTACTATCATGTACAAATCTTAAACTGTTACAACTTTTTATCAAGTGTACTAAAGTGTGCAAAGTTCAGGGAAGAAAGTCCACATAGTTTCCTATGCAGCAAGATGTGAGAATGATGTGTGAAGTAGCTGCATATATAGGCAAGGTGCTGAGGAACCTTTCTGATAAATAGTTGGGGTTCCATCTGTGTCTCTGGAGCCTATGTTCCAAAGATCATGTAAATAGACACACTTGCAGTCCTTTAGTTTTTTCTTCTCTGCCATAAGTCACAGAGCCATCTTTTTTTTTCTGTTGCAGTATAAACAAAAATCTTATTATAAGTAGCTAAAGTGCCACAGGACTCCTTGTCACAACTACCTTATAGACTAACAGATGTATTGGAGCATAAGCTTCGTCAGATGCATGTGGGTCTTTGCCCATGAAAGCTTATGCTCCAAAACATCTGTTAGTCTATAAGATGCCACAGGATTCCTTGTCGCTTTTGCAAATCCAGACTAACACAGCTACCCCTCTGATACTAAAATAGTTGTGTGATTAAAGTTAGGTTTAGGCGAAGTTAAAATTTTACTTGACATTTTCAACAATTTTTGTCACATTACTGTAAATAGGTCAACTTGGGTCTTGCCCAAGTTGAGGGATCAGTCAGCCAAACCATGGTTGGAGACGGCTTCCCTTGCCCATGTGATCCCTGCCTTAGAATGGTGAATATGTTTTGTATGCATTAGGGAAAAGCATTTAACTAAAGACTGTAAAGCCTGCAAGACCTTCTGATAAACTTCATACAAAAGAACAGCCGTACTGGGTCAGACCAAAGGTCCATCTAGCCCAATATCCTGTCTACCAACAGTGACCAATACCAGATGCCCCAGAGGGAGGGATCACAACAGGTAATCCTCACGTGATCCCACCCCTGTCACCCATTTCCAGATAAAAATAGTAAAACTCTGTTTCAGGACCTGTTGTATCCAAATTCTCTGTTAACTCATAAATCTGGTGTACCACATCCCCCAAAAGGTGCCTTCAGCATAGGTAGGGTACCATCTACATCTTCCTTGCTTCTGCACTGTAAAGTCTCAGGTTGAAAAGGCATGTCCTTTCATCAAAGTGTCTCTAAAGGAACAGTAACAAGTTCCATTGATTTAGGGTCAGACTCTTTGAATGAAGAAAACACCAGCTGTGATTCCAGCAGTTTTATTAAGCTGCCCAGTAAGAAAAAGGCACTTCCATAAAGACACAGCTGGTTCTTTGAGTGGGTCTGCGCTGGTCAGATCAGTCTGACCAGGCATAATAAAGTAGCTGACCCCCTCCCAAGACTCTAGTGGAGGGGATTGTCAGCTAACTCAGAACCTTCCCAGGTGTTAGGCCTTGAGTTTCAGGATGTCAGATCTCTTCTCTCAAAATTTCTTTCAGAAATGTTTTCTTCAGGTGAGCACCATGGAATTCTCAGTTCTGATGCAAACTTGTGCTGTTAACAGATATGTGAATTCCACTGTTCTGTGGGGGTAAGATTGGTGCCATGGACTTCTCTGATCTGAGAAGAACTAGTTCCTACATTGTGACAATACCAGGTGCCCCAAGGGAAATGAACAAAACAGGAAATCATCAAATGATTAATCAGCCCTGACAAAACAAAGGCTAGCAACACCATTCCTTTCCTTCCTGGCTAATAGTCATTCATGACCTAACCTCCATGAATTTACCTAGCTCTTTTTTGAACCCTGTTAGTCTTGGCCTGTGTATTGAATGAAGTAACACTTTTTGTTGGTTTTGAGCCTGGTGCCTATTAACTTCATTTGGTGACCCGTTACTACTTGTGTTATGGGAAGAAGTAAATAATTTTTCCTTGTTTACTTTCTCCCCACCAGTCATGATTTTGTAGACCTCTATCATGTCCCCCTTAGTCATCTTTTTTCCAAGCTGAAAAGCCCCAGTCTTATTCATCTCTCTTCATATGACTGAAGTTCCATGCCTGTCATCATTTTGTTGCCCTTTTCTGAGCCTTGTCCAATTCCAGTATATCTTTTTTGAGATGAGGCAACCACATCTGCATGCAGTACAGGAGTGTTCCCACCATAAGTCGCCCCAGTATACATCCATTCCACGCTAAAGTCATTGTTGCTTGTAGGAACTGATAAGTCCTCCCATTCTCTGCTCTTAAGTCATGCAAATGGAAGTCAGCCACAGGAAAAAACTTCCCCGCTTTAAGTTGTTTCACTGTAAGGCCAAATTTTTTGGAATATATCTTTGTCTTATAGCGAGGATGGCCTCTATCCAAATGTGGGCATGCCATGGATTTATATAGAGGCAATATATTTTCTGTCTTAGTCTCTATCCCTTAATGGTTTCCAACATTCTGCTTGTTTTTTGACTGTCACTGCACATTGAGTGGATGTTTTCAGAGAACAATCCACAGTGACTCCAAGATCTCTCTCCAGGAACTGCCTGTTCTACTCATCCTTTGAAAAAACCTTTCAGCTGCTTCCTTTTCTTCTCTACTTGGACACAAGATTTTCCACTGTAGCTCTGAAGGCAACTGACCATAACTCTGGCAATTATGCTAATGGCTTTGACCAGAAAGTCCCATATTTATTTGATAGCTAAGCTTGATTCTATATATTGGGTCCTAAGAGAAGTATCTATATTGTTTTTTTTTTTTCTTGCTTTCTAGGCTAGGACTGCATGAGATCTTAATTGGAAGTGATTGATCTAATGCTTGAGTGAGTGTAAACCCAGCCCTGAAAACAAGGAGTCAGATTTGATGTGCTTGGCCAGAAGGCATAATCCTCTGTAGTCCTGATTCTTATGCAGATGGAGAATTCTTTCTGGCCTTTTTGAAAGAAGCAAAGATATTTCCCTACCCTTCATGGCCTGGCCTTCATGTAACTCTGCCCATATACCTCTCCTAGCTTGAGATGTGTTCCCCTTGAATGTTAAGTCTCTCTTGAGCATTTGTCATTTTAAATTTCATTATGGAGATAAATAGGATTTAAATTATATCCACTTAGTGTCAAGATGACATTTTAAAATTATTCTGGATTCTGTGCGCTGACGTAATTAGTACACATCCATTTGTATCAAGGAAGCAAGGTGTAACAAGCTAAGCACAGGGCGTGGGGCTAGGAGCTCCTCAGTACAGTTCCATTCTGCTGTTGAGAAGTTCATCTCGGGCATGACACCTGTATTCCTTTAGCTTCTCTGTCTGAAATGCGGCAATAGTTTTCTTCTGGGTGGTGTGAGGCTTAATAATTCTTCAGTGTGACATAAGTGCAAAGTATTATTTGAGGCATTTTGTAGGAGGTGGTGTGCTGATGGTGATTCTCAGTGGTGTTACCAGCACTTAAGGTCATTGTAAAGCATTTTCTTTATGTAGATAACAATTCTCTTCTCCCAGGAATTCCAAAGGCAGTTAGTTCATTGAGGCCAAGTGAGAATGTTTTACTAATACACTTCCTCCTCTAGCTTCTCAGGCTTACTAGTAGCCAGCTCCTGCTCAGCTGCTTTCATAGCAAGGGCTGCAGTTTGGACTATTGTTTTCTAATTGTGTTCTCTCTTATCTCCTCCTTGCAGGTGAGACGAGTTTGGGGATGTGAACACAATGAGTGTAAACCAGCAAGCTCACACAGGGCTTCCTTATGGGCAGCCTCAGCCTGGATATCAGGGATACCAGCAGTCTGGTTATGGAGGGCAGCAAATGCCTGCAGTTCATCATTCTCAGTATGGAGCTTACAATGGTCCGATGCCGGGGTATCAGCAGCCAGCTCCTCCACCAGGTACTCTTAATCAAGACATAGCAGCTTATAGTCTGAGTTTCTGGGTGCATTGGAAATGCTTTTCCAGAGCTGGTGGGCTGCTGTTAGCTAAATGCTAATATAAATGACCCTGCTAACTCTTTGGAAATCAAGGTAAAAGATGGGTTTTGTTGTGATGCAGCATCACACTATTGCATAGATGCCATTTGAGCAGCTCACTGTGGGCTTACATGTTTTGTTATCCTACAGATTAAAAGTTAAGACAATCCAGTGGCAGCTTGTTCCCTATAGTTCCCCCACTCATGTAGTCAGGAAGCAAGAATGCACAGGGAATCTAAGCTAAGCTTAGATTGAGAGCAGTAATAGTGGCAAAGGCATGTGACTGAGGCAGCTCCATACTCATCTGCAGAAAAGATCTGTGGCTTACACATACTCAGTCTGTGGTAGAGTTGGTGAAATGACCAGTAGACATGTGGCCCCAGTAACAATAAATGAATAAATAAACATTATTGGTTTACTGTCAGTGATGATCCAAATAAGATCTGCTTTTATTTCGTTTCTATTTGCAAGGCAGATCTAACGTTCTCCATCTTCTCTAAGACAGCTGTAACAAAACAATGCAGTCACAGCAGAAAAGCAACTGAAGAGCACAACTCTTAGATTATGGTGGAGGGAAAGCAACTAAACTCAATTTTCATGAAAAAATGTACCTTGTGTCTGTAAAAAAGTTGGACTCCTATGGGCTACAATTCTGCCATTGATACCTAATACTATGTCAACCACTGATGACTGTCAGCCCTTCACTGTTGTGTGCATGATTGGAATCACTTCTGCTAAGATGACATTAGTTCAGATTTTCATTAGGAACTACTATGGAAAGTTTAATATTTGTCCTCCTACTGTAATCAGAATCTGGGAGTTAGTTCTGGGGGAACAATGCCATGTTCTCTGTTTACCCCTTCTGATGTCTATGAAATGAAACTGCTGATTGGTTTTGTTGGATACTACAGTGATGTAAGGCTTGAGGGTACTTTTCAAGACCATTGGCTGTTTTTACTTTTTAGCCCTTTCTGCTCAACTCTATTTTGGTTGCAGTAACAACAAAGCACTACTCAATTACAGATGTAGCTAAAGTATTATTCTCAAAAATCTAAGATACTGAATGTCTCAGTAACTTGGGGGTAATGGATTATCAACCTTTCTGCTTCTAAGTCCCCAGAACAAAACAAGCTCAGGTCAATAGTGACTGGAAGGTGCCAATATCTGATGGCTCGTGGCAGTCTTAAGTGGAGTGAATTTGGTCTTGCCTGTTCCCATTTGACAGGGGCCCACATCCCAAAATACCAGCTTATGATAAAGATGAGGCCAGTGATTAAATGGAGCATTGGGGTCTTTTTTCCATGTAGTGCTGAGAGGTGGTTTTTGTAGATTATAGTGGAAGGGTATTAGTGGGATGGTGTGAAAGATGTTTGAATTACCTGCTCGTGTTTACCATACTTCATGGACAGAGCCTTTAATCTATCAGTCCAGTGCTTCTCACCAACATGAAATTGACGAGCTTCTCTAAAAAGCTTGTGTGAGGAGGAAGAGAAATATACAATGCTCTATTAACATAGCAGCCAGAAGTGGACATTTGTTCCTATGACTGCCTGACATGAGATGTGAGAAGGAATTGGAGGGAGACAAGCAATACCACAGGGAGGGCAGATAACATAATTGCCCATTTGAATTAGATGAATGGACCCCCAATGTGAGGGACATGAAACCACTGACGTACATATTCATGAAATTTCCCCTGAAGATTAAATACTTATTGTTTTACTTGATATAGTATTATCCGGGGCTTGATAGATGTACAGCCATATATATAATTGAAATGCAGGCAACTTTAAAATGAATTGGGGCGGGGTTGTTTTACCAGAGACTTCTCCCTTGCTCTGCTGCTTGCATCACTTTCTGGAGCTGACCAGCTTCCTTCTCTGATTCTTCCCCTTTTCTGCCAGCTCTCTGGCCATCTCATCTCCTCCCTACCACATACCAAGGTGTGTGGTGTAGAGTCCATGACCCAGTCCAGAACTGCAAGGGGCTGGAAGAAATTTAACATCATGGAATTTCAGAATTGCAGCTGGAGCTACATTTAAAAACCAGTGGAGAGGAATCGGAGACAGAAAATAGTGGCTGCTATGACTTGCTTTTAGAGGGGAAATCCCCATTTTCTGGCAAGACTCTTATGGTAGTGACAGTCCCAGCTGGCAGCAGAGTAGAAGAGGTTCCATGCCATGAGGTTTCACCGATAAGTGGGATGGAGACACGTTGACCAGTAGCTAGTTCTTCTTAGCGAAATGTGGAAGAAATCTGCCATGGGCTGAACTTGTATGAATGTTTCATACAAGAGGGCTGCTTTTCTGATGAGTTTGGTGGGGAAAGCAAGCCTACGATGGTCTCTGAATGCCTGGTTGCTGCTGGAATACTTGATGTTAACCAGGCCTGATACTAGTGAAGCCTGTAGTCTCTACAATGAGTAGGTGTTTTCTAGACGATGAAATAGTAATATGGCATATCAGTGGAGAGAACTTCAGGATTTGTGGGGTATAATAAATAGAGCCATGCTACATCTCCATGGGTTTTCCTCTGCTCCAAAGCTAACCAGCTTCAGCTGGCATTGTCAACTTCACCTCTGAATACTGTCTCTTGGGCTGCACTTGCTGATGTGTTTTGTCTTTCCAGGTTACTTCCCTTCCTTGGGGTTCCCTTCGAAGGGCTCTCCTGTTTGCCTCAATTCTGACACTCCTATTCTTGCACCTAACTTCATAGGTAAAGGCTTTCTTCTCTCTGGGAGTGTTTGTGGTGGTGACATCCTGCTGTCCCTACAGCAAAAATAGTTTCTCTGAGTGTTTTTATGAAATCTGTTACTTCCATGTTTGATCTGAATGTTTTGTTTCAAGGAAGTGGTGAATGGGTGAACAGAGTTCCCGGTGAATGGGTGAACAGAGTTCCCTGTGACTGGGCGCTTGTGTGACTGCTCAGGAGAAACTCAAAAGCCGCCCATATACTTAGTAGAGCACCCACACTAGTGTGTGTGTTTCTGCTGGTGGAGCATGTTTGTGCATGCCTTGGTGCACATGAAAGTATTCTGCACATGTGCAGATTTATTCCATTCATGGATGGAAAAGATTAAAGGGAATTTTGGTGGTGAACAGTAACAAAGTGTATCAGTTGAAGATTGGTGGTGTTCTTATTGTTCCGCTCCCTGGCAACCCTCCAGAAACATGCCTACAGTATAAAGAAAGAATTCTAGTAGAAATTCCTGAGGATCCCTGTAGTTAGCCTGATTTAAACCTATGTTCAGTTGTCTGTCGTCTTCGTTTAAGGCATTGTGAGGTCTAAACTGGGGCAAATCCACTAAAACCATTTCACTAGAGAGAGTGAGATTTTTTTGGTCAAAGTATCTTTAGTCTTAGGACAGTGTGACTGGTAAATAAAATGCCCCTGTTGAAAGTCTGTCACTGGTATGGGGCCTGCATTGGAGACGGGCCTGAGGATAATGATGGGAAGAAAGAGGGGGGCTTCCTTTCCAGCTGTGACACTAATAGTATCTGGAAATTTTAACCAACAGCTTTAAGCAAATATGTTCCTGTGATTTCTTGGAGCAATTGCATGGAAACAATTAAAGAAGTGCATTCATGAGTAGCAGTGATAAATTTGCAAGAGACTGATTTCTATCAACAAAATTAAATCACCATCAAAAACTTCTTTTCATGTGTTTATGCATTTTAAATTATGCTGACGAGAATAGTTCCACTATCCCCTTCTAAGAATGAGTTTAGAGACACTTTTTGGGTGCATTGGATGGACACAAAGCAAGGTTATATCCCACAATCCCTAACAGTTTTTCATAGTCTGTCTCATTATGAGAAGGAAACCCCAAAAGTGTCTTCACCTGGATCGATTGGTCTTCAGCTATCGTTAAGATTGCGCCAATCACAACACGTCCACCATTTTTCTTGCACTCTCTCCTTTCTTCTCCATGTTCATCCAAAACATTTAACAATGTCATCTTCCCATCTTCTTGGAGGCCAACGGGATGGTCTTTTCTGTTCTCGCAGGTACCACTCAGCAATAATTACGGTCCACCTATTGTCTGTGAGCCGTGCTGTGTGGCCTGCCCATTGCAGTTTGTCTGCTTTCCACAATAATATCTTTTACGCCACTGCGTTCTCTAATCATTTCATTTGGAATACGATCCAGGAGGGAAATTCCCAATATAGCTCACTCCATTACCCTTTCAGCTACCAATATTTGCTGCTCTTCTCTCTTCGTCAGTGCCCATGTTTCGCTGCCATACGACATGGCTGGCAGCACTGTTGAATTGAAGATATTTGTACGTGTGGTCTTATCGATTTTTCCCTTTGAGGATGTCCTTGATGGAATTGAATGCCCACCATCCTGCCCAAATCCTTCGCGAGAGTTCTCAGTTCAGGTCTTGGCGCATATTAACTTCTTGGCCTAAATATATGTACTGTTCCACTTCTTCGATTTCTTCTCTTGTTGTCGTTATTTGGGCTTTTCGTAAAACGTCTGATCGCATGTATTTCGTTTTGCACGGTTCATTTTCAGAGCGACCTGATTGCTTTTCTTGTCACATCTTCGTAGCATGCTCTGCAATTGGTTGGTGCTTTCAGTAATTAATACTATGTCGTCCGCAAATCTGAGATGAGATAATCACTCTCCGTTTATGTTGACATCACTCCTCCAGTTGATCTTGTTCATAACCATTTCGAGGCATGCAGTGAATAGTTTTGGTGAAATCATATCTCCTTGCTTCACACCTTTCTCGATTGGGATATGGAGGGGAGTTTCGAGGAGAGTAATATCTGTTGTACATCCAGTATTCGTTTCCGTCAACAAATTGATGTATTGCTTGTTAATGCCCTGCTCTGCGAGTGCCTTTAATATTGCATTGAACTCGACGCTATCGAAGGCCTTTTCATAGTCCACAAAAGCAATGCACAGCGGAAGTTTGTATTCCCTCGCTCTTTCTAGGAGCTGGATACGGGTAAATATATGGTTGATCGTGCTGAAATTTCTTCGAAACCTTGCCTGCTCTCTTGGCTGTTGTTCATCCAAGCTCTGCGAAAGTTGGTTCGTTATCACCTTTGTAAAGAGCTTGTAAATATGAGAGAGTGGGCATATAGGGTGGTAATTCTTAAGATTTTCTTGATCACCCTTCTTATGCAGCAAGATGGTATTTGACTCCTTCCAGCTTGATGGTATTTTTCCTTCAAGATATCAATTTAATCTTAAAGCGAGGGCCTTCCAAAGTTTTTTTTGCCTCCTGCAGAAATCATTTCTGACGTTATTCCTTCTTTGCCTGGAGCTTTTCCCTTCTTCATCTGGTATAGTACTCTTTGCATTTCACTGACGATTATTGGGGGACGCGTTCTTCTGACTCCTGGAGCATTGGGAGGGGGACGTTGATTCTTGATTTGAATAGTTCTATATAGAATTCCTTACCAGACCTCCTCCATCCCTGCTCTGTTGATTACTGTCTCTCCATCCTTGTTCTTCAGTGCTGTTATGCTCAGTCCTATACTGCGTCAATTCCCGCTTGCATGTCCTGAAGCTTTTGTGTGATTCAGCTGTTTTGAGGAGTTTTTCTTTCCGGAAGTTCTCAGTCATCCTTCAGCTTTTGCTGTATAAGCTTGCATAGAATGGAGTACTCGATGTTATCTGAGCTCCTTTTCATGTTTCTTCGCTTCTCCAGCAGGCTTTTCATTCCTTTCGAGATTCTTCCCTTCACCTTCTTCAACTTTTCAATTTCAGCTGCTTTTAAGCAACATCTCAGCTTGTCAGCAAAGATACTATAGTCCTCATCACACTTTTCTGTCTGGCTCCAGTCAAACCCAGATATCACTTTCTTCAGCTTTGCTTCATCAAATGTCTTCGGCCTCTGTTTCCTATTTGCCATCTGTAACGCCGCCTTTTCCACCACTTTGTTGAAAATCAACTTAAAAAGTGTCTTTTAACGTTCCTTAAATGAAATTGTCACCCATCTCAAAAAAGATAGCAGAAATAGAAGGGGCTCAAATGACTAGAGGCCTGGAGGGACTGCTGTATGGGAAGGAAAGATAAAAAGTGTGAGGACTGTTCAGAGAGGAGACTAATGAGATCTGATGTATTGGAGGCAGATACAATAATAAAGGTTATAGACAGCAAACTTAAATGTCCCTTTGTTCTTTTAGCGTGAGGAAAGGCAGGCAGGCTATTGAGTGACATTTTGGTAACTCCTAAAACTAATAAAGGGGGGGAAACTTGTTCACAGGAGGCATAATCTGTGCTATCTCTGAGGCCAGTAGATTAAATAAGATCATGCTTATAGAGGCAGAATAGAATGTATAAGGAGTGAGTCCCTCACAAAACCCAATTTCTTGGGACTAAGAAGTAGCTTCCCCTATGACTCTGTTTATTTCAGAACTCCATGATGGCGGATGCTAGCAGCATACTGCGTCGTATCTGGTGCTGGCTAGGGATGTTAAGGACAAGTCAACTGTCAGATAAGCAAATAATTATTGGATAGTCAGTTGACTAGTCAATTTCAGATAGAGGCAGCAGAGGTGGGGGAAGAGGAGGTACTTCAAAGGGGCAGCGCCGCACAGCTGAACCCGGGATCAGCTAGGATTCCCCATTTGATCCAAGGCTCCAGCATGTCATTTCCGCGGAACCTGTGATCACCCAGGCTTTGTGTGGCATTTCAAATTGGCAGCACAGCATGGAGCCCAGGGACAGCAGAGGACTTAGTCCCCCATTGAGCCCAGGCTCCATGCTGTGCTGGCTCTTTGAAATGCACAGGAGCCTCTGCTGAGGACTTTTGTACGTTTCAAAGCTGGCACCGGCATGCAGCTGGGAGTCGGTGGGACTTCCCACTGGCCCTGGCTGCACGTGGAGTTCCGCATTCCTCCTTTGCAATGTAGAAGAGTCCCAGTGGGGGGTGGTTGTACATTTCAGAGGGGGAATGCGGAAGTGCCTATCGACTAGTAAATTAACCACTAGTTAACATCCTTAGTGATGCCTACGGTCAGGGCACCTCCTGTGATAAAACAGAAATTGCTACATCAGATTAAAGTCCTCTGCAGCTAATCCTGTGTATAATACAAATACGTATTCCTTTTTGTGAATAGGTGACTTGATAGTGCTGCTAAGTGTCCGTAAGTGTGGTGTTCACATGATCATACCAAACCTAAGCTTGTGCAGACAGGTCTCTGGCACTACCCTGTGTGGGGTGGGACTGCTAGAGAAGACAGACTTAGTTTTGCTGAATTATGTCCACAATGTAACGGAAGCAGTTTGATTTGACATGTGAGACCATGTCTGTTAGCCACAAAACTCCAAGTTTCCAGAAACAGCAGTTTTCACATGTTGTTTCCAATTACATCACAAATAGTCAGCCAGGAAACAGTCATTTAATAGATTTCATCAGCCAGAAGGTTTGTGGAAAGTGACCTGGTCACTTCCTTTCCTTGGGCTGGCAATAAGGTAGCCACTAGCGCAAAAGGGGTCTCTCCACTGTAGCTGACAGTGTGATAGACATTGGAGCCTTGTCTTCAGTTCAGTATTTGGGTTGTGCTGCCATTGGGGCACATCCACTGCTGAGACTTAACCTCATGTTATCCAGAGCTCTTGTGAGCGGGAGGGGTGGGCAGCAGTGGCTAAAAGCAATGGCATTCAGTTCACGCAAGGGCTTTTGCTGTTGCTATGAATGGAGCTGCACGGCTTCAGCAATGGTGAAAGGTCGGTGTAGACCAGAGGAGGGTAAATGTTTGGGCTAAGGGCCACAGCTGTGTGGAAACTGTGTGGAGGGCCGTGAATGCAGATGCTCCCCATGTGGGGAGGGGGCCTCATGGGGGGGGGGGGGGGGGGTCTCTACAGAGGTGGTACCGGGAATTCCTACATGCCTTACTGGCAGTGACACCAAAGCAACTGTACCAGGCACTGCCACGGGTGGAGACATCCTAGCTAGATGGGTGCTGTCCCTGGGTGCTTTTGAGGCTCTGTCTCGAAGGTGAGACCAGAGGAGCCAGCCCTGGGATTCCCAGCCTCCTATCTGACCCCTGACGGCAATACCCAGAGTGCTGGGGCTGTTGGCATGGTGCCCAGGAGTGGGGCTGTTTGTGGTTTTTTTGGTGGATGTGGACTGTGGCTGCCCCCCTCCCTGAGTAGACAGTCTTTGTTCACACGTGATTCATCTCCTCTTGCACATGGATTCTTGTTTCCCTTAGTTTTGGGGGTACTTGGTCAGTGCTAGTAGATTTCTGAGAGGTGATCTATGCAATTAAAATTTCTGTGTGTCCCTAGGTGCATTAAGGGCTCCTCCTCCCTCTGGAGCACCCCCTCCAACCTCTGGAGCACCTGTTCCTGCTGGCCAGCCGGTGTATAGTCAGTTTGGGCAAGGAGATGTGCAGAATGGGATTGGAGCTTCAGCAGTCCAGATGCAAAGGTATTTGTAAGGAGATCAAGTCATAGGAGCAGCTTGGGACACCTTGGCTCTCTCAGCTGCTAGCGTGCAATACTTCTTTCTAGGGATGTAACAGTGGAGTCGATTAACCGACAAGCAAAAGCTTGTAGGTTAATGCTGTAGACTACGTGCATTTTCCCCCCACACCTTGCCAGTACATCTTTTAGCAGCCTGGCTCAGTCCTGGCCCATGCAGGGTCTGGGACCTACCCCCACTGTTGCACTTACAATGTATTAGGAGCCAGGCAGGCGGCCCAGCTCAGCTCCCGTAGGAGGCAGCAGTGCGGGGCAACCAGCAGTTGGTGCGTGAGGGGAGCTGGTTTTTAAACTGGCTCCCCTCACAGATCAACTCCCACCTGGCACCCCACACTGCGCCTCTGATACAGAGGCAGGAGCACGAAGTGAGTGGCGGGGGGGGGGGCTCCTCGCTGGCTGGCAGCCCCACCCCTGGGGACTGTCGACTAGTCGAGTAACTGATAAGAATTCATGAGGTTACTCAACTATTCAATTAACTGATATTTAACATCCCTAGTTCTTTCCTCTCCTCCCCCACCCTCCCAAAAAGGGCAAAACCACTTTTCATCTCTTTGCTACTGAAGACATACAAGAGGTTTTGACATGTCTTTAGAGTTTTTTGTTTTGCATTAACATGGAAAGGAATGCAATCAAAACAGCAAAAGAACTCGGAGATTCTTTCCCCATTTCCTTGGCGTCTGTGTGAAGTGACATCTCAGCCACTTGGAAAATCAGGTTTAAACTGTTTTTTTTACTCCTTTAGAATAGAGTTTCAACTCATGAGACTTAATGTCACTTCCTGAAACAGTCTGTCTGTTACCTAGCTCAGGGTTATTATGTGTACTGAGTTGATGTCTTTAGGGGAAAGTATCGTCCCCTGGATGCAGACCATATTTAAAGAATCGCATGTACTTAAAATACAGGTGACTAGAAAGGAGTCCAAACTTTGAACCAACCAATTTTAAGAATGGCCACTTAGTATTCAGACGTACATGCTTCTAAGACTTAGTCCCTGAAAGGAGACTAAAAATTCTGGTCTTTGTAATGACCAGAATAAGATTGAAGCATAGAAAGTGGGTAGTTACTGCCTGTGGCTGGTCTCTCTTGTGTGTAAGTCTGAAGGGGGGGGGAGGGAGTTCAAACTCTCAACCCAAGTACTATGGAAATGAGTCATTGAGCTATGGAATAACTTTTCTCTCCCTCTCCCTTTATGAGTATTAAGCAATCATAAGCAGTGTGAGCATGGCAAAAATGATTGTCTTTTGTAACCGGTTTATGTTGTCTCTAAATTTCTCTTGCGTGGAAAGAATACAATGCTTTGTGCAGGCCCAAAAGTTAGCCGTGTGTTTTCCTGCAGTGGATTTTACATATTGATCTTAGAGAGTGTCCTCCCATACTGTCATGTGATAAGCATATAAAACATTTCACAGGAGGGAGAATTTGCTACACAATCTGAATGTTTGCCTCTGGAAAGCTTCTAGAAGGACCTACGTGGCACAAACAGACACTCATACATACAGTTCAGTGCAAACAGTGGCTCTCTGTAGTTACTGTTATCTGTTCAAAAACTTCAGATTTTGGTTGTCATATGCTCCAGTAGCCTGTTCAGCTTCTGTATGTTGATTTTTCTTAGTCGCATTAATTCCTGTCTTAGCTCCAGCTCATCATCCTTCTATTTTAAACTTCACCGTATTCATCCTTGTGGGACTGACTTTTTTAACATTGTTCCTGGCTTCGTGTCCCCTGTGGCGCTCAGAGGGTTTTCCTTTGACATGCCAGTATGTTTAGAAGATGGCTGAGCACGGACCCTTTCAGGAGCTAGATAGCATTTCTTTATTTGTCTGCAATAGTCTCCATTGATTGACAATGAGCATTTCCCTTTCCAACAGCCCAAAATGGCTGATCGTCCTGGTGTCCCAGTCTAACTGGGGGGTGAGACTGAGAAGTACAAGGCAGGTATCCCCCTTGGCCATGCAGAGCATTGCTACTCTGCCAGTAGACTGCAGGGACGCCAAAAGCACTGTGGGTAGTGATGTGAATCGATAAGAATACTGATGCTGTGAGAGACATTGGGGTTTGGTAGCAGAAGTTTCAGAATATTGAAAGATGCGCAGAAGCTGTAATTGTACTGTGTATCTGACTTCATGGCTGCATGCTTAGTTCTCAGGTTTTGTGACAACTTGAAAGCAAGGAGGTGTGTGTCACACACTCAGTCGTTTCATAAGCATGGAAACTTGTAATTCCTCACATAAAAGAAACTCTCACTAATGGTTGAATTCTTTCCTTCTCTCCTCTCACAGGCCCTCTGCATCTCAGCCATTCATACCAGGCACTGCACCCACACCTGTTAGCCAACCAGCTACCTTCCAGCAATATGGCCCTCCCCCAACCAGTGCACAACAACTGACCAATCACATGGCAGGAATGCAGATAGGCACTTCATCCTCAGCTCCTCCCCCAGCTGGACTGGGCTATGGTGAGTTGTTATGGCTCTTATGGTTGTGTATGTACAATTGCTTTGTCTGTGTTCATATTTTGCTAGTGGAGCCATTTCTCTGTTGAATGGCAGTGAGCTTCTTCCAGGAAGAGGTGGTGTTTTTTGGACACTGGGTGTCATGGTAGTATTCAGATAGATCTGGTAGTCATAGGAAGTTACTGGGGAGAGCTGAATTTGAGTACCCTTTTCTTTGTTGTCCATGTCATTCCTGCTGCTGCAGTTGACAAAACATTGCCTTCTACAGAAAGCTGAAGATAGCAATGGAACTAGGTCGTCTTGTGTGTAAACTAAGCCTAGTTTGCACTATATAATAATACACTTCCTGTTTTTAGGAGACAAGTGGAATTTAAGTTTACAAATTGTACACGTTTGGCAAAATACCTCTCAAACTTCCCACTATAAACAGTGTGATATAAATACCTTTAGAAAGTAACACATTTTGAGATACAGGAAATCTGCATTAAGAATATCATTTTCTGCATTCGTAGACTTTGTCTACACCATACTTTTGTCAGTCAGGATTCTGAAAAAACACCTCTTACTGACATACTTTGCGCCAATAAAAGAACTGATGTGGACCATGCTATGTCAGCAGGAGTAGCTCTCCCGCCGATGTACCAAACAGCATTTGCTAGGAGTGATTGGATTATGCTGGCAAAGAGCAGCTCCATGGGAGACTTTACAGCAAGTACAGCTGTACCACTGTAAAGCCTGTTACGTAGACAGAGCCTTTCGGTAGCTTTTCGGTCTGGCTTTGCCCACTTCATAATGCCCTGTTCATTAATGGAAAGACTCACAATGTTAGACAGCATGAAATTATATTCCTGGGATCACAGGTCATTTTAGGGGATGGGATGGGGAGGGAACAACTTGTGATTCAGGACCTTGTTAGAAACTTCATTTTCCCAGCCTCCCTGCTCCTCAGTTACAGAAGGTCTCTCTGAGGCTACATCTAAACTACATCCCTCTGTCGGCAGAGGGATGTAAATGAAACACTTCGAGTACAGGATCTTTCAAAAAATCACCGTGTTGTCGAAAAATCGCCCTGTTGTCGGAAAAACTGTGTCTAAACTGTGGTTTCAGTTTCAAAATGGCGCTTGTTCGAAACAGCACCATGATGTGATTATGCAAATGAAGCACAGGATATTTAAAGTGCTTCATTTACATCCCTATGCCAACAGAGGTGTAGTCTAGACACACCCTGAGAGTTTGTCTGATTTAGGAGCAGGTTGTAGTTTGAGGGATGACGAGGTTTGGAGAAGAGATCAAGGTCCGTTAGAGGGCATGGATTTTGCGTGTGCTCTCTTAACCCGGGTATGTGTGTACAAGTAAATTATGACTGATTTCTGCTCATCAGGTTCCTCGACATCAGTTCCTTCAGCCTCAGGAAGCTTTACTGCAACTGGATCTGGTCACTACACACCTTACTCTTCAAGCCAAGGACCCCCTCCTGTAAATGTGTCCCATGGATTGCCTCCAACCAGCCTGTCTCCAAATCTGTCCTTAGGCCAACCTGCTTTTTCTGGTCCACCAATGTCAGCTCAGCACCCCCCTCAAGCTTCTGGTTTTGTCTCACCTCCCTGCTCCACAGGGATTGGACCTTCCAGTTACCCTTCTACTACAGGGGCCCCAAGACCTTCAACCATGCAAGGTTCACCGTTACCTGGACATGCTCTGACTGGATTACCAACATCCCAGCCTAATCATGTGTCTTCACCACCACCTCATCCAGCCATGTCAGGGCCTCCTCCCGGGCCTCCAGTGCTTGGCCTCCAGGGACCACCTCCACCCACTCATCCTTCCCCCTCAGGATACCAAATGCAGCAGAATGGTAAGTCACCCTCCTGCTCCTTTTATACTTCATATAAGGTAATGGGGCAGTCTGAGTCAGCCACTGGTATTCACTCAGCCAGGGTTCTGGCAGTGATTGAAGATTTCCATCTTTCCCTGTCCTTTGAAGGATGTCTTTCTTCCAAATGCACTAGTGCGCCCAAAGCAGGCTTTCTCTGTATTGCAGGAGAGTGTGGGCTCGTTGAGTTTTGGGTGTCGCTGTGATCTGGTTCCTGATTTGTGTGTCTTAGCTATGTTGTTTTTGTTAGCATGCTCCTTATAAGTTGCTCAGAATTCAGGGGCAAGTCCTGAGATCACCTGTGGTGGCTTGGTCAATGTAGATGAGAATTGAGTGAAACTGAATTATTCTGGCTTGCATTGGTACAAAAAATTGCTAACCTTCAGTACCGTATGCTGGCTTGTTTTTCACAAGAAGATAGTCTCCTGCCTTGAGGAGTTGGTGATTTATATTAAATATGTTGAGCTTTGGTTAAGTTGACATTTTGTTTTTTTCTGTATTCAGAAGTAGAGAATTCACAAAAATTAACTGTCAGGGCTTGGGGATTAAAGTGTACGCTCTGCATGTATATGGGAAGGTTTGTAGCATGTTAAGAGTGGACTGCTATCTCTTTCTTCTTATCTCCTTTTGCCTTGATTTGTTTGCCTTGGTGAACCACAGAGCAGCTCATTTAGAATTAAGAATGAAAGTATTTAAATATAAAGAGCTGTAGTACAGGATGAACTTCCCTGCTCTGGCACCCTAAGGTCGTCTTTTGCCTCTGAGAGATCCTTGTATCGCCCCAGAAATGTCCATTAATGAAGTATAAAGCAAAGTGAAACAACTACAGAATTTAAAAACTAAGTACATTAGAGTATCGGAGTTTTAATCTATTCTAATCCCAGGCACCACAAAAGTTGGCTGACATGTTTGCCAGTATTTCTTTATTTTGTTGGTCCAATATGGGGTACGCTATTGCTTTGGTCATTGTTTTCATAGAGGCTTTTATGCAGATCTAACCCATTACTTATTTCTTTAATGGATTTAAAGGACCGGTTCTTCCCATTTCTGAAACCGGTTCCAAAGATGGATTTATTAAATCTGGACTGTTCTGCAAGAAGCACAGGTTAACAACTGAGAGATTCAGATAAATCTCTTCAGCCCTCATTGCGTGAAGAGCAGGTAGCTGTCCATGTGTGGATAAGATGACTGGAAAGAACGGCTGCAGTAATATTTGAATTCGAGGCTCCCGGGAGACCTAGTCGTTTATGGGATCCCTATTGTACAAGGTGCTGTAGAAGTACCAAACAATGCGATGTGCTTTCATTCTGTTGTCTCTCTCTTTCAGGTTCCTTTGGACAGGTTAGGGGCCCACAACCAAACTACGGTGGCTCTTACCCAGGAACACCAAATTACGGGAGTCAGCCTGCACCACCTCCCCCGCCAAAACGCTTAGATCCAGACTCCATTCCTAGCCCCGTAAGTCAATCCTGTTCTCGCCAACACGGACTTCCCCATAGGCCATTGGGACCTATCAGTTTGAGTTACAAGATGTTCTATCTTGTGACTTTGTTTTTCATGCTTCTGCCCATGAACGGGAATTCTGAGGATACTGCTTCTGGTAAAGAGATTATATTGACTAGTGGTTAGAGCATGGAACTGGGTTTCATGTCACCTGAGTTCTGTTCCGAACTCCGTCTTTGTTAGCCTGTGGCCTCAAACAGATTACTAGCCTGCTTTCCCTTTGTTTCTTTGTCTGTAATACTGGGATACTTACCTACCTCAGAGGGCCGTGGAGACTAATGGTTGTAGTGCATATTGGAACCTGGGATGGAAGCTGCTGTACAAGTATAGTTTTGCTGTTGCTCATTAACCCTATAACATAGGAAATCCTGAATTTATAGCACTAATTTTCAGCGTGCTGCTTTGTTCCATGTTGGCATGTGGGAGGGGGAGAATTCCTCAGAAGCAACATTGATCCCCTCTCTTGAGGACGGACTCTCATTAGACTACAGACTTGTTAACCCAAACGCAGGTACACAGGGGACTTCTAGGTGGACGTGGATTTGTCAGAACAGTGCATAATGCCCCTTACAAAGCAGAGCTGTCCCTCAGCACAGAATTGGACGATTGCTGATGTTTCGAGAGTGGTTCTGTGAAAGGGCCTACGTCTGCTGGCTTACGCACAATATGTGATCTGTCTTGTCAGTGGTCAGATATCCTGTGGGGTTTGTCACCTGAAAGCTCCCACTTCACTGATGGAACAAAGTAAGTTCTATCTGAGTCAAAGCAGTCGGCTAACTGACTTGGGTCCCAAAGCTACATTAAACTTGACATTGAGATTCCCCAGCTTCTGAGAGAAGAGAGGCGAGTTAAAAAACAATGGTGGCTCCTTTGAGGAGGCCTGAAGAGCTTGTTTACAGTATGGTGAGTCGTTCACTGCAAGTACTGTTATGCATTCGGGACAGGAGCTGATCGAACACATGCGCCCTCATCAGCGGTGCTTATTAAAGGCATGGCCATAAGTTTGTCTTCGCTGTCCCTCTACATCAGGGTGGGCGATAATTTTTAAAAGGGGCCCACTTCATAAATTTCTGAAATGGTCCTGGTCCTCAGGCGGAAGGGGCAGGGCCAGGAGACTTCTTGTGCGTCCCCCCCTTCCCCTCCAGACCCTGATTGGCCTGCAGGTGTGGGAGTGGGTGAAGTCTTCTCTCCTCCCTCTTTTCCCCTTCCCCCCCCCCCCCCCCGGAATTGCCAGCTGTTCTAAAACTGCTGGCAGTTCCTTCTAGATGCTGCAGCAGGAGGAGACCTCATGTGCTCCTCCCCCCCAGTCAGGGCCTGGGGACAGGAGAGCATGAAGTCTCTCACCTTGCCAGGGGCACGCAATGGCTATAGAGAAACTTTTTTAAACTGCTGGCATTTCTCTCTAGCCACCGCGTGGCCTTAGCGGTGGGGGGAGGAGACTTCGGTCTCGATTGGCCTGGGGGCAGGGGAGTGACAGGGTGGCTGTAGGCTGGATCCAGCCCGCAAAGGCTTATTTGTCCACCCTTGCTCTAGATGTAACTTCAAAGAGGCTAACTAGCTGTTGCCAAGGCTGTTCTGGACAGAACCATGAGATGCTTGTAGTTAAGGATAAGCTATTTCTCCAGTTTGACTTCTCAACAAAAGGAAGTTCCAAAAAGCTGGCAGGGAAGTGCACACAAGCAGCAGTGTTAAATGACAGTCACTTATAATTACTGCCACTAGCCTGTAAGACTCTCCTCCATTTCTCTGTCTGCTCAGGCAGTGTTTCTGAATTGCTTCTGATGCTGACAGACTTTCAGGGCAATAGTTTTAGTCTCTACTTTACAGCTAGGTGTGAGATAAATCTGGCTTCATGTTACCACCTGATCAATGCTGTTAGCTAGAAGTCTTAATCCTTGATTCAGTGTTTGTTTGTAGACATGCTTTTTGAAAGGAATGGGGCATTTTAATAGCTTTGCTTGCTTCTCTTCTCTGTCGCTACATTAAATCTCAAGAAACTTGCATAAACTGCCTCTGTTGCAGCATGTTCTTAAAGTGTAACTCCCCAATTCTAACACAACAAGTACGTTAGCCCTTGTCTCTGCCAAGATAATGTTCAGAGCCCAAGAGCAGTTCAGTGGCAAGACAGATGCTCAGATTGTGTAGTATCAAAGCAGGTGTATTCTTTTCCTCTTGTTGCATGATTGTACAATTGTATATATCTAACTCCAGTGCTATACATTTGGGCAGAGAGGAGTAACACTGTTACTTTTTGTTTTATTACTCTTTGTTTTCTTTTTGTGGCACTCTGTTGCTTTTTTTTTTTTAAAAAGCAACTCAGTGAGCTGCCACCACAGCAGAAACCCAGGCACAGAATAGACCCAGATGCAATTCCTAGCCCAGTAAGTGCAGTGTCTGTCTGTTGTCTGTGTGATAGTGAGCACCTGTGCATGCTTGTGGCATAAACCTCACCTGACTAACCCTCCAGTTTTAATCCTTTAGCCTTCTTTCCCACCCCTTTCTGCTTACCCCATCAAAATGAATACAATAAACTCCACACAGACTGGTTATTTCATCATGTCCTATGTCATGACATAAGGGGCAATAGAAAGTGGGCAGCACTTTGGAAGCAGATTATGAAGAATGTTTCCCCTCAACATCGTCTAGTCTTAAAAGCAAATTATCTACCTACATCAGGTTCCAGTTGGAACATCTATCACGTGACAAATGTAGTCTGAGTAGTTACATGTGTACACAGTTACATGTACACAGTTTGTTCCTTAGTGGAAGTCTTTTCCAATCTGTGTAAGCTGGATTTTGTTACTGTTCATTCTTGAGCTGCCAGTACAGAGCCAGCATTTGATGCCATTATCTCATGTTTGAAGTAACCATTTTGTTTTGATATGAATTCCTCATTGGAATCTCTGAGCAGACTCCCTCTAAAGTTTGGGGAGCTACAAACATTCTCTCATTATCTGTGATTCTGTATCACTGTTAAAAATTAAAACGTTAAATTTCTAAATCAGAAATGTGCTTTGAGAATCTTTTAAATGAAAAGTATCTACCTTTGG
The DNA here is from genome assembly GCF_049634645.1 of Pelodiscus sinensis. Classification (NCBI taxonomy): domain Eukaryota; kingdom Metazoa; phylum Chordata; order Testudines; family Trionychidae; genus Pelodiscus; species Pelodiscus sinensis. The sequence continues at coordinate 3,809,372 of NC_134718.1, read as the reverse complement.
ACTGGAAGAAAATGGTGGATTAGATTTTCTATTACCCCATATCATTTCTGCCTCATTGGTGATTGGCTCAAGTTGGTCACATGACTCCTATCTAATCAGTGATGACACCAACTTCAGTTAATCTGTAGAGTTTTGACAAGAGACATTTCCTGGAACTGTTGGTTTGATTCTGTGGCTGAGCATCCCACTGGTGTAGAACATAGACTGCAGAAGGCTCGCAAGAGCTCCTGCTGTAGAACACTGTGCATGGTAAAAGGGGTTGTAAACTGTGGGGATAGGTTATTCAGTGGGATCGGGGCCAGATCAGTTCTTAGACTGGATTTGGCATTGGTACTGACAGCAGTCAGAAGGGCCCAGTGCTTCCTATAATCTTCCATTCGATTGCAGAGTTCAGTGGCTATTCTGAATCCAAAAGTGCTGTTGAACTTCATAATGCATAATCCCTAATGAGATTTGTTCTTCAGCATGTTTATGGTGGTGACCAGTGGATTTCACACTGTTACCATCCTGTTGAGCTCAGCTTGGATGATCTGAAACAGTCTGAGTTGCAGACAGGCAGGCCTGCTTATGGGGCGGGGTGCGCGTAAAGGGGGCAATTGCTCGGCAGCCCAGTGATTCAGAAGGGCCTGGGACTCCTGGCCCTTTAAATGGCCCCTGGAGCACTGTCGCTGCAGTGCACTCGGGACAGCTTGGGGGGGATGGCGGGGAGGAACCCACGTTCGGGGGGGCACTGAGGGCTAGCTGCCCCAGTCCTGCCCCTTCCGTCCAAGGTCCTGCCCTTTCCAGGAGCGCAGAGCTGGCCCTTCCAGCTTGCCCAGGGGCCCAGCGAGGCTCTCGGTCCCCATAGCTCAAAGTCTGAACTAGTGAGCAGTGTATAGAAGTGATCACATTCTTGAGTTCACATATTTTAGGTCAGAGTTTAGTCAGCTATACAGTGGAACAGCCTCACTTTCTGAACTGTACAGTTGCGAGTATTTTCACAAAGAAAAGGCTGACAAAAAAGGAAGTGCAAGCTGAAAGATGTTTGGAAGCTATAACAAAGCTGCCAGGGAGATGGGCTGCGACAGTAGTTGCAACAGAGTATATTGGGGAGCAGTAAACAGCTGAATGCTATTGCAAATTATTTTCTTGGGCCAAATTCTGCTTTTAAGTGAGTCCAGATCAGCTCTTAAAATGTAAAGCATGCCAGTCTTCAAAATAACTAAAAACAGAAAACTGGAAAGGGGGTTTAAATAGGTTGATCTCAACAAAAATCCCATCTTCAGTCTTATTCCCAATTCAGAGACAATAAGAACTGACGGCTTGGTAAAGTTTAAGTCTAGGCTTCTCAGTTCTTAGCACTGGTAATGTTTGTCCCAATCCCTGTCTGTCTGCTCTGTCGCTCCGGATTCTGTCTCCCCTCGCCCCTCCCTTCCCTTGTCTCCATGGAATGGAGCCTGCTGTGGTTAACATGCTGCTTTCTCTTCTAGATCCAAGTAATTGAAGATGACAGAAATAACCGTGGATCAGAGCCATTCATCACTGGAGTTAGAGGGCAGGTCCCACCCCTTGTTACAACCAATTTCCTGGTGAAAGATCAAGGTAAAATACTGTTTCCCTCCTTAAGTCCTCCCCAAAAAACAGCACGTGACCAAAGATCCAGTTACATATTATCCCTCAGAGGCAGCAGCGCGGGGTAGCGGGCGGTTTCCCGGGTGCCAGTCTGAACTGATAAGCATAAGCCTAACCGTTTAAAGGGTTACACTCTTCCATCTTGAATGCGAAGAGGAAGCAATACGATGAGAGAAATGTTCTTGCTGCAGTGGAATTGAGAGTACTTGGGATGCAGGCACAGCTGTACTTCACTCTGTGAAGTCGTATATAGGAGCTCCGACGTGAGGTTTCAGATCACTTTAGCCAGGAGGGGTTTGGAGATGTCACTAAGGCAGACACTTTCCAGGAGAGGTGCAACAGCAAGCACATTGCTAGCAGCTCAAAGGTGGGCCTGTCTTGGACAGGCTGAGGTTCAGGTGCCAAGGTGAAATCGGCTCCTTTACCCCAGGGTACACTCACCAGGCCTCTGAGAAAATGCATTACCATTTCATGTGAAAAAACCCACCTGTTGTTGCCTGTCACAAGCAGTAAGAAGGAACTGAAAGTCATTGGGGCCCTTGACGCCGCTGCTCTGAGCACATGGCACCAGAGCACTGGAGTTGACCTGATGGGTACTACAAAGGGAAAAAATTCCAGCAGCTGTGAGGGCATGCACACGCTGGCATTGCGATGGACACATGCAAGCACTTGACCTATTTATCATGGGTAAACATAATAACGGCCAGGCTGGGTCATTCCAACTGTCCATCCAGCCCAATGCCAGCTGCCCCAGACGGAGGGATCACAACAGGGAATCCTCACATGATCTGTCACCCACTTCCAGACAAAGCTGCACCCACCCTGGAGTAGCAGGGTGTGACACATCAGGACTGAGGTGCGTTGGCAATTTTATGGGAACAGACACTGTCTAGGAATAGAACTGTATTATGGGGTTTCGTCTTGTGAATGGGAGGCATTGCGTGATCTGGGGGCTGGGTGAAGAAAGGAAAGATCTCCCTGTATCTGCCTGTGTTCAGTCTGACTTATCACTCCCACACTTTCAAAAGTGCATAAATTCCGTGCTTAGCTATAGAATCCAATTCTGCAGTGGTGTCACTTTCTCTGTACTGCCAGACAGACTGTTTATAATAAAAGTGGAATCTTTATCATCCTTAGAGCGGGGATGCCTGCATTGTGATTAGACTTGTTGCCCACGATATCACCTTTGCTAAAGCTTTGCACTTACCTCTGTTCTGCCCTCCAGGTAATGCAAGCCCCCGCTACATAAGATGCACATCATACAATATCCCCTGCACCTCCGACATGGCCAAACAATCCCAGGTTCCCCTAGCTGCTGTCATTAAACCACTGGCTACCCTGCCCACAGATGAGGTAAGAGCAACATCCTGGATGTGTGGTTGAGAGGTTCTGACCTCCTAGTAGCATGTGTTTTTCAATATCTCTCTCTCTAAGGGAGTTAGATAATTTACATTTTTGTGTAAGGAGATTTGAGAGGGTGAAGATTAAGGAAGCATCTATCCTCAACAGATGTGCAGTGTCAAGTAACGCTTAGACATAAGCGGGCTGTGTTATGTGCTATGAAAAGTGAAGAATTTGACCACTGCAGTAAGTAGTTAGTTCACCGCTTCATCAACAGGGAGTCCAGATAATTTCTTCTTCGCCTCCCCCACGCAAGTCATTAGCTGTGTGGCTAAGCTGTTTGTTGCAGCACTGCTTGCTCACTGTCTGCCCTTACTCCGGCTGGGCTCGCTTTGCTATAAACACTTCAGAAGACTTCAGTGACTCGAAACCATCTGAAGCTGTCAAATCAAAGGTTGTACATCAGATAGCACCAAGTTAACTGACATGCATGTGTAGGGACATGGAAGTGCATAGACTGGCAGAGAGCATGTGCCTGAGGGCTGCCCATGTCTCTGCCCCATTTAGTCTTACGCCTCCGCTGCTTTACTTTGCATCTGTAGAATATGGCTAATCCTAACTCCCTTAAAGTGCTATGAATACCCGCTGCTGTTATAAGCCTGCTTTATTTGTCTTTGTATTGCTGCTTCTAACCATGAATTCACCATGTCCCTGCAGGTTGGATGTCTACATTGAGTAGTGCAGTCTGCTCAGCCAGCAAGTGCCTTGCTGTGTTCTGTTCGGACTAGAGTCTACCTAGTGCAATATCGTATGGTGTTCTGAATCTCTTCTCTTGCAGGGCTTTTGTCATTTTAAGGGTAGTTTGTAGATTTTGGAAATCTGTTCTCTTGATCATCTGAATTGCCCTGAATCTAATTCTTGTACATAGGGTCGGGGGAGGGGCAAAAGGAACTACAAGGGGATAATTAGCTGTGGCCTCATTTCAGAAATGAGGCAGTAGTGATTGTTTGGAAGGGAAGTATTAAGTACACCCCACTACTCATTCTCCAAACCGTAACCATGCTTTGAATAAATGTGTTTTGTGATATCCAGCAAAATGTGGCCAAGTGCAAAAAGCTGCTTTAGTGACTTCACTCCGCCCGCCAGCACTAGAAACAGCTTGGCTGTGGATAAGGGCTGCTTCCCTTGAAAAGGGGCCCTGCTAACAGATGGGTGCTCAGCTGAGTATGCTGCACCTGTTGAGAGAAATGAGATGCTGTAAATGGAACTAAGGTTGTATGTACAGGGTGGAGGGGAGGAGAACAGAGTTTGTCGAAATCAAAGCATTCAGACAAATCTAGAATATTTAAAATCAAGTGCCTGCTCAACAGACATGATCGGTGTTTGACAGCAGGATTCAAGGAGCCAAGTATTTGAAGCTTTGAGAGGAAACTGGCTGTCTCTGCAGCCTTGGGAATGAGTGGCGTGCAGATATATTGTGTTCACTCAGAGCACTCCTTAGCCCTCTGCAGTGTGGGTTTTCTTTTGGTGGTGGCCTTTTCTTTCTCAGCAGGCAGGGGAAAATTGCAGGTCAGTGTGTTGTGTGGGCAAGGAAAACAGTAGGTTTAGGGATGTTAAATTTAGATTCATTAACTAATCAAATAGTCAATGGGATTTCCGTTGAATATTCGATTAGTCTATAAGGGCGCCTCCGCCTTTGAGCTGTAGCAAGAGCCCTTCCTAGGGCTCCAGTGGGGCTCTTGTACATTTCAAAAGAAAGCTGGCAGGGAGCGTGGGCCCATGCTCCCTGGCACCTGAGCCTTTGAAATGTACAAGAGCCCTGGTGGGGCTCTCGTACATTTCAAAAGTAGACTCACAGCAGAAGCAGAAGGAGCAGAGACTGCTTCAGTCCCCACTTGTGCTGCTTCCTCTGTGCCTCTACCTCCCCTGCCCCCTGTGGAGACGGTACTGGGGGCAACCAGCTCTTAAACTGGTTTCCCCCCAACACCAGCTCCTGCTCCTCTCCCTCCCCCTCTTTGCTGCCCCTCTCTGATAGAGGCAGTAAGTGGGTAGGGAAGGAGTGATTAGTCACATCACTAGTTGACTATCCAATCAGCTTCTGCTGATTGGATAATTGACTAATATCTTACATCCCTAAATAGCTTTTTTGGCTTCTGGCCAAGGCCACCAGAGGCAGCAAGGGATGGGCAGAGGGATATAGGGCACAAGCAGCACTGAAGTGCCAAAAGGGTTGATGGGAGCAAATGGGAGTGTAACCTAAAGAACTGCATTGCTGGCTGATGGAGGGAGGAGAAATGGCTGGGTAAAGCCGTAGAACTGAGCTGTTGAGGAGGAAAAGGAAGGGGCAGAGTTCAGCAGCAAATCCAAGAGGATAGTCTGTCGTTACAGTTGGGATCCACAACTGGGGGGAGAAGATGAGGTCTGACTCTTCAGCTACAGTTGCTGTCATGCCATAGTGTAGACGTGTCCTACAGGGATGGATGGGGGTTTTTCTGTCCCCAGGGAACTCACCAGCATTCTTCCATCAGCCTAGCCATGGGTGGCACGGGGATTAGGTTGGCATATCCCTCACACTCAGGCGCAAGTGTTGACATTCATTTCCCCAGGAGCGCTCAGTCTCTTTTGTGCCTCAAGGTCACTCGCTCACTCTGCTCTCCTCCCCCAATGTAGAGTAGAGACCAAGCCATGGACTTAACTGCTAGAGCACCCACCTTTTGGGACACGTTGTTTACTGGTCATTAAGTACTACAAAAGACAAGGAGAAGTTTTCCCACTTTGATCTTAACTAAAGTAAGCCCATGCTCTCATCTGCAGCAAGACACGATCCAGGGTCTGATGCAGAGATGAGTGAATAGCCCAAATACAGATGCGTTCCAGCCCCATCAAGAAGTTCTCTACTGGCTTAAAGATAAACAAGGAGCAAAAGATATGTAGGCATAGCCCCAGTGAGCATGCAACAGCAGGGAGCAGTAGGGGAGGACTTACGTGCTATCAGCATGATTGGCCCTAGATTTCAAATCTGACAGACATCATCCCTGATGTGGACTGATTTAACTTTTTACTTGAAGCTGTCTATGATTGGACTTTCACATTGGTAGTGGTATTTTAATTTTATATTAAAGCTGCGACACAGCTGACTAAAATAGTCACATGAAAAATGAGTAAGTTTGGTCCAGTAGCCCAAACAGCAAACACACACATATTTTGGACAATAACAGCAGCAACAACAGTTTGGTTTAATTTACTTGAGATAAGATTGCAGCCTGAAAATTGAGGCATCCGTGTTTTCCTGTTCTTGAACAGCTACATTCAAACTGGGTTGCTTTTTCTCAGTCTTTTGCAAAGAATTCAAGGGTTAAGTGCGCCTCAGAGTGAAGTGGCTATTTTACACTTTTGGAAGTGGAATTAATTCTAGTAGTTGTAAGCCTCTTTGTATCTGGACATGGGTTTGCCTTGAGTTTATTTTTGACGTGAGAATGGGAATATGGCATTTGAGACAGTCTAACATAGTTGATCGTACTCTTACTGGACTGGAGTAGAAAGAGGCTTGTCCTGTTACTGCCATGGTGTTGGGATAAAGTGCAGAGGGCAGGGTGTTAGAATTCAGCACAGGAGCTTAGGGGGTGGGGAAAGAAGTAATCTTTGAACAGCACTGAGCCAAAGTCCAAACACGTAGGAGTCGTCTATTTTGTGTATACAAAAAGAGTTCCCAGAACTGCATCTAAGGAAATGCTTCCGCACTTAATCTTTCTCCATTTCTTCTGGTACTCACTGCGCTCTTCTGGCAACTGCAGCCTACAGAAGAACTGTACTACGGACTTGAGACAATGCAGCAATTCAGAAATGTATCCCAAACTCTTGGATTCCACAGCTGTTACAATGCTAAGCCCTGCATAGTCTACCAGGAGGAAGTTTCAAGCTCTGTGATGCCTATATACGCTTCCTTTTCCCACTACTGTGTGCCTGACCTGTGTTTCCCTCCTCAGACCCCTCCTTATTTGGTAGACCATGGGGAACCTGGTCCTATCCGGTGCAATCGGTGCAAGGCCTACATGTGTCCTTTTATGCAGTTTATTGAGGGTGGAAGGAGATTCCAGTGTTGCTTCTGCAGCTGTGTCACTGAGGGTAAGCCGCCTTTCTAGATGATGATGTTTCAAGGAGTTGCAAATAAATTATTTAATTAGGGATGCCTTCATGGCATAATAAGTTCTAGAGCAGAGTACAGCACCCTGTGTTGGCTTCTACACTGCAATTCTTTGTTCTTCAAAATAGTCCATTAACAGTGCATTGAGGCACAGTTAGTGCTCAGATCTGAAATGCTAATGTTAAGATTGTGGGAGTAAATTGAATCATACGCCTTGTGTATTTGCCTTACAGTCCTGTCTCACTCTGTGACGACATATTTCTCAAATTATAATGTATACTCTTCATCGTTGTACACATAAGTAGCATCTTACATTTATTAATTTCACTTATTCTGTTTCCATAGTCCAGAAACTTTTCTGACTGAGCACTTGTGAGCCTGTTAATGCTCCTGAATTGCCAATAAAGATTCCCTAGTTGTGGTCACGTGCACAATACTGCAAGGCACTGGCTAGATTTCCCTTTGTATAGTTGAATGCCCCCATCCCAATTTTGCAGCCTGCTGGCAGTTGAATTGTTAACAAATTGCATGTCTAAAATTGGATGTCTTTGTCCCTAGTGCCACCTCACTACTTCCAGCATTTGGATCATACTGGCAGGAGAGTGGATTTCTATGACCGACCTGAATTATCGTTGGGCTCCTACGAGTTTTTGGCCACAGCCAGCTACTGTAAGGTACGATAGTGTACATTTAATGCAGTGCTGTGATGTTAAATAAATCCTAGCTCCTCTGAGAAAGCAAGTGGAGGCTGAATCAGATGGATTGGCTTTCCGGTTGATGTCATCACTAGCATCTCTTTGTACATCTGAAGAGGTTAGATTTTACATCCCTGTTAAGTGGGACTGCACGTCCCATCGTATCTGTAATTGTTACCGGTAGTTAAAACCTTATCTAGGAAAGTACATGCCATTTCTCTACAGTGGCAGCTGCAATGTTGCCTGCCACCTTCTAGAGAAGGAAGGTTGTGACCTACTAGTCGGTCGGAATTGCCCCAGTAGAGATGAGAAGCAATGGGATAGAGCAAGCCCCAATGCATTTACTGGCAGTAGTCACACATTGTAATGAGGGTTTCAAAGATGCAAAGGCGGTAAATCTGATCCCATATTTCAAACACTAGAATAGTCTGGGAAACTCACCTGCTTCAGATTCTACACATTTGTCAGTGTAAACAGTTCCCTAACTTTTCAGACACTTTTGGGGGGAAAGACACGTGCATTACTGTTTTGTATTAGAAGGACCCCTCTTTTTGCTGAAAAAGATAGGAAAAGAGTTTTCTAAAGATTGCAGCTTTTGACTGGCCTGGTCAGGGCCATATTTTAGATTTTACTGAGAACTGGCAATACAGCCAAACACATCCCCAAATTTCATGCAAAATGGCCGACTGGGATTGGAGAGTATAAAGCCTTCCCTTGACTCTTTTCCAGCTTACTTCTTCCGTTATCCCTGCGTCTCTGCTCGCTGTATTCCCCTCTGATAGCTCACATCTTTCCACCAGTTCTGCCACCTCCTCAAGTCCTTTCTCTCCCCCTTCCCATCCTCCCTGGAAGGAATTTCTCTCTTCCTTCTCTTTTCTGTGTGTTTGTTTCCATGTATGCCAGTATTGAGGTACTGACTACTCTGTTGCTCCAGTGGTCAGTCAGCCTTGTTGCTCCACTTCCCATTCTGATGTAGACTGCAAAGAAAGGAAGTGCTGATTGGAGCCAGGCTCTTCCCAGCAGAATCCGTGCTCTGTGAAATAAGGGCACCCAGTTCTGGAGGAGGAAAGTCTTCCTTTGTAGTGCAAGGACACCCCTGCTTAGTCTCTAACTTTCAAAGTCTTCTAGAGCATGAGAGTTCTGGGGAATCCTGCCGGCCTGCTTCCCACTCCGTCAGGGCTGTTCCATGTAAACAGGAACTTCCTTTACACCAATCCTGTTCTGCCTGCTCAGTCGAGGGATGCCACATTCCAGCTCTTCCATGCATGATTGTGATGTCGGACATTAGGATTCAGATGTACTTGAATTGGGTGGGAGCAGAGAAGCAATGAATTACCAGGATCTTAGTTTTTACTCTTGACTAATTACTAAATAGAGGTTACTGGGGTTTTGATGGCATGAATTTGTCTGGGTAGCCTAGCCTTGGTATGATCTCTTCTTAAGCAAGGGGCGATGGTTTTCTTTCTGTATTCCACAGAATAACAAGTTTCCCAACCCACCTGCTTTCATTTTCATGATTGATGTGTCTTACAATGCTGTGAAGAGTGGCTTGGTGAGGCTGATCTGTGAAGAGTTGAAGTCTCTCCTGGATTACCTGCCCAGGTAACTTAACTCCTTTGTTCTGTACGGTCACAGCCGATGACCACAGAAAAGCTGCCACCACTCCATGCCTTGCAGAGGGGACATGCCCTTTTGAAAAACCATGAGGAGTCCTGTGGCACCTTAAAGATTAGCAGATTTATTTGGGTATAAACTGAGGGTAAAAACCACGTTGTCAGATGCATTGCATCTGTATGGATGCATTTGACAAAGTGGGTTTTACCCACGAAAGCTTGTGCCCAAATAAATGTGAGTCTAAGGTGCCACAGGACTCCTTGCTGTTTTGCAGATACAGACTAATATGGCTGTCTCTCTGAGACTCTCTCTTTAGAAGGCTTTTACTGCTAGTGACAGCTTGCAGGAGCCTGGCTAGCACTGCCAGCCTCCACACTGGCCCAGTGACATGAGTCAGCCTGTCCTGAAGGGATGGCTTGGAGGGTGGCTGCCTTCATGGTCCGTTCAGTTCGTATCCAACAAAGGAACCACTGAGATACCTGTCCACTAGGAATGATGGTACAGCAGCCTGTTCTCTTCCCTTCCTTTTCCTGCTCCCGGGTCATTTTATTGACCTCTGCATGTTGTAGCTCTTGTGCTTTCATGGCCCTTGTGATGCACTAAGTGTCTTTATTTTACAGGGAAGGCAGCATTGAAGAGTCAGCCATTCGGGTGGGCTTTGTCACTTACAACAAAGTGTTGCACTTCTATAACGTGAAGAGCTCGCTGGCCCAGCCGCAAATGATGGTTGTCTCGGATGTAGCTGACATGTTTGTGCCGCTGCTTGATGGCTTCCTGGTGAATGTGAACGAGTCAAGGACAGTGATTGTCAGGTAACGGGGACCCATACTGTGTTGAAATAGGCTCCAGCTCTGAGAGTGCCCACTTGTACAGGGCTTGGCGCTATCAGTGTTTCTGGAGTCTTTAGGTGTAACTAATGGAGCTGGCAAAAATCAGGTGCACTGTGTCTTGGGTGTCCTTTCTTTGCCAGGATACCGCCTTTCTGATGGCCTCTGGGAAGCTTTATGTGCCACTTAGTTAAAACTGAAAGCTAATAACCGGCACATAACATGTACAAGCAACTGATGCACACCTTGGAATACAGCTGTACTTGTCTTCATTGTCATGGTTGCCTGAGCCTGCTCCACTAGAACTGGGACTGAACTGACAGGAGGCTGCAAAGTGGGACTTATAGGGAGAGGCTTCTTTAGAGAAGACTGTCAGAATGTCCTAGAGAGCAGGAGATCATAATGGAGTTCTCAAAGTCAGTTTGAGGTTTCTGTGAGTTGATATGTAGCAGGGTTGACTCACTGCCACAGTGCTGCCTCCTGGTCACACCAAAAATTAGCTCTGTTCCTCACCAGGGTGCCCTCTTCTGGCCAGGGACTCACCCATCATCACTATCCGCTTTCATATCTCCTTCATCGAGATCTGCATCACTCCCTGGACCGTGGCGTCCTCTTAGGGACCCATTCCGTTCTCCCCACTTCTGGGGATGTATCAATAGTCCTCAGTTCTGGCACCTGCCTAAGAGGCCAACTGCAGCCCCAAAGATCAGCCTTTTGCCTCAAGGGCAACCGACAGTCAGTATAGAGGCTAGGTGTGGTGTAGGGGATGGAGGGATGACCCAGGCCCAACCTGGGGATCTTCTGGTGGCAGGCATCTTTTGCCCTCCTCTCCCCTTCCCTGCGTTGCTTTCCTGTGACCCTTGTATCAAGGCCACAGCCTGGGCAGTAACAGGCTGGAGCCTCTCTTCAGCTCCCCTGAGCCTGCCCTGCACCGCTTTATCCAGCTGCTTCTACTCCCTTCCTGGCCAGAGCAAGAGTGAGCTCCTCTTAGCCCTGCAGCCTTTTATAGGACCCAGCCTGGCCCTGATTGGTTGACTGCTCCCTGCCCTGATAGGCCAGGATTGTGCAGTTCTTCTCTGGCTTGTCTGTGACCCTCTCCCTGCTGGAGTGGGCTATAGCACCACTACACTTGGACTGTGCTGACCAAATAGATTCTGTGAGGAGAGCTGAGTGAATGGCTTACATAAAACTAATAAGTGTATTAAGCTTGGAGTGCTGAAAGGGGGATGTTTGGCTGAACTGAGTGAGACTGGGACTTACTAACCAGAAATTGAGCAGAGAAGCAACTGAAGGGGAATGAACAGAAAGCCATAGAAGCTTTAATCTAGAAACTAGAGTTTGCTTTCTCTTTTCCTGTGATGTTCCAGAGGGACAAAGACTAGGAAGCCCAAGTCATAACTTCTAAGGAGAAGAGGAAATTATTAGAAGAAGCACCTATTGGGGCCCTAGAGTATGCACTGCGGAGACATGCAGGCAGAGGAAGTGGATGGAGAGTTGACAGGATCAGTTTTTAAGAAATGCAATAGCATGCAGGTTAGAGAAGGGTTAATCATATAATAATCACTATCTTCAGGGCATCTCAGTCCCAAAGGTCACCAGCTGTGAATTTAGCAGGTGAGCTTTGAATCCCTTTGAGCATTCTCCTTTTCCTTCTTCCCTGGCAGTTTGCTGGACCAGATCCCAGAAATGTTTGCGGACACAAGAGAAACAGAAACTGTCTTTGCCCCAGTAATTCAGGCAGGAATGGAGGCTTTGAAGGTTTGTTGACCTGCTGTTGTGGGGAATGGAAGATTGTTTTTATAGTGGAAGCACCTCTGTGCAGTGATTCTCAGAGCTGTTCATAAAAAAGGTTGTTGCTCTCCTCAGAAGTGTATGCAAAGGGTAGAAAATGCTTACCCTACCACTGAAATGCAGCCACCTCTGTAGTTCATGTTAGCAGCTGTTAAACCTCAATTCATTGTTTACCATAAAAAGCAAAGAATACACTATGCAAGTGAAACTGCACAAGTTTTTACCTGTGATTTAGAATTCTTGCCTGCGATGAAATTTCGTCAGGTCCCTGGGCTTGATAAGTACTTGGTACTTTTTTAACAAAGGGATCTTCTGAGTGGTTTAGGACCCAGAAGATTTCCAAAGATTTCCCATCCCAATAGCTGACTCATCTGAAACTCGTATGTGTGGATCCATTGGCTAACCATGTGAGAATTCCCTAGAAAACACGGCTGATCGTGAGAATTTCTATCCGTGTTCGCTTACACTGAAAGGAAAAGCAAAGATGAGCCATTCAGTATCCCATTCACAGGCTGTTTAAGGACTGGGGATTTACCTGCTAGCAGTTTAACCATTAAAGAGATCTCAGGCATGGAATAGAGATTTAAAAATAATAAGCTGAGGAAGCTGTTTCCAAAATCCATTACGTTCCCTATGACAGTACTTGTTTCACCTACCAAACATGGTTGCTATTAATCTCGGACAGATAGACCCATTGGCTGCTTGGTCCCATCAAGGGTTAAATATCTAACTAGTAGAGAGGAATCAGACAGCGATGATACTGTCCCAAAAGTATTCGTCTTGAGAAATCCATGGTCCCTCACCACTGTTTCTCACCAAAGCAATTCCATCCCCTCCTCTGTAGGCAGCAGAGTGTGCTGGCAAGCTCTTCATCTTTCACACCTCGCTGCCCATTGCAGAGGCCCCAGGGAAGCTGAAGAACAGAGATGACAGGAAGCTAATCAACACAGACAAGGAAAAGGTAACAAGTGATGTGCTGCTCAGAAGAAAAGTGCATGTTGCTCTGGCATAACCTAGAAGGAACCAAGGAGCTGTAGAGGCTCCATAGCTGCTAACTGAAAACCTTCTATCTAATGGCTGCCCTATTCCCCATGGCTTCCCATATGGAACTGAGTGTGTTCACTACCAGGACAGAAAATGATTCTACATTGGGGACAAGAGTGGGTGGTACTAGAACCCAGACCCCAAGGGAGAGAATAATTGTATAACTAAAAAGCTCTGTGCTTTCGCTGTAGAAAGGTTACAGCTAGTACCTAGTTAATCCTACATAGGAAAGAGGAATCTCCATCCTTAGAGGGTTTTTAAGGCCTAGCTTGTCAAAGCCCTAGCTGGGAAGATTTAATTGGGGTTGGCCCTGTTTTGAGCAGGGAGTTGAACGAGGTGATCTACTAAGATCTTTTCCAGTCCTAATCTTCATTGATTCTAGGTGCCTCACATACCTTAATGCCCTGAATAAATACCTATGTTGTTTGTAGCCGTTACATTGGTCTCTCATTCCTTTTTTCCCCACTCCCTTTCAATCTCTGTCTTCCCTAGACCTTGTTTCAGCCACAGACAAGCTTCTACAGCAACTTAGCCAAGGACTGTGTGGCCCAGGGCTGCTGCGTAGATCTGTTCCTTTTTCCAAACCAGTATTTGGATGTGGCAACGTTGGGGGTAGTCCCTTATCAGACAGGTGGCTCCATTTATAAGTACGCCTATTTCCAGGTAAGTGCTTTCTTGGGTCAGGCTAGCACCTGCGCTGTATAAGTGAACAAAACCCATCACTTAGTTCCCTGTTGGGGTTTTTTCCCCCCTCATGGGGTGGGGCATAGGCCATAAGTGAAGATCTTGTCTTACCCTTGAATCTTAATATTGTTTTGTTTGCACTATATTTCAGACTTACTTTGTACCAGCATGAACCTGTGCTACATAGGGGTATAAAAATTTGGTTACAAAATGTAACCATTAAAAATCCTAGTGGTTACACATGCTGTGGGCTCTGCAGTATAAAGCTTGTGCTGCAGAGCCCGCAGCGCAGCTGGCTCCCGGGGGGTGAGGCTGGCAGCTGGAAACAGGTACGCACCGGGAGTTGGCTTTTGGTGCACACTGGCTGCTGGCCCCACTTCCAGGGAGTCTGCTTCAATATGGGCTCTGCAGTATAATTTTATACTGCAGAGCCCATAGTGTGGAGTGACAGCCAGCTCACTGGGAATGGGAGCCAGCGTGTAACGGTCATGGAAACAGATAAGCTGATTTGTTAACTATTAATAGTTACACTTGTGCGTTCCTAGTGCTATATAGTTTCTTAATAAGAAAAATCTAATAAAAGGTGAAAACATTATCAGCCCTGCAACAGTCATCACAGTGTATTGTCCACAAGGCAGAACCTCCCCACAGTGCTGGCTCCACAGCCTCACTTAGCATTCGAACTTGTGATAGTTAGAGGTATCTTTCTTAAATTACCATGTGGGGAAAGCTTTGCTTTTCCGTTAAAATATCAGAATGTTCTGCAGTGAAGATGAGCAGTGATGTTTCTGCATCATGAAAATGTAAGTTCAAGGCTTGCTTACTAGGCTAAACTAGACTTCATTCATAATAAACGTTCATTACAAATGGATACAGTGTTAGTGGGAGAGAGTGGGAGAATCTGGAAGGCAAATTGCACAGCCTGGGGAACAAGTTCAGATACGTCAGGCAGCTCTCAAGAGAAACTACAAAGGGCTTTGGCAAGTCTCCAAATAGACCCTTCATGGCTTCTTTTGTCAATATGAGCTGGATCAAATGTGCTCTGAAATTAGGATGGTATACAATGTTTCAGGCTTCATGTCATGAAATTTGTCTGTAGTTGGGCCTAAATCCTACAGGAATCTACCATGTCCTGAGAATCTTCTATGACCTAGCAGGGATTCAAGCACTTCAGACACTGACTGTAAGCCTGTACTCTGTATGTGGTGAACAGTGGCCAGAGATTTCTGTTTACATTACAGTGGATTGCAGGAGCACTTAGCCATAGTTCTGCTTCTCGCACCTGGTGTAGATCTCCCCCATGGCATTCTGCAGTAAAGGCTCTGAGTCCCTCTCTCAGCAGTCACAGTTGTGGTGGTCACAGCCGCTTGCATGAAGCAGGGTTCCCTACACATACTTGGAAATAATACATATGCAGATCAGGATCTCTTAAATCCTAGCTTGGTATATTTTACTTGGGAACTTTAAAGGCAGTGGCTCCCAGGGCTCTTGGGGAATTTGAGATCTGTGAGGTGGTGCTGATCTTGTGGGGGCAAAGGGGGGGATTTGAGATACCACTGGTCACTGTGCATGGAGGCTGATGGGGCAACTCGCATTGTTTTAATGTCAGGCCTGATTTGGTGCTTTGTGTTTTAGCTGGAGACCGATCAGGAGCGGTTCCTGAATGACTTGCGCAGAGATGTCCAGAAGGAAGTGGGATTTGACGCTGTGATGAGGGTACGCACAAGCACAGGTAGGTATTTGCATTGCCTGGGGCTTAATAAACTGGTCAGTAAACATGTAGGTTGGGAAGGGTCAGACTTACTCAAAGCCTGGAACATACCGAGGTTAGGTTGTTGACCCTGCCTTGTAAAGCTTGAACGTCCCTGGGGAAAGGTGAATGAAAAGCTATAAAAAGAGCTCTCCAGTGTCCCTGATAGACAAGGGCTGCCCTAATTTCCAAAATGTTGCCTGCTCGTCTGCTACAAAATGTGATTGATTTAGAGTGTCCTTTTCTCTTTCAGGTATTAGAGCAACTGACTTCTTTGGTGCTTTCTATATGAGCAACACGACAGATGTGGAGCTGGCAGGTCTGGACTGTGATAAAACAATCACAGTGGAATTCAAACATGATGACAAGCTAAGTGAAGATAGCGGGGCACTTCTTCAGGTGAGGCAGAAGACAGTCTGCAATGAAGGGAGGGGGATGAGAGCATTCAAACTCCAAAATATGCTGGCCTACCAGACCTCCTCCATATGGAGATACAAGAATATTGATCTTTGGAGTAACAGCCTTGCCCTGTGTAACTTGCTCTAAGGTTCCCTCTTTTGGAATCACTTTCTCAGCCGTGCACACGCAGACTAGATAGCTGCATTGCTATGAAGTTTGCTTGGTTCCTTACTTGACTGAGGCTCTCTCCAGTCCCAGTGCTGATGGCCTATAGAAAGAACAAGTTGTCTATCATCTGTCATCGACTCCTGGTGATACTTCAGCGAACAGTCTCTTTCCTCTCTGCCCAAGCGACAAAACTAGCTGGTTCCCTGGGGTCCTTTTCCCATTCTACCTACTCTTCAAAGCTCTCCACTCAGACATTTTCTAGGACTCCCCAAGACGGAGAGAGAACTAGAAAGAAGCTGTTGACTCTGCTTATTGCCTCCTAACCCCATGCTTTGTCTATTTGCTAGAACAGTATCTTAATTGTCCAGCTAACCCCACACGTTGTTTGGAATAGCAGTTCACACATGGGTGGGACTTGATAGTGTTAAGTGCTTTGTAATGCACCATATGTAGGCTTTTGTGTAGGAAGGAAGAGGCACAGTGTTTTGGCTGAAAAACCACCAACTTTTCAAAAAGGGCTTGGCCTGCTGTACTCCTAAGTCAGTTCACCTTTCTCAGGCTTAGGTAGCTAAAATGTGGTTACTCTCCAGAGCCAAGAAACAAAATGGCATGTGCTGATTTGCTTACTATAGTAGGACTGAGTTGTTTACCTATTCTGTCATTTTGTGCCTGTCTCTCTTCTAGTGTGCTCTTTTGTACACAAGCTGTGCAGGACAGCGACGACTCCGCATTCACAACCTCTCCCTGAACTGTTGCACTCAACTTGCTGACCTCTACCGGAATTGTGAGACCGACACGCTCATCAATTACTTGGCCAAGTTTGGTAAGAGACTGTCTTGGAGAGTGCTAGAATCTTACTACTACACGGTAGTTCTCTTTCACAGCCAGTGGCACTTATTTTTTTACCTTGCACCAAAGAGTTGGCCAGGCAGAGGTTGGAGTTTTCAACTCTTTGTGCTCCTCCAGTCCCCCAGACAACTGGGCTTATAGTACTCTTCTCACATGGGGCTGACAGAGGCACAGCCTTATTGCCTGTTGAGTCAGATGCTAAGACTGGTCTGTGGACTGTCTCAACAGAATTGGGGGCGGGGGTGTATAGCTATTGCCATCTGCACATGTTCACTCCTGAAGCCACAATTTTTACCCCTTCATGTTCCTGAGTTCCTCTGCTCCAGGCATGGAAACACACACAGCTGCTCCCAGATCCTGCACACAGTAGTGAGACCAGTGAACATTCTCAGTGCTACATTGGGTATTAAGTGTACAGATTAAATGGGCTTCCTGGAACTGCAGAAGCCATATGTGCTGTCCCCTCCAAGAGGGCGAGAGGGTCAGTTGTGTTCAGCAGAGTCCCCTGGTGGCCCCTTAGGGAATGGCATTGCCAAGGTCTGCAAGGAGTCTCCAGTTGTCCATGACCAGAAGTGTGGCTGGCTGTGCCACAGGGCCTTGAAGGGGTGCGTGGTGGGGAGATGGTGAGTACGTATCCAAAGTAAATGGAGTTTGTGAATTTCCAGTAGGATTGGGTAGATTTTTTTTCCCCCCCACAAAGGGAAAGGTTCCCCCCCCCCATTGGAGAGTTGCTCTAAGTTTACATCTGAAGAAGTGCATTTTGCCCATGAAAGCTCATGATACTATTATATATTTTTGTTAGTTTCTAAGATGCCACAGGACTACTTGTTGTTTTTAAAGTGACAGACTAACATGGCTGTCCTTCTGAGACGTGTAAAGATTTTAGATCACTTTATAAGTTAAATCATTACTGGCAACATTTAACATTCCTGCATATTTTTTCCATGCCTTCCTGTGCAGCGTATCGTGGGGTTCTGAATAATCCAGTCAAGACAGTGCGAGACACGTTGATCAACCAATGCGCACAGATTCTGGCGTGTTACCGAAAAAACTGTGCTAGTCCTTCTTCTGCTGGCCAGGTGACTGCATGGGCTTTGGTTTGAATGGCAGCTTAGGGAGGTTCAGCATGAGGGGGCAGCTCCTCTCGTTCCTTGTAATCTAAGTGGGGAGCTTCCCTTAGCAGCTGAGTACAGAACTATAACCAGGTAGCTGGGAAGAGAAGCTCTGTTCGGAGTCACTTTGCAGGCAGACTTTCCTGACATTGAGGAATGCCAGTTGCTACCACCTCAGGAGAAACAGAGAATAATATCAGGAACCTCGTGATTCTTAGCTGCTGGTACCTTACATGGTACTTGACCTCTTTGAGAGGCCTCCTTAGCAGAAAATCCTATTCCTTGGATAGTAAATTTCTATGAATGGCATAACACTTCAATATTTTAAACTTTAATCATGGGTCTTTTAAAATGTTTTGGGAGGAGCCTCTTCCACTGTTGGGCAATCATCCTTTGGATGTCTCTGCTCCTTCAGTATTTCTCAAGCACAGTTGTGATATATGATGCTGAGATTCTGTCATTCTCTTCTTCTCTCTCCCCCGACCCTCCCCGGAGTCTGAATCTCAGCATCAGAACTCTTACAGAAGTAAGGATGCCATAATAATCCAGAGAGAGCTCCTGTCTGAATGAACTCCCTACATGTGGCAACTCATAGACGACCCAAAGTTTAAAGAATTTTAACTGTAATCCATTGTGACATAAGTTTGTCCCTCTCTCTTTTGTGGTCATTTTGTTGACTCTTTCCAGTCTCCATTTCGGTAAGGCATTGAAATGACCTGCTGTCTCATTCAGAAAGGGCATGTCTACACAGCAGGGCTAAAGCCAAAATAAGCTATGCAAGTTGAGCTACGTCAGTTGTGTAGCATAAGTTGAAACTTCTTATTTCGGCTTTTGGTGCTGTCTACGCAGCAGGAAGTCCGAGAGAGCACTCTTCCTCAGACTTCCTTTATTCCCATAAAATGAGGGTTACAGGAGTCGGAGTAAGTTCTCCAGCTTGACAGTGTCAAAATAACTGCTTGTAGTGTAGATGCAGACTGTTATTTTGGAATAATGTCAGTTATTCTGAAATGTTGCTGTGTAGACATATCCTAAGGTAGCTGATTACCTTTGGTCTCTTTATTCTCCATCTTGTAGCTGATCCTCCCTGAATGCATGAAGCTGCTTCCTGTGTACTTGAACTGTGTGTTGAAGAGTGATGTCCTGCAGCCTGGAGCAGACGTCACCACTGATGACCGTGCCTACATCCGCCAATTAGTCAGCTCCATGGATGTAGCAGAAACTAATGTTTTCTTTTATCCCAGGCTTTTGCCTCTGGTAAGTGCTTGTGTTCCAAGTCCATTTGAGCCTTGATACACAGGAGAAGTCCTCATTCCAGAGAGTCCAGCTTCCTCTACTCAGCAGAGTAACCTTTCCTTGAGAGAAGAGTGCAGTGAGAGAGGAGTTGAGATGTGCCATTAGCTGGGGCCTTTTATATCAGGAATGTTCTTTATCACGCAGTGTGAATTTAACAAGGTTTTATCCCTTCTCCTGCCCTGTGGGAATGTGTAAGCAGGGTCCTGCGTACACTTTCATAGACTGGAAAATGTTCATTTTCCATCCTCGTAACCCTACATTACGACCATAATCCTTGCAGCCTAGGAGGACTTGGGTTTTTGCTGATGATGAATTAAATAGGAAGACCCCTGGCATAAAGCTGGCTACAGAATGCACTCCCATCCAGTGTTCATAATTGGGATTACAGAGTATTGCTGCTAGAGCCAGGAGCCCCATCTGTTCTCATTAGCAGGAAATCCTCTCCAATCTGTTGCACATGGTAATCAACAGGAAGGATGTTCATTCCCAGTTGATGCCACTTGGAGATTGGTACATGATTTGATGTCCTTTTTTTAGAAGGAGGGGTATGTGCAGGTACCTTCTGAGTCAGAGAAACTGAAAACCCCTTAGGATTTTGGAGGCAGGAATCACTGTGGCTCACAAGACTTACAGGCATCTGTGTAGTTCTTGCTCTGCAACACTTAATTCCTAGCTAAAAGTTACACGGTAAGAATGTCTAACTAGCGGTTCAATTCATTTAATATTTGAACAGAGCAAAGTAGATATCGACAGTGACACCTTGCCAGCTGCAATCCGGAACTCTGAGGAGCGACTCTCTAAGGGTGACCTGTATCTGCTTGAGAATGGACTGAACATCTTTGTGTGGGTAGGAGTGAATGTGCAGCAGAGCCTGATCCAGAACCTCTTTGGAGTATCGTCCTTCAGCAGCATCAGCAGCACTCTGGTGAGCTGGATGTGGGGAGCAGGCTATGTGGAGGGCTTCCAATAAGCAGAGCAATGAACATCCAGCTTAGAAAGCTGTCATCCTAAAATCTCATTGAGCACCCATGGGGAAGAACATTTTAATCATTTGATTTAACTGGTATGAATGTGAGCTTCAGAACTCTCTCCTTGTATCCCTATTCGGATTTCAAGTCTGGGAAAGCTGGCTGTGTAGCCAGCATAGTGCCACAGTGTCCCCCTTCTGCCATGTGCATGAGACTGAGGTGTTTTTTATTTAGAAATCATAGCAGGCTTTGGCAGATGTTGTCCCACTGCACCTCTTGAGGAATATGGGAAGAGGGTTACCGACAGTAGCGTCTGTCTTCTCTCTCTCCCCCCTCACCTTCACCCCCCCCCCCGCCCGATCAGAGAGAGGCTGAGACAGGCCAGGGGCATATGTATATAAGATTTATACCCTGCTTTGACCCTTGGCTCCCTAGCAGTTCAGTTCCTGTGCCTGTTAGCTTTTCCTGGTAAGTTTGGCCCCAAGGAGGAACAAGCAGTTTGCCCACTCCTTCCCTGGACTGCAGTCTAGTTTTAATAAAAAGGCTTTCTAATGACTTCACACATTTTTTGGCTTGCAAATAGCTAGTCAGACCTTAAGGCCTAGACTTGAACCTGTATGATGAAGAAAGCAAAATTGGTTATTGGCATGACTCTAATTGTGTGTGTGTAATGGGGGCCTGGTCTTTTCCATTTACAGAGTACCCTGCCAGTCTTGGAAAACTCTTTCTCGAAGAGAGTGCGATCCATCATTGACATGTTCCAGTCACAAAGATCCCGCTACATGAAGGTAAAGAATGTGGCCCCTAATTGTGGCTCTTTAATCTCCCTCTCCTGCCTTTTCTGAGCAGGTGACACCAATCCTACTTCCATAATCTGTAAAATTAAACTGTTCTCAGCCTTCAGTTGCCGATTCAGATCGGTTAATTTCAAGTATGTGGTTGGCAGTGAGATAGTGGCATAATAGTGTTGTCTTGTGTTTCTGGCTCACTGTATTTACTACTAACATTAGGCCAGGGCTCTATTTTCTTCTGGTGTCCAGTGGGTGTGGTCATATAGAGCCCTTTCCGTTGGCATCTGATCTGCAATCCGCATACATTGTTTGGGGAGGTCTGGATTTGCAGGGCTCTACTGAAAGCTCCACAGGTCACCACACAACAGGGAAACAAGGCTTGTGTCAACTGCCCCCTACTTTTAACTAGCAGCCTCCCACCACCTGCCAATTCTCCTTCCCTTTTTTGGGCAGAGGCTACAATCCTGTCCCCCTGTATTCAGCACTGCCCTCTAACACATGCAATGAACCAAGCACAGCACAAGAGCAGTCATGCTTTCTCCTCCGTCCAAGCAAGCTGGAGACTACAATTTCCAGAATGCCCAGTGGGCTATTGCTGCTGCAGTGTGATTGAGGACTGAGTGACAGCTGCTCCTTCCAGCAAGCGTATGCTGCAAAACCCTGTGCAGATACAAAATTTGTAACTGCATCCAAGCTGCAAACTACAAAAATAATTCACAGATACCTGGATATGCAGAGCTATAAGTATATGATGCTAGAACTAGAAGCCTGAAGGAGATGGCAGTGATCTAGCCAGACGTGAACTTTCAAATGAACATGTCTGAGTCCTCATCACCACAAACATTGTTGTATGGGTCAGACTGAGTAAATTATTGTGATTCCCATAGAAGTAACTGGACTACATTTCATAGTGATGGTATAAGCTATTCATCAGTCGCACTGAGGTGAAGCAATAATTTTCCTGTGAAACCCTGCTGCAGGAGCAGTGAGAGTAGTGGTGTGTAAAAGGAAAGGCCATCCCTTCTACTTCCAGCTCAGCTGCAGAACTTACAGTCCAGAACTTAAAGAAAAGAATTAGGCTCTGTTCTTAAAAACAGGTCAGGATTCCTAGATGAAAAGTTGATAGAAACCCAGTACAGCTAAGCTGGGAGGGAAGATGAAAAGGGCAAGTTTAAACAGCCTCACCCCATCAGAGAGACTGCCTGTTCCTCTATCAGTGTTTGATCTCCAGTCTTGGGTCTGCTAAATTCTATATGCTGTACTATCAGAAACACCTGGGTGCTCAGTGTGAGTAGGTGTAGTGTAATAGAAAGGAAGATACAGAAGTAGCTATTGGGTCATACAGTTAGTGGCAGAAAGGCCTGTTTGCTCCACACAGTCCATAAGGGGAAAACTAGAGTGCATTTTGAAAGAGGGTGTATAACATTCCTGTTTCAGCTGTGTATCTGTAGTGGAGACAAAATACATTGTATTACTAAAGCCTTGCACGTACAAAATTTGTATCCACAAACATGGTCCATGGATATTTACAGGGCTCTAGATATTAAATTAGGATCTGCATCCATCCACAATCTGCAAACATGGTCCAAAGATAACCGCATCTGCGGATGCAGATATAAAGCAGATAGCCACAGGTTTGCAGGGCTCTGTGTTACTGCTTCTCTCCCAGCAAAGCTTTACAAGGCTTTCTGAAAAGAAACCTACATTAGGAAGCCAAATGCTAGTAGCACAGCTGAAGTACGTTGGGCTAGGGATGCACTTGTCAGGTGGCTGCAGGTGCTTTTCCTTCAACCTTGTGCCACCTCCTACCATATGCTAATGCACCCCTGCTGTTACTTGGTGATGGTAGAAAGTCCTGATGTTCAGCTCATCAGAACTGGCTTAATATTGCATGACCCCACACAGGTTTTTGTGGGTTTTTTTTTACTTTACTCCCCCTGTAGTTTGGATTTTTATTCAGTTTGTGTTCGTGATGTAGTCCATAGATCTTAAAATACTGTGTTAGGTGACTAAAAGTCACTGTCCCTGTGTTCAGATAGGAAAACTGAAGAAGTGGGCTGTGCCCACGGAAGCTCATGATCCCATCTACATGTTATATTAGTCTTTAAAGTGCTACCAGACTGTTTGTTGCTTGTTTAATTTATCCTGTACAGACTAACTTGCCTGCCCCTCTGAAGCTTTTGAAAAACAAATGTGTAGTGACTTCAGGTCAGACAGTAGCCAACCAGGAAATGGAACTTTGGTCTCCTGACTTTTTCAGTCCTGTGCTCTGTTCACTGGGCCACTGATCAAAAGTAGAATTCCTCAGTTTTGCTGGTTACCTAGCCAAAACTGGAATTTCTAGAAACCCTACAACATGTGGCCAACCCTGGACACGATAATACTACTACGCTTCCTTGAGGTTAACCTTAGTCACAGAAATTCAGATGTTCTGAGTAGGTGGCTTCAGTGATTTCTTGTTCTGGAAATTTTAGTTGCTCAACATTCTTATATTAGTTGGATGTTGTCTTATGTACCAGAATCATTAGCTGATACTTACACTCAAATCTTTTTTGTTTGCTTATAGCTAATAATTGTGAAACAAGAAGACAAATTGGAGATGCTATTCAAACACTTCCTGGTGGAGGACAAAAGCATGAGTGGGGGGGCTTCATATGTGGACTTCCTCTGTCACATGCACAAGGAGATTCGGCAGCTACTGAGCTAGAGGAGAGAGTGGTGCTGGACTCCAGCAGTGACATTTCAATCTCAACTAACCACCTGCTCCAAGGGCCTAGCTCCCTCAAGAAGGACAACCCAGAAACCTGTACAATGCCATCATTTTTAATACACATTGCATTAAGCAGAGATCCTTTCAACCTCTCCCAGCCCCATTTGAGATGCAAAACTTCCTGGCAAGGGCAGAAAAAAGGTCATTGAACCCAGGTCTTTTACCTGTCTCAAAGTTTTTTCCTGTACTTAGCAAGGATCTACCCCCCTATGCTCGCTAACCCTGTTGTAATGAATGTAGTTTCTCAGTTTACTGTACATGATTCAGCATTGGGTGAAAAAGCGATAACTCTTCAGAAATACTAGTCGTTGCTGTGTGTTTGTGTGCGCGCGCGCATGCTCCAAGAGTAAAGAGGAGCCAGGTGGGGGAGGTCAGGAGGCAGGTCACCCAGCCAGATTGGTGAGAGTTGGAGCACTTACGCATTTCTTTTAAATCCCCTTCCTAGCTTAGGGGAAAATACATGCAGAACACACACTGCAGCTTGTGGCCCTGTCTTGATTTGAAAAAAAAAATCATCAACTGAGCTGTGAGCCAGGGGCTAGCAGGACAAATCCTTTCTACATCTCTACTGTAGTAAGAGTTGCGGTGCAGAAATGTAGTAGAATAAATAATTGTAAATGGGAGAGAGGGTAAAACCAGTGCCTTCTATTGGCATGAATGGCACCCACGCAACTACCTTTTATTCCTTGGGCAAGCAACCTCTCCTGTCTTGTTTTTCTGTGTAGCATCGTCTTACCCCCTTCCCTGTTCTATGGCCTCTTTTCATTGACTTGTTTTGTTGGAGCCTACCTACACTGTCTTATTCATGGTGTTCATACCCTCCTCCCTGTTTCAGTTTAAATAGGAAATATTTTTAGCAAGGTGACACGGCTGTAGGGAACAGGAGCTGAGTGGCAAGGTGGCTGTTTTCTGTTCAGACTAGTGCAAACTCCATGGCAAATAAGCAAGGATTTTATTGGTGCAAGCTTGAGGCTGTTCTGTACTGCAGAGTGCAAGGAAGGAGATGCAAAAATAGTTTCAACTGCACTGCAGAAGGTAATATCAAGTACCTGACCTCAGTTATTGGGAAGGTGCCAGTGGAAAGAATATTTTTCAGCACTGCTTATGCCCCCATTCTACCTACCGATGCGTCTGCATACAAACTTTTTATAAGCCTGTTCATTAACCTAAAATACCTCAGTGAGATAACCCGTCGATTTTATGGTAAGCCACTCTGACTCTCCATCTGTAAGGATGGAAGAGAAGATGCCTGCAAAGGGGAGCAATGAGTCTAAATCAGATTCCAAATTCTAAGGGCTTGTTCATTAATTTTTGAAAGGAGAATAATTTACTATAAACACTGACAGAGCTTTTGCAAAACCCAGGATTTAGTGAGGGAGCAGCAGCACTGAAGATGAGAGAAATGAGAGAATTTGCAGAATAATGGGTGAATAGATTGGATGCAGTTAGACGACATGTTTTAGCTGGACTTCAGTTTTCAAAATAGGGTCCTTGTACATAAGACCTATTTTGTTTAAAAACAAAAAAAAAGGCTTTGTGGTTTTAATCCCATGACCTATAATGTGTGTAAATCTGCTTTTCCTCTACTGCCACTAGTTTGTCTTCCCTCTTATCACTACATACAAAGGGGAATAAAAGAACTCTAATGGAGAAACCCCTTGAAGATGTAGTAGACAATTCTTCAGCATTTTTGTATGTATGTGGCTGACATTTTTTTACCCTACACACTGCATCCAACCAAAAATATAGAGGATTTTTTAACTGAAGAAGAGAGCTTCCCAGGAATACAATGTTTGGCAACCACAGACTTCCACAAAACTAATTTCTAGTATTAACATGAGAGGAAAATAAGTTCGTACGTGAATCTTTCATTTTCTTCACTCTTGTTTTTTCCAATGCATCTTTTAATTTGTAAAGAAATAAATATATTAAGATGTATTTTATGTCATTGTTAGTAAATAAACACTGCTGATTATTTTTCCAAACCTTGTATTTTGGGGCAGGGGAAGAGGGAGGAAAGGAAAGGGCTGGGGTTTTAGGTGAGTGATCACAATCCAACCAGCTGTCAATCAAGTTCTGTATTTTTTTAAATATTTTCTGTTTGGATATGTTTAACTTTCCACCCCCTTCTGAATCTTTATTTTGCTAAGAACATTCCCTTTTCTCTGAGATGGCTTGGTTAAATTATAACGCCATTTTGGTTTATTTCCATACCCATTCTAGTTGATACTTTAAGACCATATTAGCTACAGTTAGACTCTCAAGGATCCCATTTTTCTCTAACTATCCCATTGTTAAAATGGTAGAATTACTTTTTTTTCTTTGACTCCAATAATAAAGTTCTAATTAAACAGTTGGCAACAGCACTCTTACCAGTTTAGGCTAAACTTGAAATCTGTGCATTGCACTTCAGTGTGAATCTCCTTTCTCTTACACACTTGTCTGCAGCCTGAAACAGATAATGAACATTTAATACTGATAAAAATGATCTTTTCAGTAATCTGTATATGAAAACAAGACAATGGTTGCTAAATACCTATCAGTGTTTAGTTTGCCATGAGATTTTCTGGAGAGATTCCATTCTGTTAGAGGGCATGTTCCTATATTTGTCAAAAAAATCACTGCTGAGCGATGGGTTGTGCATTAATTATCTGGAATAAATTGTGCCTGCAGGAATTCTGTGATATTACCCCTTTGTGTTTATGGAAATTGCCTAGCTGAATCAACTATCTTAAATATACTTAGCTGTGATTTTTGCATCAGTGCAATGAATGGATGGAATTATGAAAAGGAAATGGCGTAAGCACAAACTATTGTTCTTCGAGATGTCGCTCGTGTCCATTCAAAGTAGGTGCATGCGTGCCGCGTGCACGGTTCCCTGAAGCTTTTTTCCCCAGTGGTACCTGTCGGGCTGGCAGGTCACCCCCTGGAGGGGCACCGCTATAGCGGAGCATAAGTACCCTGCCGGCCCTCCCCCTCCTCAGTTCCTTCTTGCTGGAACTTTGACGCAGGGGAGGTGTGTGGGGGGGAGGGGGATCGAATGGACATGAGCAACACATCTCGAAGAACAACAGTTACAGGTAAGTAACCCTGTTTTCTTCTTCGAGTGATTGCTCATCCATTCAAAGTAGGTGACTACCCAGCTACCCCCACCCTGGAGGCGGGGTCGGAGTCAACCACCAGAACCTCACTCCGACATAAAGCGCAACAAGAACTTTAATGCATAACTGAAAACAGAACCCCACAGAACAAGTTACATATCTGTGACACTGTGTGTCACTCGACCATGTCCCCTTATGTGTTCACAGGAGGGAACCCAACAGAGTCCTCCTATGCCTGCTGGGTGAGAGCATAATGCTCTGTAAACATATGGGCGGAGGACCACGTGGCTGCCCAACAGATCTCAAGGATCGGGACGTGGGCCCCAAAGGCAACAGATGATGCGTGGGCCTTGTGGAGTGAGCTGACAGGCGAGAAGGCTCCCTATGTACAAGAGCATAGCACTCCCGGATGCAGGATGATATCCACCCTGACATCCTCTGGGCTGAAACTGGCATCCCTTTTATCTGGTCCGCATAAGCAATAAACAGTTAAGTCTTGCAAAAAGGCTTGGTTCTATCAATATAAAACGCCAGTGCCCTTTTCGCGTCGAGGGAGTGCAAAGCCTGCTCCTTGGGGGAGCTGTGGGACTTAGGAAAGAAAACCGGCAGGTATATATCCTGCGACACATGGAAAGGAGACATGACCTTAGGGAGGAATGCAGGTTCCAGTTTGGGTGTAGACAAGCCCTATAATCTCCCCATCCATGAGTTTCTCCCTTTCTTTTTGCTCATCACTTACTTGTATCAAAACCTCAGAGGCTTAAACTATGTGGTCTTTTCTTTCTAACCTATTGGCTGCATCTAGACTGGCATGATTTTCTGCAAATGCTTTTAACGGAAGTTTTTCCGTTAAAAGCATTTGCTGAAAATGTCTAGATTGGCATGGATGCTTTTGCGCAAAAGCACTTTTTGCGGAAAAGCGTCGTGCCAATCTAGACGCGGTTTTCCGCAAGAAAGCCCCGATCGCCATTTTCGCCATTGGGGCTTTTTTGCGCAAAATAGTTTTTACCTGTCTACACTGGCCCTCTTGCGCAAAAGCATTTGCGCAAGAGGGCTTTTTCCCAAGCAGGAGCATCATAGTATTTCCGCAAGAACACTGACAATCTTACATTAGATCGTCAGTGTTCCTGCACAAATTCAAGTGGCCAACTTGTCTCTCACCACCAAAGTCCAATAAAATACATTACCTCAGTCACCTTGTGTCTCTTAACTGATTATGAGGTCAGTCTTCCTTGTGAAAAATCTTTGCCCTTCGTACGTTCTCTCACTTTTAAATCTACCACTGGTACCTCCGTTCTTTAAAGTTTCCTGGCTACTAATACTTTATCAAACCTCTCTCTTAACCTAAGCAAAGCATTCGAGAAAGTGATGGACCTCTGCCTAAACTAGCATTGCTTGTTATAATGTAACCATTTGTTTTCCTCATTGTGTCAGATTATGCCGGCTCACAAACTCCCTGCCTACCCCCTCCACGCTGCTGATGAAAGAGAACATCGCAGGGCTGTTTGAACAGCTATGAGTCCTTCAGAGGGAGGAAAGGGTTTGCGCACTGTTAACAGGCAGCTTGAGAAGCACCCTCCCCTTCTTCCCTCAGGTTTCTAGCTGTTCAGAAACCACATGGCCCTGCAGCCAGGGCAGGTCGGGCAGGGAGTCTGCTTGGGAAGGCTGCTGGCTGGGAGTCAAGCAAGTAAGTCTCCCAGCCAGAGCCTGCCTGTGGCACCCCAACCCTTTGCCCTCTGCTCCCTCCTATCCCCATATCAGCTTCCAGATCCTGCACCCCAATCCCCTGTCCCATTTCACAACCCAGACCCTTTACCCCCCCCTTCATCCCTACCCCACAAAACCCAAACCCTCTGCCCCCCTCCTGCACCCATATCCTCCACCCCCAGTCTCCTGCCTCAAGGTAAAACCCCATCCTGCCCTAGGTCACAGCCCAAACCCCTCCACCCCCTCCTGCACCCTAGTTCCCCTAACCCAGGTCTCAACTGCCTCCTTCACCCAAACTCCCTCTCCTGCACCCCAATCCTTTACTGCAAGCTCCCTTCTGCATCCAACTTCCATCCCAGACCCTGCACCTGCTCCATTAATATGGAAGAGTACAGCCTTTGACTAGTTTCCAAATTTGTGGAGTGCCCCCCCACGTAAAAAATTATTGCTCACCCATATCAGACACTCTAGTTAAGTGACACTCAGACTTTAGGAGTCAAATTAGTGATCATTACCAAAAAAAGCCACAATAATGTGAATTCACTGTTTCTTTGACTATAGTATTAAACAATAGGATGGGAAAGTGCATAAATATAAAAATTATTCTCCCATAAATGATCAAGTATTTTATCAATTATGTTGGTTAATAACATAGTAAAAACATCCTGATTAATAACTTAGATTGGATAATAATATCAGTGTTTCTATATAATGTGTTGCAAAGAGCCATAGGAGCTCCGTACTACACTCAGGAGGCTCAATCTGAGTATCACTGCTCTAATCCATTATCTTTTAACGGCAGCCAGTACTGGCAGCTTTGGAGGAAAGTGTAAGAAACAATTATAGAATCCACTGCTAGCAGATAAAGTCTCTTATCCTGAGATACAGTTGTTGTATATCCTGAAACATGAGCAATATTCTTTATACAATTTCAGCTGCTCCTATGTAAGTGTGGATGTTAACAATAAAAATGACATCCTTAGTAAATCCCCATTATGTTTTGGCCTCAGTGATGAGAGAGCACTGTTTTTTTTTTTTTTAAACTGACCTTAAATAAGTTACCTTTAAAATAGAGAGACAAGGAAGATGAGGTAATACCTTTCATTGGACCAATGTCTGACAAGGGAGACAATACTTTGAGCTACACTGAGCTCTTCAACTCTGGGAAACGTTCTCAGGTGTCACAGCTAAATAAGTGATGTGATACGAGCTTTCGTGAGCACAATCCACTTCTAGATGAAGTGGGCTGTGCCCACGAAAGCTCACAATAGGGTATGTCTATCTATTTTTAGTTAGTCTCTAAGAGTATGTCTACACTTGCACCCTCTTTCCAGAGAGGGATGCAAATGCAACTGAGCAAAATTACAAATGAAGCGCGGATTTGAATTTCCTGTGCTATATTTGCGTTATGGCGCTATTTTGAAATAGTGCTATTTCGAAAAAAAGAAATGCTGTCTAGACGCGGTTATTTCAAAAGAAAATGCTTCTTCTGAAATAACCCTTATTCCTCCTCTTACGAGGTTTACTAGTTATTTCGGAAGAAGGGTTTTCTTTCAAAATAACCGTGTCTAGACAGCGTTTCTTTTTTCAAAATAGGGCTGTTTTGAAATAGTGCCATAACGCGAATATGCAAATGAAGTTACAGAACCATTGTTGTTTACTTTTTTTTTTAGTTACAGACTAACAGGGCTACCCCTAACAAAAAGCAGGACTATGTAGCACTTTAAAGACTAACAAGATGGTTTATTGGGTGATGAGCTTTCGTGGGCCAGACCCACTTTCTCTGAGACAGCAAAATAGGTGGAATACATTGTTTAGCATAAGTAGTTAACACATTTTAAGGGCCCATTCCAGGGAAATGACCCATTAACACCTCTCCTGTCATAGCGGAAAAGGCTGGAGGAAAGTTGAAATGGGTTACAGATTGTTATCATAGGGCTGGAATAGGCTGCTAACTTTTTCTTGCATTAACATATTTATAAAAAGAGCTGATTGGCTGTTCTGTACCAGTCTTTTTATTGGACATACTACATTAATTTATTAGTCTTGTAGAAGAAACTCATGTCAACATGAAGAAATCACCAAAAAAGAGTTGCCAAAGCATGTTTATGCTTGCTCCCTCAAGCAATGGACTGTGTCTACATGTTTAACTCACCCACAGTGCATTACTCCCACTGTCCACGGGAATGTATCTCACAGCGCCTGGCAACATCATTTGTCACTTGCAAAATCTCCTGTCAGGCACCACTTTGTTCTGGAGCTTCCAGTATCCTTTTGTGCTTTTTTTCCTAGGGCCATTCCCTGCTGTGTAGGGATGTTAGATACCGCATATTGAATAATCACATAACCACGTCAATTTTTAGCAGTTACACAACTATTCAATAGTCCCTGGGGCAAAGCTGGCAGCCAGTACACTCTGTGGCCCCATTCCCAGGGGGCCCCCCTGCCACGCTGCCTATGATACATAGGCAGCAGGGCAGGGTGGCAGGTGTAAGTTGCTCCATGAGGGGAGCCGGTTTAAAAAATAGCTCCCCACAGATAGAGACTGTAACATGTGCTAGCCTGCTAACTCTTAATGACCAATTTCAGCCCTCCCTCTTTTGCATAACAGTCTAAGGCTAACCCTTATGACCCCTGCAGTGCTGGGTGAAGTGGGGACTCTGCCTCCTTAAGAGGTGGTTGCACTCTGACGGGAGAGCTTGCTGAACCAAGGGGTTAGGTTAGTATTACTGTTTCTCTAGTGCAGTGGTCTCCAACCTTTTTAAGCATGAGATTGCTTTTTGAATTTAAGTGCAGCCCAAGATCTACCTCAAACCCCCTTGCCCTGCCTCCTTTGTGCCCCCTGCCACTGCTCACTCCATCCTCCTTCCCTCCATCCTCCCACACTTTCACCAGGCAGGGGCAGCAGGTTGGGGTAGAGGCTCTGGTCTTGGATTAAGGAATTGGGAGTGCAGCAGGGGCTCTGAGCTGAACGTGGGGCTGTCAGAGGGGTTCTCTCTGCAGGCTCTGGGAAAGTGTGGATGCCGGGATGTACAGGGGGTTCAGGACTCAGGGTGTGTGCTCTCACTGGTCACTGCTTACCTCAGGGGGCTCCTGCCTGGTGGTGCAGGGGGCTAAGGCAGGCTCCCCTCTGCCCTGAAAGCAGCCAGCAAGCTCCATCCCACGTCCTGCTGCAGCCCCTCTCTGCCTGTGGGGGTAGGATACGGGGGGGGGGCTTTGCCATCACTGCCCCTCCCCGGCACAGCAAGGGGGGGCAGCTCCCAGGCACAGGGCAGGAGATGGCACGTGACACGCCAGTCAGCTCCGGCCGAAGCGCTGTGATCTCGGGTCGATCCCTGCGTGACACTGGGCATCGGCAGAGCCGGCCCGGGCCTGTCTCCAGGCGGGCGCAGCGCGCACAGCCGGGCTCAAGGACACAGGAGGGGGGAGCCGCCTCACTTCCCGCCCGGGCCTGGCGCGGGCAGGGACTGGCAGTGAGGCGCCCAACGGCCCGCCAGGGACTGGCAACCGCTAGCGCGCGCCCCAGCCCCGCCTCTGGGAGGGGCGGGAAGCTGGGGCTGGGGGCGGGGCTAGACGGCACGCGGGGCGGGAGGCTGGGGGCGGGGCTAGGCGGCGCGCGGGGCGGGAGGCTGGGGGCGGGACTAGACGGCGCGCGGGGCGGGAGGCTGGGGGCGGGACTAGACGGCGCGCGGGGCGGGAGGCTGGGGCTGGGGGCGGGGCTAGGCGGCGCGCGAGGCTGGGGCGGGGCTAGGCGCGCGAGCGGAGCCGCCGGCCATGGGCGCTCGGGGCGGCGGGCCGGGCCGGGCCTGCCGGCTGCGCTGCTGCCTGGCGGCGGGCTTGGCGCTGGCGTGCGGCGCGGCGCTGGCGGCGGGCGACTGGGAGCCCGAGCCCCGCTCCCCGTTCGAGCCCAGCACCGGGCTGCCGCGGGCGGCGTTCGGCGCGGTGGGCGCGGCCTCGTACCGCGGCCCCGGGAACGGCGACGCGCGCCCCAACCGGGCGCTGCCCATCCTGCTGTGGTGGAGCGCGGGCCTCTTCCCGCACTTCCCGGGCGACACCGAGCGCGTCGACTGCGCGCGCAGCTCCTGCCTGGTGACGCGGCGGCGGCACGTGGCGGCCCATCGGCGCACGGCCGCGCTGCTCTTCTACGGCACCGACTTCCGCGCCTACGAGGCGCCGCTGCCGCGCCGCGCGCACCAGAGCTGGGCGCTGTTCCACGAGGAGTCGCCCATGAACAACTACCTGCTGTCGCACGCGCCCGGCATCCGCCTCTTCAACCACAGCGCCACCTTCCGGCGGGAGGCCGACCTGCCGCTCAGCCTGCAGTGGCTGCCCGGCCCCGCCTACCTGCGCCGCGCCGCGCCGCCCCTGGCCGAGCGACAGCGCTGGCGGCGGCGGGGCTACGCGCCCGTGCTCTACCTGCAGTCGCACTGCGACGTGCCCTCCGACCGCGACCGCTACGTGCGCCAGCTCATGCGGCACATCCCGGTGAGCCCCGCGCGTGCCCGAGGGGGGGGCCGGCCCCGCCCCCGCGCGTGCCCGAGGGGGGCCCCGCCCCGCCCCCGCGCGTGCCCGAGGGGGGCCCCGCCCCCGCGCGTGCCCGAGGGGGGCCCCGCCCCCGCGCGTGCCCGAGGGGGGCCCCGCCCCCGCGCGTGCCCGAGGGGGGCCCCGCCCCCGCGCGTGCCCGAGGGGGGCAGAAAGGCTTGGGGTGCCCGGGCTGGGAAGCGCGCGGTGCAGCAGAGTGTTTCGCGCCTTAACATCTGTACACACGGGTCAGGGCCTCCCTCGGGGTGCAGCGCCGGGGACAGCCGCCCCCATGCACCCCTTCCCCAAGTGGCTGCGGGGGCTGACAGCAGGGATTGGGACTGCACAGTGGGGGGGTGCGAAGTGCTCTGCCTCCAGCCCTGTCACTCTGCTTCCCACTAGGAATATGAAAGTTAACTGGTAGGAATCCCCCTAAACACGTAACGCTTGCCGGTCTCACTTAACAGGTGTGGGCTGGAGCAGCTCTGCACACTGGGTGCTCCAGTCCCACAGGGCTCACCACAGTTACGGGCTGCTCCAGGTTCGTCAGGGAGCCGGCAGAAGCCCAAACCAGGCACAGGGCTGGGTGCCGGCAGCCAGCACAAGTGCAGGTCTGAGGACCGTAGCCTGCATGCTAGGGGTGCTCTTGCTGAGCTGGAGCAATCCCCAGCTCAGATCCCAAGTTAGTCGATTAACCAGTTAAACATTATGTCGAGTTAAACATTGTCGACCTAAGGTTTAAGCGGTTAACTGATTAACCGGGATTTTGCACCCCTACTTTCCTCCATTGGTAAGAGCAGGGTGCATTTCTATCCTTTATCCCAAGAGATGTGAGAAATTATTTTTGTAAAGATGATTATTACTATTTTAGGTAGACTCCTATGGTAAATGCCTGAATAACCGAGAGCTTCCCAGTGAGAGGCTGAGGGACACCTCTACAGCCACCACAGAGGATTCTGAATTCATGAACTTTATCTCCAGGTACAAGTTTCACCTTGCCATGGAGAATGCCATCTGCAATGACTACATGACCGAGAAGCTGTGGCGTCCAATGCATTTGGGCGCCATCCCTGTATACCGAGGTTCCCCCTCTGTGCGGGACTGGATGCCTGATAACCACTCCATCATTCTTGTGGATGATTTTGGAAGCCCCCAAGAGCTAGCAGAGTTCCTTAATTTCCTGGACCAGAATGAAGAGGAGTATCTGAAATACCTAGAGTATAAGAAGCCGGGAGGCATTACAAACAAGTTTCTGCTGGAGACTATGGAGAGGCGTGAGTGGGGAGTGAATGACATGACTTTGCCTAATTACCTGAATGCCTTCGAGTGTTTCGTCTGTGACAGAGAGAACATAAGAATTGATGCTGAGAGAGCTCATAAGAAATCTCGTGGGAAAGTACCTGCTCCTGAACCCCACATAGCTCAGGTCACACACATGGGATGCCCCATGCCAGTGCCTGGCTTTGGAAACATTGAGGACATCCCTGAAGGAGACAGGTATTGTATGAATGTTGCTTTTGCAAAATCATGTTTTAAAAGGCCTAGTTAATGCAGGTTTGCATAATGCTTTTGATGCTGAAGGATTCCTAAATGCGTCTCAAACTACATATCACTTAGAAAAGTTAGATGTCTGCAAGTCACCAGGGCTGATGAAATGCTCCTAGAATAACCAAGGAGCTGATAGAGGAGTTATGTGAGCCTTTAGCTGTCGTCTTTGAAAAATTATGGAAGACAGCAGAGATTCTAGAAGACTGGAAAAGGGCAAATCTAGTGCCCATCTCTAAAAAGGGAAATAAGAACAACCCAGGCAACATAGACCAGTCAGTTTAACTTCTGTGCTAGGAAAGATAATGGAGCAAGTAATTAAGGAATTCATCTGCAAACATCTGGAAGATAATAAGGTGATAGGGAACAGCCAGCATGGATTTGTAAAGAACAAATCCTGTCAAACCAATCTGATAGCTTTCTTTGATAGGATAACGGGCCTTGTGGATAAGGGAGAAGTGGATGTGGTATACCCAGACTTTAGTAAGGCATTTGATACGGTCTCAGGATCTTCTTATAAATAAGCTGGGCAAACACATCTTAGATGGGACTGCTGTAAGGTGGGTGCATAATTGGCTGGATAACCATTCACAGTAGTTATTAACGGTTCACATTTGATAAGAAGCAATGGGCCTAAACTGCAGCAAGAGAAGTTTAGGTTGGACATTAGGAAAAACTTCCTACCTGTCAGGGTGGTTAAACGCTGAAATAAATTGCCTAGGGAGGTTGTGGAATCTCCATTTCTGGAGATATTTAAGAGCAGGTTAGATGACCAACCCTGAAAAATGTCTTAGATGGTTCTAGGTCCTGATGTGAGGGCAGGGAAGTGGACTTGATGACCTCAAGGTCCCTTCGAGTTCTAGTGTTCTATGATTCTATGTACAGTATTTCTGAAATGTGTGACACCCTTTACATGGAAGCAACAGCCATAAAGTCTCAGTTGTAAGCTTCCTTCAACTTTACCAGAAGTGTAACCTCCAATCTGTTCTTAAGCAATCACTTCTAGTAATGAGGAACATTTCCAATTCATAGTCCATTTAGTCCTTTGTATTTCTGCTAATTTGGCTAGTAAGATGTCAGAAATTTTTCATGATGTTTTTTGTGTTGTAGACACCTACCCCTTAGGTCTGAGTGGACCATCAGATAGTAAAACCTTCCAGCCACTAAAGACATTGGCTGTACTTGGCCCATGACCTTATACTGAAAATTTCTGTTGCCAGTTCCACTGTATAAACTATTAACAAAGCAGAATGATTCAAATAGCAAAAGACTTACTTTCTAAAAAGGACACACTGCTGCTTTACCTTAATTGATTTTAGTTAATAGATCTCCTAATAACTTAATGTATATGGAATTTGGTATTTTGGAGTTTTTTTTATATATATATATAGATTAGATAGATAGATAGCTGCCCTGGCAGGATCAGATAACTTCTGAGCATACATAACAGCAAGAATACTCTGAAACCATTTAAAGAGCTAATACCCTATTACTTTACTCTCTGATGTGAGGGGGAGGGATAGCTCAATAGTTTGAGCATTGGCCTCCTAAACTCAGGGTTGTGAGTTCAATCCTTGAGGGGGCCAATCTGTCAGGGATGGCACTTGGTCCTGCCATGAGGGTGTGGGACTAGGCTTGATGACTTCTCAAGGTCCTTTGCAGGTCTATGAGATAGGTATATGGGTAAGGCTTGTATGTACAGCCATACTTGGTATAATTTTATCTTTTTAATCATAAGTACATTGAATTTAATGCTGTTGAAAGATGCTGGCTTGGCTCTGTTGCCTGAAGACCTTTCATAGAATAGAAATTGTTGAACCCCCAATTTGCAATGTAGACACAGCCTTAGTGGACTCCCAGAATGTGAGTCCAGTAGGTCTGCATCTACATTGCAAAGCAATAGGATTGAACTGAAATAAGGGTGGAAAGGGGGCATTCAGTCTGCTTTGAAAAGTGCTATTGACAATGTTTCTTCATATCTTTTTGCAGTATTAAACTTAACTAGTTACAAATACCTTGGCTGCCCATAACAACAATTCAATAAAATGTATGATAAATTAAGCTCTTAAAATAGTGTTACATATTAAAATGTGTTTGTAATATATCAAGAGGGTGGAGGCACATTCAGAGACTTGCTTAGTGAAAGGGGTCACTATTAGAAAAATCTTAAGAATCACTAATAGAGAGAGAGAGAGAGAGAGTGTGCCTGCAGTAGCTCAGTACTTCTAATCTTTAATAAACTTCCTTTCATCTTCATAGTCCCCTCTTAAGTGAGAGAGGAATTCAGTCCTAGTGTTCAGCTTCAGTCTCCCCCTCTTAATAATGGCTTGTTATGCTTTCCCTCTTCTGTATTTCAGCTGGAAGGAGATGTGGCTTCAGGATTATTGGCAGAGTCTTGACCAGGGTGAGGCTCTCACTGCCATGATTCACCACAATGAGACTCATCAGGGAAGATTTTGGGATTATATGCATGAGATCTTCCTGAAGAGGACCAGACAGCATGGATCATAGTCATGGGCACTTGGTTCAGTGTTGAACAGAAGGCTGGGAGGGAAGGGTCTTTTACCTGTCTCCGAAGACTCAGTCTCAAAACGCAAGAGGAATTGCTCAGCTTTGGAGGCCTTCCTTTCATGGAATCTGAGGACAGTCAGTCTCTGATCAGGCTTGCATTCACCCTACATATACACCACCTCAGCAATGGATTTCCATCCCTGTCCTGGAGGCACCATCTTCTGGGGTCAGAGAAGAATTCAGTCTTTTTGTGCTTTCAGTGTTATTTCCTTCTGACCAAAAAGGTATTACAGTTAGTGCCAGATGACTTGGATCAGAGATCTGATCAAGCTGAACTGAAGTATCCTAAGCTGTTTCAGGGAATTTAATTGCACGTATTCAGTATTATTCAGGCATTTCTCCAGGCACTTATCCCTCCTATTAAGATGGTGTTTTTTAAAATCAGGGATACTGGTAAATGCCTGTTTTTTTATAAATATGTAATTTTTCCAGTGAAGAAATTATATTAATTTCTGGGGAGAGAGGTTATGCCTTATGAAACTTCAGCGATAAGCATTCCCTCCTCTAGTGAATATGCCTCCACCATAGTATATTTCATAGTACATGTTTCCCTTCCCCACTCCTCTATCAGACAATGGTCTCTTTTGTTAAATGATGACAGTCTTAGTGGTCTTGGCAAAAACCACTTCAAATTTGATATTTCTTACTCCTGTAAATCTCATAATTAGGATATGGAAAGAAATGTGCAATTTCTACTCCCACCCATGAACAAATGACAACTGGTATTTGAATATCCCTTTAACCTATTTGTAGACATCTAGCATATCTCCCCTCAGTCTTTTCTCTAGTCAACCTATCCAGCTTCCTAAGCATCCTCTTAAAGATCTCATTTTCAAAAATCATGAAGTCTTCATGTCACTTTCTTCTAAACCCTCTCTTGTTTGTGTTTTTTAAACTACAATATTCAGAATTAAACCATACCCATGGGGCTGTTGACAGTGGAATGATTTACATTTATTACTGTTATTAATACAACCTCTTTTACAATAATATTGTATTGTTGGCTTGTTTCATTTAACATCCATTATGGTGACCAAGTGCTGTTTTGTGCCTATAGGCAGTATACCTTTGCTGTCTGGTTTTTACAGTTGATTAATCCTTCATAGATGTGCTTCTTTGCAGTTATCTTTCTCTTTTTTAATTAATTTTATATACTATTTTTCAATTGATCAATAGAGAATTTTAATCCATTTCTCCAAAATAATCTGTCTTCAATGGACTGCTACATGGAACCATATAAGATGCCTTACTAAAATGGAAATATGTTCCATCTTCTGCTTTTTATTTAGCAGCTAAACTTGGTATTCAATCACACACACAAATTTAGCATGATTTGTTTAATGAACTTGTATTCTTTACATTTTCATCTTTTTTTTCCTTGGGTGCCTACAAATCATCTACTTCCCTAAGTCTTCCAACAATTTAGCAAGACCATGCATGTACTCCATAAGGTCTCAGAACTAATAGCCATTTCTGATATGACTTCTGCAAGGGATTAGGCTTGAAAGTTTCCCTGGGCCCTGCCTATTGACTGCATTAGATAATGCTGCCCTGTGGCCTTTTTCTTTCCGGTTAACCATCACTGCATTAAATCTGTTGGGTTTTTTTAACTGAAGACTGAAACATTTCTTTTGGTCCTCTCCTGTTTTATGCGAGGGATCTTACTGTATGCTTTAGCTGTCCGTGTGCTGCTTTATCCTGCGTGCTTTTCTGTCCTTTAGTAATAGCACCTTTGTCTTTTTTGACTGTTAGAGTCTTTGACTCTAACTTACCCCTGCATCTGCCATTCTGTCCCTGATCTTATCTCCTGTGATTTCTTACTCAAACTCACATATAATTGTTTCCAGGGAGAAAATCCAGTTCTGTCTTATGTTATAATGGAAGCCCCACTTATAGCAGACCTAGTGTGATTCTGCTGCATAGGCTAGGGGGTCAGCTGTATTCATTGCATCTACAACCAATGTACTGCATGAGGCCCATTCTCTGAGACTCCCTTTGCATCCCTACGCAGCGAGGTTTTGGGGTATGGAGAGGCGCAAGACAGTGGCGGTCCCATTAACCAGTGTACGGCGGGCCCACTAACCAGCCATTGCTCCATGATTAGGAGTGTGAAAGCAGCACCAGAATCATCAAGTGCCTGTTTCACTTGATGATTCCCTGTTCTGTTCATCCCCTCTGCGGCACCTGGCATGGGCCACTGTGGGCAGACAGGATACTGGACTAGATGGCTACGTCTACACTGGCATGATTTTCCAAAAATGCTTTTAACAGAAAAGTTTTCCGTTAAAAGCATTTTCGGAAAAGCACGTCTAGATTGGCAGGACGCTTTTCCGGAAAAGCACTTTTTGCAGAAAAGCGTCCGTGGCCAATCTAGACGCGCTTTTCCGCAAAAAAGCCCCGATCGCCATTTTCACGATCGGAGCTTTTTTGCGAAAAACACTACCGTGCTGTCTACACTGGCCCTTTCGGGCAAAAGTCTTTCGGAAAAATACTTTTGCCCGAATAGGAGCAGCATAGTTTTTCCGGAAAAGCACTGATGATTTTACATGAGATCGTCAGTGCTTTTCTGGAAATTCAAGCGGCCAGTGTAGACACAGCCGATGAGTCTTTGGTCTGACCCAGTGTGGCCATTCTTATGTTCAGTTAAATTAAAGTGTCAGTTCCAAACACTCTATACGTACCGTCTGGCACAAGATTGAACAGCAACAAACATTAAAAATGTAGAACCCATATTTAGATGAAATACATATCTCAGGCTGTCTGGCATGGCTCACTGCCACAAGTGCCAACGTCAGGACAGACTGTTAAGAAACAGGGCAAACCCCCAAACTGATTGTATGTTCCATAATTAGATTTGATCAGCTCTGAAGCAAGTAGGGACTCGTTAAACATTGTAACAGTCTTAACATGGAGTCACAGACCATCCCTTCGGGCAGTCAAGTCTATCTGGTCACCCAGGCAAGTTTGATCATGTGATAGATTGTCACTTGCACCAAAAATCCCAATAATATTCAGGTTACTCAGAGTCCCAAAGCAGCAGTTAGTTGTACCCTAGGTCAATTTGTGTATCTGATTTCAAATCAAAGTATAACCAATCCTGCAATAAACTAAAATTTAACTGAGAAGAAATAAGTTATTTACAAGTTTAAAGCAGGTAAAACTCTCTCCTTGTCAGGGATTTGTATTCCTTTCACCACAGAACCAAGATTATGGGACATGTTTATCTGCCAATCTCCCTTTTGTGAAGGGAGAGGGAATGGGGATAAGGGATGCAGTCAACAAGGTCCCTTTGCTGCTTCAGAATGGGTCATTTGCTTTCAATGGGCCTTCTTCTGTGAAAACACTTTACTTTGGTTATAGCTACACTTACCTGAAATTCATGTTGCTGTGGTCAATGCAGTGGGTATTGGTTAGCAGAGCTAGTGAAGACTCACTAAATCAACTGCAAGCCACTCTCTGAGCACTGGTACTACACCAAAGCATCACGAGTAAGGTAAGTCTCCAGGAGAGCATCTCTGGTTAGCACAGTGCAGTGAAGACACCGCAATAAATCAGTCTCACGCATATCAACTCCAGCTATGTTGTTTGCATTGCTGGAGTAGCATAATTTAGGTCAGCTTACCACGGTAGTGTAGACAGGGCCTTAAATTCATAGTACTTTGCTATTTGGTAAGTTATACAGTTAGCGATTTTCAATGCAAACATTTGCTGTTGCACTGTAATGTGGGTTACATAAGTGAGACTCATACAAGCCACGTCCTACAAACTATTCATAAGGTCCAAACACATCAATTTTGCTGCTCCGGCCCCTGTGGTTAACCTGCAGGGGTAAGCATCACCTGCTTAGGGTGATGTTTGCTGCTTAACCTTTCATATCTCTAATAAACAGACCTGAGCAGAAAATGGGTGTTTGAGTTTTGAGTAGCATTGGACACACCACTTAACCTCGTTGCCTCATTTTCCCTAAATGGGAGTAATCTACTTTACAGCTGATCTGCAAGACTCTATTCTTTTATTGGTAAAGAATTTGGATGGAAGGTGCAATAACAATGTTTATTGCCCAGAAAAATGGGGTGCTAATCCCCATATTGGGGTTTCTAGACACTAATACAGTACAAATAATAAATGAGTAGTCCTGTGGCACCTTAGAAACTAAAATATATAGTATGAACTTTTATGGGCAAAACCCACATCAAATTTGTCAGGTCCTGAATCCCCTCTATAACCTTGATTCCTTCTGTTCTTTCAAGCACTTTTATATTCTTTTCCAGTGCCTGCAGCTTTCTGCATGGCCAAATGCATTTAAAGCGTGGTGCCTTATCTAGCACTTTCCATGTCCACTGCCACATTTCCGCACTTGACACTTGAGTACAAAAGTTTGGCCTTCCTTGCCCTGAGCTGAATGCATGGGAGACTTCTCAGGTAGCCTAACTTAGAATGTTCATTCATGGTGCTCTTCCGGAGTAGCACAGGGGGCTGGGGCAGAGCAGGCATGGTTAGTTGCTCTGGGTAAGTGGTGACAAGGTTGTTGTTCCTTGCGCAGTTTGTATCCCACCTGAGCAAATAATTAGGCTTGGAAGGATTTTATTTTTATTGGCAAATTTCAGTAAACATCAATTTTCCCCATACCCCCACCAATTAAAGAAAAAATATTGCCATTGGAAATAACTGATATTTACAGCTAAAGTGAAAAAAATGCTGCTGGATAGCTTATTACAATTTGATTTAAGGTTATTTACATTGTACATTTTTGATAAGTGAGGCTTCTGTTTTAATGGCTATAAAACTATTGGAATCTTTGTTGTAATTAAGTATTTCTTCTCTGACCTCATGCTTTACACATCCACTAACTACATTTTATGAGACATTTCATATCCTCATAATAAAGGAAGCCAGTGCTGTAACTGGCCATGAAGAAGACTGGGTTCTGTCCCTAATTCTGCCATTAAATAATTGATTTACAGTGACACAAGTCACTTCTCAGTTTCTCCATCCTGGTATATTAAGGTGCCCATCTCTCGACTCATGTGAAAGGCACCATGTACATGCAGGCTACGTCTACACTGGCATGATTTTGTGCAACTACTTTTAACGCACGAGTTTTTGCATTAAAAGTATTTGCGCAAGAGAGCGTCTACACTAGCATATGCCTTTGCACAAGAGATGTGCTTTTGTGCAAAAGCACCCGTGCCAGTGTAGATGCTCTCTTGCGCAAGAAAGCTCCGATGGCCATTTTAGCCATCGGGCTTTCTTGCACAAGAAATTCATGTTGCCTGTCTACACTGGCCTCTTGCACAAGAGGGCTTATTCCTGAGCAGGAGCATCATAGTTCTTGCGCAGGAAGCACTGATTTCTTACATTCGAATGTCATTGTTCTTGCGCAAGAACTCCCTGCCAGTGTAGACAGGTGGCAAGTTTTTGCGCAAAAGCCGCAAAGTATTGTAACAACACAATATAAACTTCAGACCTACAAACATCTGAGGGAAATTGATTCATGTCCCAGGGGAAGTTAGGTATTTTATGTGTTTAGTTGATCTGTTTTGCCAACCTTCACAGAGGTCAGTGATTCTAGGAAGGACAAAACTGGTCTGGAAAATACGATTGGCTGACACATTGACTTAATTTTGATAGTGGTATTTCTAGGACTGAATGAAACATTCTGAGAACCACCAAGTACTGCTGGTATATGAGGTGTTCTGTGTGATTGATCTAGCTCGCACAAAGTGATCTGCCAAGTGAAACAGCTGGAGACTCACTGTCCAGATGCACTTCCCTAACAGAGCAGTTTTAACTAATGTTTCCTAATACAGTTTATTGGGTGAATGAACAGTTGCCAAAGCACTAGACTTGGGTAAATTGAATTGGAATCCATTCAGCAAGGATTTCACCCAATCAGCTACCCCATATTAGACAACAAACCCCTGGCTCTTCCTACCCGGAATGATTTACCTGTCTTCTCATTCCTAAAAGCTGCTTTGACTGGGATGATTGATAGCTCCTGAGGGGCCCTTAGAAAATGTATTCATCAGACGTGTACAAGGAGCTATTTTGCTCCAAGACCTCCACTGACCAGATGGAATTAATCAGACACAAAACCCTTTTAGTAATATGACCAGCTGAACCAAAGGCATTTGTCATGCCTTAACTGCATTCCTCTGTCTCAGATGCTGTGTCAGAGCTGGTGCTTCAAGATAGGTGGGCACTGCAGGCTTGGAGGAGGTGAGAAGAGAAGGGCTGTGGAATTCTTTTCCAAAGCCCTGATGTGACTGGGACCCTAATTTATATGGTAACTCATATTTCTGTCCACAATTGTTTCTGTACAGTATATAAGCCTGTCCTGGAAAGTGGCTAGGCTTGAAGTGTCTCAGGATAGGTAGAGACTAATCTGAATATCTCAGAATAG
Organism: Pelodiscus sinensis; assembly: GCF_049634645.1. Taxonomy (NCBI): domain Eukaryota; kingdom Metazoa; phylum Chordata; order Testudines; family Trionychidae; genus Pelodiscus; species Pelodiscus sinensis. Next base: position 3,765,673 of record NC_134718.1, on the reverse strand, counting down.
TTCAAAGCAAATCATGATAAATTGGGACAGTTCTGATAAAAATGAGGGACCATCAAGGATGGCATAGAATACTTTAGATCAGCCTGGATAAAAGAATTCTGAGCAATTTAGGATCAGGATCAATTGGGATAGCCTGGAGCAGTTTAGAGAAAATCAAGAGAGCTCAGAGTAATACAGGGAGAATTACAGAGAGCTGTGGTTTGGTTGGGACTGCTAGAAAAGTTTGGGGTAGGTAGTGGCTGCTCAGATGCCTGTTCTATTATGGTGGTATCCAAGTATCAATATGCAGCAAATGGAATGGCTTAGGCAGATGGGAGAAGCTGTGGGGCTTAGTGAAATTGATGCTTTACGCATCTTGAAGCAGATCAACACAAGTTTATTGGGAAATAAAGAATAATATAATTATAAATAATTTATTTTTAGACAAACTGGGATATTTTGGAGGTATCTCATGAAGGATTAGGAAGGGGCAGAGTAGAACAGATTGGAGCAAGTTCAATTCCCTGTGAAGGATCAGGGAAGCTCAAAATGAATTTTGAAGTCTTGGAATGGATCGGGTGGTCTTGAAGCAGGATGGATCAGGGAAGCTCGAGAAATCTTGTAGTCTTCATGTATTTTATTTGTTTGCACCACATTGAAAATGCAGGGCTCAAAATGTTGCGCAAATGAGGTAACCCCTATTCCTTTTGGAAAGTGCCTGGGATTTTTAACTTCCTTGGGGATGGTTGCCCAAGGCAGAAGAAATCTTAGGCTACATTTACGCTACATGCTTCTTGTACAAGAAGCCTTTTGCGCAAGTGTTTTTGCGCAAAAACTTCTTGCGCAAGAGCACATCCACACCTCAAAGCGCATTGCAAAAGCGATGTGCTTTTGTGCAAGACAGCGTTCACACTGCATAGATGCTCTTGTGCAAGAAGTTTTTATGAATGGCCATCAGAGCACCTGTGCTTTTTCCCATAGGGGTTTCTTGCGCAAGAAACCCCTCTGGAGTGTCCACACTTGCCTTTTTGTGCAGTAGCTGTAGCACAAAAGGGAGTTATGCCTCGTAGAAGGAGGTTTCCCTACACAGGCTAAAGCTCTCTGTTCTGCTGTTTTACTGCTGATTTACTTGCGCAAAAGTGCATTTGAGATGTGGATGCTCCACAGGTTTTTGTGCAAAAATCTCCATTTTTGCACAAAAACCTTGCAGTGTACACGTAGCCTCTGTAATTTCTCAACTGGCAGATGACAACCTGGTCTCATCTGAAGGCTGGATTTATTATTGCTTAGTGCTAACATCACTGTAGTTGTGATGATGAAGGTTCTTGCAGTCTAAGCGTATTTCAGGCATGCTCAACTTCTTGAAAACAAAATTATCATTTGAGCTGGAATGTCGCAATGCTTCTTTTCAATGCCAATGGTTTTGTCCAGTTACTCAATCATATACTTGACTGTTTGAAACTCAGGTCCCGATCCTACTCTTAACCACGTTTATTCAAATTTGTGATAATTAGATTGCAAATGCAGTTTGAATTTCGCATTTACAGCGCCGTACAACGCCTGTCATTAATGCAGGCCTGAGTTACGATGCCCCCGACTTACGTCCTTGGCGCCGTATTTACAGTGCCATACAACGCCTGTCGTTAACGTGGGCCTGAGTTACGATGCCCCCGACTTACATCCTTGGCGCCGTATTTACAGTGCCGTACGACGCCTGTCGTTAACGCGGGCCTGAGTTACGATGCCCCCGACTTACATCCTTGGCGCCGTATTTACAGTGCCATACAACGCCTGTCGTTAACGCAGGCCTGAGTTACGATGCCCCCGACTTACGTCCTTGGCGCCGTATTTACAGTGCCGTACGACGCCTGTCGTTAACGCGGGCCTGAGTTACGATGCCCCCGACTTACGTCCTTGGCGCCGTATTTACAGTGCCGTACGACGCCTGTCGTTAACGCAGGCCTGAGTTACGATGCCCCCGACTTACGTCCTTGGCGCCGTATTTACAGTGCCGTACGACGCCTGTCGTTAACGCGGGCTGAGTTACGATGCCCCCGACTTACGTCCTTGGCGCCGTATTTACAGTGCCGTACGACGCCTGTCGTTAACGCGGGCCTGAGTTACGATGCCCCCGACTTACGTCCTTGGCGCCGTATTTACAGTGCCGTACGACGCCTGTCGTTAACACGGGCCTGAGGTACGATGCCCCCGACTTACGTCCTTGGCGCCGTATTTACAGTGCCGTACGACGCCTGTCGTTAACGCGGGCCTGAGTTACGATGCCCCCGACTTACGTCCTTGGCGCCGTATTTACAGTGCCGTACGACGCCTGTCGTTAACGCAGGCCTGAGTTACGATGCCCCCGACTTACGTCCTTGGCGCCGTATTTACAGTGCCGTACGACGCCTGTCGTTAACGCGGGCCTGAGTTACGATGCCCCCGACTTACGTCCTTGGCGCCGTATTTACAGTGCCGTACGACGCCTGTCGTTAACGCAGGCCTGAGTTACGATGCCCCCGACTTACGTCCTTGGCGCCGTATTTACAGTGCCGTACGACGCCTGTCGTTAACGCAGGCCTGAGTTACGATGCCCCCGACTTACATCCTTGGCGCCGTATTTACAGTGCCGTACGACGCCTGTCATTAACGCAGGCCTGAGTTACGATGCCCCCGACTTACGTCCTTGGCGCCGTATTTACAGTGCCGTACGACGCCTGTCGTTAACGCAGGCCTGAGTTACGATGCCCCCGACTTACGTCCTTGGCGCCGTATTTACAGTGCCGTACGACGCCTGTCGTTAACGCGGCCTGAGTTACGATGCCCCCGACTTACGTCCTTGGCGCCGTATTTACAGTGCCGTACGACGCCTGTCGTTAACGCGGCCTGAGTTACGATGCCCCCGACTTACGTCCTTGGCGCCATATTTACAGTGCCGTACGACGCCTGTCATTAACGCAGGCCTGAGTTACGATGCCCCCGACTTACGTCCTTGGCGCCGTATTTACAGTGCCGTACGACGCCTGTCGTTAACGCGGGCCTGAGTTACGATGCCCCCGACTTACATCCTTGGCGCCGTATTTACAGTGCCATACAACGCCTGTCGTTAACGCAGGCCTGAGTTACGATGCCCCCGACTTACGTCCTTGGCGCCGTATTTACAGTGCCGTACGACGCCTGTCGTTAACGCGGGCCTGAGTTACGATGCCCCCGACTTACGTCCTTGGCGCCGTATTTACAGTGCCGTACGACGCCTGTCGTTAACGCAGGCCTGAGTTACGATGCCCCCGACTTACGTCCTTGGCGCCGTATTTACAGTGCCGTACGACGCCTGTCGTTAACGCGGGCTGAGTTACGATGCCCCCGACTTACGTCCTTGGCGCCGTATTTACAGTGCCGTACGACGCCTGTCGTTAACGCGGGCCTGAGTTACGATGCCCCCGACTTACGTCCTTGGCGCCGTATTTACAGTGCCGTACGACGCCTGTCGTTAACACGGGCCTGAGGTACGATGCCCCCGACTTACGTCCTTGGCGCCGTATTTACAGTGCCGTACGACGCCTGTCGTTAACGCGGGCCTGAGTTACGATGCCCCCGACTTACGTCCTTGGCGCCGTATTTACAGTGCCGTACGACGCCTGTCGTTAACGCGGGCCTGAGTTACGATGCCCCCGACTTACGTCCTTGGCGCCGTATTTACAGTGCCGTACGACGCCTGTCATTAACGCAGGCCTGAGTTACGATGCCCCCGACTTACGTCCTTGGCGCCGTATTTACAGTGCCATACGACGCCTGTCGTTAACGCGGGCCTGAGTTACGATGCCCCCGACTTACGTCCTTGGCGCCATATTTACAGTGCCGTACGACGCCTGTCATTAACGCAGGCCTGAGTTACGATGCCCCCGACTTACGTCCTTGGCGCCGTATTTACAGTGCCGTACGACGCCTGTCGTTAACGCAGGCCTGAGTTACGATGCCCCCGACTTACGTCCTTGGCGCCGTATTTACAGTGCCGTACGACGCCTGTCGTTAACGCAGGCCTGAGTTACGATGCCCCCGACTTACATCCTTGGCGCCGTATTTACAGTGCCGTACGACGCCTGTCATTAACGCAGGCCTGAGTTACGATGCCCCCGACTTACGTCCTTGGCGCCGTATTTACAGTGCCGTACGACGCCTGTCGTTAACGCAGGCCTGAGTTACGATGCCCCCGACTTACGTCCTTGGCGCCGTATTTACAGTGCCGTACGACGCCTGTCGTTAACGCGGCCTGAGTTACGATGCCCCCGACTTACGTCCTTGGCGCCGTATTTACAGTGCCGTACGACGCCTGTCGTTAACGCGGGCTGAGTTACGATGCCCCCGACTTACGTCCTTGGCGCCGTATTTACAGTGCCGTACGACGCCTGTCGTTAACGCGGGCCTGAGTTACGATGCCCCCGACTTACGTCCTTGGCGCCGTATTTACAGTGCCGTACGACGCCTGTCGTTAACACGGGCCTGAGGTACGATGCCCCCGACTTACGTCCTTGGCGCCGTATTTACAGTGCCGTACGACGCCTGTCGTTAACGCGGGCCTGAGTTACGATGCCCCCGACTTACGTCCTTGGCGCCGTATTTACAGTGCCGTACGACGCCTGTCGTTAACGCGGGCCTGAGTTACGATGCCCCCGACTTACGTCCTTGGCGCCGTATTTACAGTGCCGTACGACGCCTGTCATTAACGCAGGCCTGAGTTACGATGCCCCCGACTTACGTCCTTGGCGCCGTATTTACAGTGCCATACAACGCCTGTCGTTAACGCGGGCCTGAGTTACGATGCCCCCGACTTACGTCCTTGGCGCCATATTTACAGTGCCGTACGACGCCTGTCATTAACGCAGGCCTGAGTTACGATGCCCCCGACTTACGTCCTTGGCGCCGTATTTACAGTGCCGTACGACGCCTGTCGTTAACGCAGGCCTGAGTTACGATGCCCCCGACTTACGTCCTTGGCGCCGTATTTACAGTGCCGTACGACGCCTGTCGTTAACGCGGGCCTGAGTTACGATGCCCCCGACTTACGTCCTTGGCGCCGTATTTACAGTGCCGTACGACGCCTGTCGTTAACGCGGGCCTGAGTTACGATGCCCCCGACTTACGTCCTTGGCGCCGTATTTACAGTGCCGTACGACGCCTGTCGTTAACACGGGCCTGAGGTACGATGCCCCCGACTTACGTCCTTGGCGCCGTATTTACAGTGCCGTACGACGCCTGTCGTTAACGCGGGCCTGAGTTACGATGCCCCCGACTTACGTCCTTGGCGCCGTATTTACAGTGCCGTACGACGCCTGTCGTTAACGCGGGCCTGAGTTACGATGCCCCCGACTTACGTCCTTGGCGCCGTATTTACAGTGCCGTACGACGCCTGTCATTAACGCAGGCCTGAGTTACGATGCCCCCGACTTACGTCCTTGGCGCCGTATTTACAGTGCCATACAACGCCTGTCGTTAACGCGGGCCTGAGTTACGATGCCCCCGACTTACGTCCTTGGCGCCGTATTTACAGTGCCGTACGACGCCTGTCATTAACGCAGGCCTGAGTTACGATGCCCCCGACTTACGTCCTTGGCGCCGTATTTACAGTGCCGTACGACGCCTGTCGTTAACGCAGGCCTGAGTTACGATGCCCCCGACTTACGTCCTTGGCGCCGTATTTACAGTGCCGTACGACGCCTGTCGTTAACGCGGGCCTGAGTTACGATGCCCCCGACTTACGTCCTTGGCGCCGTATTTACAGTGCCGTACGACGCCTGTCGTTAACGCAGGCCTGAGTTACGATGCCCCCGACTTACGTCCTTGGCGCCGTATTTACAGTGCCGTACGACGCCTGTCGTTAACGCAGGCCTGAGTTACGATGCCCCCGACTTACATCCTTGGCGCCGTATTTACAGTGCCGTACGACGCCTGTCATTAACGCAGGCCTGAGTTACGATGCCCCCGACTTACGTCCTTGGCGCCGTATTTACAGTGCCGTACGACGCCTGTCGTTAACGCAGGCCTGAGTTACGATGCCCCCGACTTACGTCCTTGGCGCCGTATTTACAGTGCCGTACGACGCCTGTCGTTAACGCGGCCTGAGTTACGATGCCCCCGACTTACGTCCTTGGCGCCATATTTACAGTGCCGTACGACGCCTGTCATTAACGCAGGCCTGAGTTACGATGCCCCCGACTTACGTCCTTGGCGCCGTATTTACAGTGCCGTACGACGCCTGTCGTTAACGCGGCCTGAGTTACGATGCCCCCGACTTACGTCCTGGGTGCCGTATTTACAGTGCCGTACGACGCCTGTCATTAACGCAGGCCTGAGTTACGATGCCCCCGACTTACGTCCTTGGCGCCGTATTTACAGTGCCGTACGACGCCTGTCGTTAACGCGGCCTGAGTTACGATGCCCCCGACTTACGTCCTGGGTGCCGTATTTACAGTGCCGTACGACGCCTGTCGTTAACGCGGGCCTGAGTTACGATGCCCCGACTTGCGACGCTACCCCTGGAGCCAATCGCATTGCAAGCCGGGGGCAGCCTGTACAGCACAACTGAAAATTGGAGCAAGGGAATTTTGGTTGTAAGGCTCACGGCGCGTTATTATTTTGTGCTTTTTGCACCCCAGCCTGCCATCGCCGGCCCGGCTGCAATTCCGCTGTTTAACACGTGGGTTGCAATGGTAGAAAACGTGCGTGTGCAAGGGGGGGTCCGGGCACGCGGACTCCTGCTGCAGGGGCGCGAGCGCTCTGCAGCGGGCCTGTCCCCACGTGACGAGGAGCGCGCGGGGCTGTGTCCTCGGGCGCTGGGACAGCGGGCAAGGCGGAAGCGGCAGGGGGCGGGGCCAGCGCGCGGCAGGGGGCGGGGCCAGACTCTTGGGGCTCGCGAGAGTCACGTGGGCGGCGGCGGACTCGACAGGCCCATGGCGGCGCCCGTGTACCCGGCCTGGCTGCGGCGCGCGGCCGCCGGGAGACCCAAGCGCGCTCCCGCCGTGCGCCCCGCCCGGCCCCTCGTGCTGGCCGACCGGGTAGCCAATCGCCGGCTGCGCCTGGGCGGTGAGTGCGGGGGGGCCCGTGTGACGGGAGATGGGGGGGTCTGGGGGGCCCCGAGTGACCGGGGGGGGCGGGGTCTGGGGGGCCCCGAGTGACCGGGGGGGGCGGGGTCTGGGGGGCCCCGAGTGACCGGGGGGGTGGGAGATGGGGGGTCCCATGTGACTGGGGGGGGCGGGGTCTGGGGGGCCCCGAGTGACCGGGGGGGGCGGGGTCTGGGGGGTCCCGTGTGACCCGGGGGGGGCGGGGTCTGGGGGGCCCCGAGTGACCGGGGGGGTGGGAGATGGGGGGTCCCATGTGACCGGGGGGGGGCGGGGTCTGGGGGGCCCCGAGTGACCGGGGGGGGCGGGGTCTGGGGGGTCCCGTGTGACCCGGGGGGGGCGGGGTCTGGGGGGCCCCGAGTGACCGGGGGGGTGGGAGATGGGGGGTCCCATGTGACCGGGGGGGGCGGAGTCTGGGGGGCCCCGAGTGACCGGGGGGGCGGGGTCTGGGGGGCCCCATGTGACCGGGGGGGGCGGGGTCTGGGGGGCCCCGAGTGACCCGGGGGGGGCGGGGTCTGGGGGGCCCCGAGTGACCGGGGGGGGCGGGGTCTGGGGGGCCCCGTGTGACCGGGGGGGTGGGAGATGGGGGGGGCCGTGTGACCGGGGGGGCCTGGGGGGCCCTGTGTGACTGGGGCGGGTCTGGGGGGCCCCGTGTGCCGGAGGGGGGAGATGGGAGAGGGTCTCGGGGCGGGGGCAGGAGATGGGGGAGGACCTGGGGGCTCTGTGTGCCTGGGGTGGGGGCTAGGCACCGGGCACGCTCCAGCCCCGCTGACCGCCTGCAGCCCGGTGCCCTGCCCAGTCCCTGCGCTCATGCCTGCCAGCCTGGGCCTGGGGGAAGCGCTGTACCAGCCCCCTTGGCAGCAGAGGCTGGGCCAGGGCTGCCAGAATGGGATGTGGCTTGGAAGCTCTGCACAAAGTGCTGGGTACTGGCTGGAGGCTGTAAAGCCTGAGTGGAGAGCGGATCGGTGCCTGGGCTCAGCTCCTCGGGCTGACCTGCTGAGATTTCTCCTCTTCCCGTGCTCCTGACAGTTGTGCAACGCGGAGGCTGTTAATGTGGATTATTCCCAAGTCACAGATTTCTTACTGTGGTGTCTCTCCCTTCCAGAGGCCTCGTGTACTACAGAGATGTCATTGCTGATGGCTTGCTGGAAGCAGAATGAGTTCAACGATGCAGCTTGTGCCAAGGAGATCCAGACATTCTGTGACTGTGTGGCAAAGGCAGATGTAATTAAAGCCTCTTTGGTTGTCTTACATTAGTGGCAGGGAGGGAGGAAGCCTGCAGTTATTCTTTTAGTAGTGCCAAGGACATTTACTATGCAATTTCATTTGTATTGAACTGACCTGGGGGAGGGAGATGATCCACATCGGATCAAACACACATTGCCTCTTGTGTGTCTGAGAGCATTTGGATGTGAGTAGTTAAGTGTTTACCAACTTTTGACCAGTACAGCTGTTAAACTAAACAGATGTTGAGCAAAATTTAAAACGGGGAGGGGAGTGGGCTCTGATGTCTGTTACAGTTGGCTAACTATGGACTCTGCAGTGCTGAGAGGTAGAAAAATTTGCTCCCCTCTGCACCAAGAGTTTTGACTGAGAGGCGTAAGCCTATTGGTGCAAGTAAATCTGTGCAAGTATGTTGTAACTTTTCAGCCCTAGTCCTGGGTCTGCCATTACCCCCAACAGAGTGAGCTGTAGACTGATTAATCTACTTTTTAAAATGACACATTCATGTTTACAAGCAGTAAACATGCACTTGCTGGGGGAGGGGAGCCTGCTTAAAAGCTGGCTCCCCTTGGGCACTGGCTAACATCTCTCCCACCACCTCACACTGGGAAACACAAGGCAGTTACGTCTATTCAAATCATTAAGCTCAAGTTGTCTTCAGACTCAGTTTAACTATGATGGAATGTTGTAAGGTTTGTTCTATTGTTTTGGAGCTTTTTCCAACTATACAGATTGGAAATATAAAAACAAATGAAAGTTCAGATGCATCAGAAATGCTACTGCTGATAGATAACTGGTGTTAGTACAGTGTACCAGACAGTACCTGCTCAGTCTGCACAGAAACATCCACTTACAAGTGTAATGTTGGGGTAGGAGGACTTAATTGGTCACTGAAGAGCAATGGCAATCCAAATCGTCCGGTATTGAAAATGGCTTCATGAGTCTTATAAAGGCAGCAGTCACTGGCTTCTGAAAACAGTCCTTAGGATTGCCCAGGTAATTGGTACCCTAACACTCGCTCATTGTGCAAATGGTATGCTTTGGAAATGACTGCGTCATTAGAAAGATTGCTGGGTGTGTGCGTGAATCATTTCAGCAAATAAAGGAGGTTAATTCTTTTGTGTTTCAGGCAGAGCACAAGGAAAGACGCAAACAAGAGTCCCTGGACCAGACAGGAAACTTTTCTTCAAAGACAGTGAACAAACTGCTGAAGAGGTTCCCTAATATCACACACGATTTTTAAAGGGAGACTTGCTTTCCCAAGTAACTGGAGACCAGGAGATACCATTGGTAACCTCTTTGGAGAAGGAGTTAAAAGGAGTACAAGTGAGCATGTGGCACTGAAGGTATTTGTCAGCATTCCTCAGGGGTTCTTGACTTTGAGAAGTGGTCACAGGGTCTTGTGATGACAGGAGGGATGTTTGCTAAGTTTATTCAGTCAGCCACAATGTGGTCTTGAATCTTGCTTCATTATGAAATAAAGCCTTTTGAGGAATGAAATAAATGGAGTTCGCAACTAGGATGTGAATATGCATGTGTGTGTTGGCACAAGCAGATTCTACAGCAATCATCCTGCCTGACTTTTGAATCACTGGCAGATAGTTTATAACTCAATTTTGGGTCATAAACTAATTTACAGTTGGTATTGGTAAAGGTGGGCGTCACCATGTGTGTATTAATCTTGCTTCTCTTATCCCTTGACATTTTGGACCTTCCATTAATCTATGATGAGAGAAATCTTGGACCAACTCCCAGAGTAGCACCCCTTTAGTCACAGAATGCATTATGTGTGTGGGGTATCATGTGTGACTTCCACCAAGGCAGTTCTAGTTTAGATCACCTGCTTTTCAAGGGGAAAAAACAAAGGATTTGTCAGGCTCCATTCTTAGTTGTACTACAGTAACATCACACAGTAACATCACATAAGAAGACCCACAGTTTGGCCTGGAGAGCTGTTGTTAGTCAATTTGACTCTCTCCCTTATGTGTCTGAGGTAATGTAACAGTGCCTTTTTTGTGACGGTATTGCCCGGAATGGCATACTGTCACCTATTTTCCCAGCCCCAAAAAAGCACTGTAATGTAATGTCTACACTAGAGTTTGTTGGCATAACTTACATCGCTAGGGAGTGAATAAACCCCACCCCTGAGCAACACAAGTTACACTGACATAAGTGTTCGTATGCACAGCGCTATGGGTGTGGAGAGCTCCTCTCGTTACCATAGCATCTGCCACTCACAGAGGTGGCTTTTATGCTGATAGGGAAATGCTCTGCCATCAACAGAGTGTCTTCGCTGGACCTGCTACAATCCCACGGCTGCATCAGTACAGCTGTGCCTCTGCAGTGTTGTGGGTCTAGACGTGGTCTTAGTGGACAACAGGAGGAGGGGGAGTGTGGCACATCTGTAACTGTAGTAAGACAAGTTATCTGGATTCATTTCTGCTGGTAGCACCGAAAGGCCCCAGCTAAGATCGTGTCTCTGGAGCAAGTAAACTGTATAGCACAACAATCCGCAGGTCCAGACTGGGAAAGTGACTTATCAAAGATGACACAGCAGGGCCGAGTGAGAAATTGAAACAAGGAATTCCCAATCTTGCGCCCTATCCACTGGACAATTTTTGTTCAAATTATCTGTGCTTTTTTTAAACTATAATCTCATTCACACTGACTTCATTGGATTGTTCCACAGCCTGGCCAGACATTTCTTGTTGCATCATGAGTCTTAAAGAGGAATCAGAAAGAGACTATGATGCCCCTACCTCTTGATCCAGGGAAGAAGCCCTGTGTGGAAGGGCACACCTCTCACGTTGTCTGGAGTGTGTAGTGCATTCTGCATTTCAGAGCCAGTCATCTCCCTGGCCACCACACCACTGCCGAACCAGATGATGCGCTGTGGATGAGAGTTGCCAAATATCCTTTGGCTAATGAGAAGGTTCACTAAGCAGGGAGCTCGGAGACTGAATTCTAAGATCACTCTCGCTGACTGCTCTGTTCTGTACTTTAGTGTTGAGCGTAGCCTCATGCTGCCCTTTTCTCTAGTGGAGAGACCAGTTCTTGTTCTCATGCCTCCAGTGTGAACATCAGTGAATAGCTTCTTATTACATGACAGGGCAAAAAGAGGGAACTCATCAGGTTTTTCTTCTTCATCCACCATCTCAAATAACACAGGGCGATCCCTTTCACTGTCTGTTCCAGGCCAACTAATCCCCAAGTTTACAATCGCACTAGTAAATTACGCAGTGCTGCCCACTGATGTAGTTGCTTTCTCTGGTCATTTCAGTCTCTGCGATATCGTTTCCACTGCCTTAGTGCGCCATGCGAGGGCCTTGCAGTTGCTCAGGTACTGACTGTGCTCTGCTGCAGCCTTTTGGTCACTGCACTTCAGCATTACACTGCTTGGTATTTGTTTGAAGACTCCTTTGACAGTTGGCTTGGCTCTGGATGGCATGCTGCGATCATTAAGTGTCCATGCTGACTGTGCCCTGGGCAGGTCTAGCCGCTAAGATTACCCGCTGACTGTTACATTAGTAAGTAAGCAGAGAGTCTGGGATGCTGAGACTAGGGATGTGAATGATTAACGGGTGGGCTCGAGCAGCCTCCCGCCCACTGTGACAGAAGGGGCTGCTCCAGCTCTGCGGGGCCCACCGTGGGTGGGGGATGCTCCAGCTCCAAATAATGTTTAATGGTTAACTGATGAACCAGGATTTTACATCCCTGTGGAGACGTTCACTTACTGCCAGATGATCCCCGGGATTCTTAAGGTGTGCAGCTATCTCTCTCCTCTGAATGAGTTCTGTGGGAACACTCCTGGGGGGATGCACGTGATGATGCTGTTGCTCCATGTGGCACCAGGGGCTTTTTCTAGCACCTCACGCCTGCATAATGGGGGAGGGCTAATTCAATGAAAGCTTGCTTGCTGGTTTTCCCTAAGGAGGCTTTAGGCAGACCAGTTGGAATTCCTTGATCTTATTCTCCCTGTTTCTTGTGCTGCCTGACAGCCTGGCTAACACCAACTCTGGGCACAATTGCGCTTTTCAATCCTTCTCGTGTCCCTGGATCTCATAAGATCTTGTATGGAGGCGGCAATGTCTCTTTACTTCCCTGAACAGCGTGATCTCATAGGAGGCAAGGAATCATTCCGAATTCCCATGGATGACACAGACATGAAGGCGTGGGTTAACGGTCTTCTGGCACTCATTCTACCTTTGATTACTGTGGGTATGTGACGGCGCGTTGGGGGTCCCCCGTCTCCTGCACCCCGAAATGGCACAAACAGACTGCACCAGCCGGTGGAATAGAGGAAGTTTATTGCCTCTCCAGGATACAGCCCAGCACAGATGTAATCTGGTCACAGAGCTGGGCTAGGATGCCTCAGGCCCCCTTGAGATGGGGGAGACTGGGCCCCTAAACTCCAGCCCCTTTCCCTGGGCTGTCTCCTCCATGCTCCCAGCCCGCAACTCAACTCCCTCTCTTCCAGCCCTGCCCCCCAGCCAGGGCAGCATTCCACCTTCCTTTGTTCCTCTCCATGGGGGGTGTCTGGCCATACTGGTTTGCATAGTGACTCATCCTGTTTTGCTGGGTCGTGGTACCCACGGCAGCCAGTGGGGGTTACTCCAGAGCCAGCAGCATAGAAACCAGCCAGGTACCCCCACTATGTCACAGGGTAAGATAAAAAAAGGCCTACTGAAACACCTGTAGGCTCTCTGACTTTTGGGCACAGTGCCAGCAGGACCTGTACTGATATAGTGTGGACTTGCTAAATAATACATGTGATTATTCAGATTGAATGCCTCTGCTCTCCAAGCTCTCTCTTCGTGGAGGGAATATATTTAGAGAGAGACATTGAAGTCTTAGAAGGAAGAGAGTAACTTGAGTCTGGCCGCTAAACATTCACCTAAACAACATCCAGGGCACTACAGTTAGGGTTCAGGCAGCAAAGCTGCTCTGGATTAACTGGCTTGACTAGTTACAAGCATGATGGTTGGGAGGGGAGTACAGCTCCTGCGTGGGGGGGGGGGGGGTCTGCAACGCTGAGGAGGTAAAAGATTGCCTCTCCTGAAGAACGTGAAGCCAGTGCCACTTCCTGGCCTTTAAACAAACGCTGAGCCCACAACTATGCCCTAACCGCTGGCACAAGTACTCAGGGCCTCGTCTGGTGGCTCGGGGGGAAAGATGAGTGTCTGTTTGCCTGACCAAGGGATGAGCTTTAAACAAAGAGGCCTGGGGGATTTCTCTACAGAAGCACACAGGACAGGTGATTTGCAGCTAGTTCGGTCTTGTCTACATGAGAAGTTAGAAGGTAAGGTGAGAACTTTAACTGGTATAGCTGCCTCCTCGGGTGGACACTTATTTTGGCATAAAGGGGCCCTTTGCAATTTAGTTTGCCAGGAAGGAGAGGCAGCTGGGAAGGGGAGGCAGAGAGAGACGAGGCGGGGAAGCAGCCAGGAAGGGGAGGCAGAGAGAGAGAGAGACGAGGCGGGGAAGCTGCCGGGAAGGGGAGGCAGAGAGAGAGAGAGACGAGGCGGGAAAGCAGCCGGGAAGGGGAGGCAGAGAGAGAGAGAGACGAGGCGGGGAAGCAGCCAGGAAGGGGAGGCAGAGAGAGAGAGAGACGAGGCGGGGAAGCAGCCAGGAAGGGGAGGCAGAGAGAGAGAGAGACGAGGCGGGGAAGCAGCCAGGAAGGGGAGGCAGAGAGAGAGAGAGATGAGGCGGGGAAGCAGCCAGGAAGGGGAGGCAGAGAGAGACGAGGCGGGGAAGCAGCCAGGAAGGGGAGGCAGAGAGAGACCTCCAAGCTGCAGGGGAGGTCTCTCTCGGGACCAGAAGGGAGGGATTTTGCATCCTCAGAAGCCAATGCAGAGGCAGCTGTGCGGGGTGCATGGGGTGCGGCTGCTTTGGCTCAGGTTTTCTCAAGCGGTGCACTGACCACAGCAGGAGGGTCTCTGTGTGTCTGCTCCTGTTACCGTTGTGGACTGATCACTGAGCTCTCTGGCCTGGGCTGAGGGGTAGGACAGGCTGTCTGCGAAGGGGGCTTTGAGGCAGCACACTGCCCAGTGGTCTGGACAGCAGACTCTTCCGTCACCATCAGTCTCCAAGCTGCAGGGGCTCCATTCTCCATGCCTGGGCGTGCACAGCCTGTGGGAGTCGGGAGACATGGATTCTGGTGCTGTCCCCTGCCTTGCCGGGGGCTTTGGGTAGGTGCGGGACTCCTGTGGCTCAGCTTGCCTGTCTCTGAACTGGGGCGGGCGGTCACTCCGGGGTCTGGAGAGTGCTTTGAGATCTGTAGGCGGCTGTAGTGTTGGTTCACTTGCCCTTGCGTGGGCTCCAGGCTGTGGGACACCGAGTGCGAGGTGGGCGCCCCACTCAACGGCGTGTGAAAACCGAGCTGCTGTTTACGCATGGCCACACACTCTTCCTTGTCCCAGCTGAGCTGGCAGGTCACTGATGCATTCCCAGGCGATCTTGGTGCTATCCCATGGTCAGCAGCCCCTGCTGCTCAGATTCGGGTCTGGTGTAAGCAGGGCTGACCTGTTGAAACCAATGGGAATTGGTTACTGAAACAATAGATGTGGCCCACGGTACCTCATACAGCAAGAGAATTTGCCTCAAGCCATACTATTCTCTCCCCGCCTTTCCAGAGTGAGAGGGGAAGCTGAGAGACAAAGCCATGGCAGCACCGGTAAAAGGAGAGAGCAGCTCCCGATGACTAGACTTCTAAAGATACACGGGCCCTCTCTTCAACTCAGGGATCATTGCTCAGGAGTCATGGAAAAAGCTGCTGGCTATTGAGACAGGAACTGGAATGCAAGGAGCTAGTAGAAATGTCTCCGTCTCTTTGCCTCCCCCTGATGCCGCTGGTCTGGGAAGCGTTTATACCTGCCTGCAAACCCTGGGAAAGCACCAGGTCCCATCAAAGCAGAGATCTCCCTCCCCCGCCAGCAGTGGCGTTGCACCCCCAGAAGGCCTCTGCTCTCATCAGGATATGCAGCTGGGGCTGGCAGCAGCCTCAGAAACCTCAGACCTTTCTTTCATATCCCCTGTGCTTGCTCCTAACACGCCAGGCCCTGTTTGGTGTGGGGCAGCAGCGCACCTTCCCCAGCACTGAACTGCACAGCGGGGAAGGCGCCAGGGCCCGGTTGAGTCCCCCGGACACTCAGAGTTTTGCGTGTGGGCGACCTCTCGCTGTGACTGTTCATCCCCCTCGGCTTCCATGGCCTCTCTTCACGCCCGCTTCCGCCGCGGCCACCGGAAGTTGCTATTCTTGCTTTGCGTGGGGGCGGGCACAACAATTTCTTTCATTCTCCCATTTTCCCCGCTCCAGCTTGCTCAGGCCCCTACTTCTCCTTTCCACTCCAACTGGCTCCAGCGCCCTGTGCCTCCTGGAGCACGTGGAGAAGAGCCTGACTATGTGGAGTAGCAGCATGGCTGTGTGAAGGGTGAGTCCTTGTGGGCGGAGCTGTGATTGGCCTCCAAGTGGAGCAATAGGAGCATCAGGACAGAGATGGTGGCAGGGTGATGTCCCCAGAGCAGTCAGACATTGGGCAGCGTCCGTGCCGTGCCCGTGTTTAGCTCGTGGGCTAGTCATCTCTGCCTTTGCTCTGTGTGTCTTTCTCAGGCTCTCTTGGGAGCACGGCCCAGCCAAAACCATCAGCAGAGTGCAGGTAACAAGAAGGAATTCATTCAGTCAGCACTCCGATTCCTTACTGCCTGCAGCGAGCTGAGACGGAGGGCAGAATGGAAACGCCTCCTCTTTTCCCACCGTTCTTTCATTTTCTGTTCTGTTGACCCCTTGGGTTTCTGTTTCTTTCCCTCTCTCACGGTTCCAGCATCATTTCTGCATCACGTTGAATGCTGCTGCGGTTTTCTGTGCAGCCCACGTTTTCTTTCCCTTTCCTCTCTCTGCCTCCCATTCTGTCCTGGCACGGGGGCTTGGCCGTGGGGCACAGGTGCAGGGTCTCAGCTGTGGGGGCTGAGCCGTGGGGCACAGAGGTTGGCTGCGGGGGCTGGCCATGGGGTGCAGGGTCTCAGCTGCAGGGGCTCCGCTGTGGGGGCTCGGCTGTGGGGCGCACAGGTTGGCTGCGGGGGCTGGCCACGGGGTGCAGGGTCTCAGCTGCAGGGGCTCCGCTGTGGGGGCTCGGCCATGGGGCGCAGAGGTTGGCTGTGGGGGCTGGCCACGGGGTGCAGGGTCTCAGCTGCAGGGGCTCCGCTGTGGGGGCTCGGCCGTGGGGCGCACAGGTTGGCTGCGGGGGCTGGCCACGGGGTGCAGGGTCTCAGCTGCAGGGGCTCCGCTGTGGGGGCTCGGCCGTGGGGCGCACAGGTTGGCTGTGGGGGCGGGCCACGGGGTGCAGGGTCTCAGCTGCAGGGTCTCAGCTGCGGGGGCTCGGCCGTGGGGCACAGAGGTTGGCTGCGGGGGCTGGCCACGGGGTGCAGGGTCTCAGCTGCAGGGTCTCAGCTGCGGGGGCTCGGCCGCGGGGCGCACAGGTTGGCTGTGGGGGCTGACCACGGGGTGCAGGGTCTCAGCTGCAGGGTCTCAGCTGCGGGGGCTCAGCCGCGGGACGCACAGGTTGGCTGTGGGGGCTGGCCACGGGGTGCAGGGTCTCAGCTGCAGGGTCTCAGCTGCGGGGGCTCGGCCGCGGGGCGCACAGGTTGGCTGTGGGGGCGGGCCACGGGGTGCAGGGTCTCAGCTGCGGGGTCTCAGCTGCGGGGGCTCAGCCGCGGGGGCTCAGCTCCAGCAGCAGTTGTCGATTAAGCAGAGGGGGCCCCCTACCTGCCCTGGTTTTGTTGTGCAGGCTCCACAGCTGGCACGTGTGGGACACGCTTGCTTCACGGGTGCAGGAAAAGGTTAATTGGCGGGAACAAGGCCCTTAGGCTCTGCCCTCGGCTGGCCTTCCTGCCAGCTCCAAGGCGGCCAGGGTTCGGCAGGCCGGGGGCAGTGGCGCTTTGGAGGACCTACAAGATGCAGGTTTCCCTGGGACAGCTGCAGACCGCAGGGGCCGGAATGGGGGTGCTGCTTTCCCACTGGAGAGCTGCTGGCACCGCAGGACTGAAATCTGTCCACGGGCCAGGCCTACTGCCGTGCCAGCTTCCCTGCTGCCTGGGTGCGAGTGGTCAGCCTCCAGGCCCCTCTGCTGCGGCTGTTGGGGGTCAGTTAATGCCAGCGGTGCTGAGGCTTTCCGTGCCGGAGCCACCCTGCCAACAGACGGGTAACTCGTCCGCAGGCTGCCGAGGGCTCCGTGGCTCTGACACCTGCCTCTCGGGGAGCTCCTCCGGCCAGCAAGCAGCCTGTAGCGAAGCTGCCACCAGCGCCCCTCTCCTTGGTACACGGCTCCCTCATCCCGCCGCGGGGTCTTCCCCGCTGGGAGCTCTTGTCCATGCCAAGGGCGGAACGTGGCCATGCCCGTCCACTAGGTGAGTAGTCGGGAGTTTCCGCCGACCACTCGACTGGCCAGCCAAGCGCTAGTTCACACCCGTCCTGCTCGGGGAGGGGAGGGCAGCCCCAAGCCTTGTGTGCGAGGAGCCCATCAGTCCCGTCTCTCTTTCGGGGGGCTTGACCATGGCAGGCCTCCCTGCGGCTAAGGGGGCTGCTGGGTGGAGCGACGCCGAGTCACAGCTGCTGGGCGGTGACGGCAGCACGCTGCTTCCGAAGGTAACGGGAGGGCGGTCTGGCTGCGGGGGGCCAGCGACAGCCGGGACGATAATCCCGTCGCTCCCCTGCCCCACGAACCCGGCCAGTCCAGCCAAAGAGGGTTTGCTTGTCTGGCTCTGGCCTGTAACCAGCGGCGGGAGCTGCTGCCAGAGAGACGTGGCCGGGTGTGGGCACGGCCCCAGGCCCCTTTGCGTTGGCCTTGATGTACCTCCATGCTCAGCCTGAGCCAAGAGCCATGGCGTGGGATAAACCTGCTCTCAGCACCGTGCCTGTAGGGGGAGGAGCTGGAGAGGCTCAGCCCAGTCACGTGGTCCAGCATAGAACAGGCCCCAAAGTGAGGGGCACACACCTAGCGGGGCGTGGCAGGCCCAGGACATCTCCCTGGGCAGGGAGGGAGCCCCAACCAGCCCCTCCCCAGCGCCAGCTCAACCCGGTCCCAGTTCCCAGCCTTGAGCCTGGGGGCAAGGCCAGGAGCAGAGCAGATCCACACCTGGGCCCAGGCAGGGCAACTGGCCCCACACTACAGCCCAGCTGTGGCTCCGCTCCCGTCCCAGCCTTGGCCCCTAGCCATGGCCATGCTCCCAGCCCCACCCTCAGCTGTGGCCCCCACTTTGGCTCCCTTACCCTGGCCGTAGCCTGCCCTCCTGGGCCCCCAGAGCCATGGTTCCACTCCTAGCCCCGGCTTGGGGGGGTGGAAGGGCATGGATGGGGTAAATGGGGATATGACCCTTTAAACTTTGGGACGGCTGATGGAGTGTCCGGCTGACAATTCATAGCCTGGCTCACGTCAGACAGAGCGTCGGGGTGCGTGATGGTGGTATGAGCGGAAGTTCCCTTCTCTCCTCCCGGGAACCACCAGGCCCCTGCTTGGCCCAGCCTTGCTGGAGACTGGGAGGAACTGGTGAAGTGGCCAGGCGGCACGGCTCTTGCTTGGGGCACTGCCAAGCAAGTGGTGCTGAAGCCTGCATTATGTCCGGCTGGGGGGCCACAGTTGAGCCCGAGGTGCGTGGCGCTCTGGGGAGGCAGCGGTGAGGCTCCATTCCCAACTGAAAGGGCTTGTGAGGGAGGAGCCCAGACGAGAGGGTGGCTGCAGGGAGGGCAGAGACCAGGCTGTGGCATGAGCCCTGAGCAGAAGGGATGTGCTGGGGTGGAGGCAGCATCCTCCCCAGGGAGGCAAATCCTTGGACTTACCCACATGGCCCCAGGAGCAGTGGGGCAGCCACCACGCGGCCCGCATGCTAGCTGCTGTAGCTGGAGCCTGGGCCGCGGTACTAAAAATAGCACTGCAGCCTCAGCTTGAGTCCCAGCACATCTGCACCCCTCAAGCCCCTCTAGCTCCCTGGTTCCGGGGCTGAGCCATGAGGCGGGCAGCTGCCCCGTGTGCCCAGACTGGGCCAGGGTACTAAAAATAGCAGCATGGCTCCAGGTCCAGCCAGCAGCCGACCGCCCCATGGCCCAGCCCCGGAACCAGGGAGCTAGAGGAGGTTGATGGGTGCGAGTGTCAGGAAGGCGGAAGGGGCGGGCGGAGGACTAAGGGGAAGGGGCTTGTGCTGAGGGGAGGGGGGGGCAGGGCGGAGGAGACACAAATGCCAGGGGGCAAGAGGAGACAATGAGGGGAAAGGGCAGGAGGAGGAGGGGATGGGAAGGTGTCAGTGGGAGTGGAGGGACAGGGTGGGGTGGGAGAGGAAAGGGGAGGGGCAATGGGTGCCAGGAGAAGAGGGGTTGCAAGGAGGGGTGGGCATGAGGAAGGCAGGCATTGGAGCAAGTCGTGTGAGGGTGCAGAGGGTGGTGAGGGGGTGGGTAGTGGGGAGGAAGAGGGCAAGGGGGCAGGTGATGGGAGGGCAGGGGCAGTGAGGGAAGGGGAACACCAGGCAGGTGCAGGGCTAAGGGAAGGTGCAGGTGCCGGGGACTGTGGGGTGAAGCGGAAGGGCCGAGACGTGTGGGCAGCGCTGTGCTGCAGGCAGACGTGCTCCCGCTGCTCCTTGGGGGTGGTTCAGAGCTTTCTCTGAAGCAGGGGGCCACGTAGGGTAGACCTGACCTGCTGTTCTGTTCTGTTCCAGGACGCTGCTCCAGAGGGCGGTACCCCTTCTCCCAAGACAAGACTGTGGCTCGCTACGGGGGCAAGTTTACTAACTGCATGATCTGTGCTGGAAACCTCTCTGAAGAGAAGCGGGTGGACAGCTGCCAGGTGACAGCGGCGGGCCACTCATCTGTCAGAGGTCAACTGGACGCTGGGTCATTTGGGGATCACTTCCTGGGGTTACGGGTGTGGCCGGAAAGACTCCCCTGGAGTTTACACTAAGGTCAGCAAATTTGTGCCCTAGACCAAGAAAGTGACCAGGCTATAATGCAAGTCCCTGAGCTCTGAGCTCTTCAGCATGTAATCCCCCTTGCCCACAGCAAATTCAAACTGTGGCCTGTTCTTGGGAAACGCAGGTTTCTTCTGCCTCCACAGTGGGCTGCTGTGTGTGTGAGACTTGTTGGGGCCTTGAACACTGAGAAGAGACTTAGCCACCAGGGAAATGATTGTGCCTGGCTCTTGGAAGTTTTGCTCTCTCCGTAGTCCCAGACCTGAAACGGGGACGCGGCTCTGAGCTGGAGACAGACGGCATCAGACTCATGTGGAGAAACTGTCCTTGTCCCTCTGCTCCTGGAGGGGTGAAACCGCGACAGGAAATCTGCAGAGTTCAGCTCAGGTCTGCCACAGCCCCCCGGGCCCTCTGTGCTGTCTGCTTGCTGTTCCAGCTTGCCCCGTTAGCCCCTCAGGAAGCAGGCGGCCAGCTCTTTAGCTGAAGTCAGTTGAGGTAACCGTAAGGGTCTGACCTGCAGTCTCAGTGGAATGGAATTAATGTCAGTTTCAGAGCGCAGAAGGGTTCTGATGTTCACCATGACTCTTCTTTGGTTTCTGTTTCTCCCACCCTGCGGCAGGTGACCAGCATAAGAAAATCCTGGGACTTTATCTGTGTATTGGGACAGCACATGCCTTTCGAGTGGGTGGATGCAAACGAAGCCAGGCTGGAAGGCTCAGCGTCCCCATAGTTCTAGCAACACAAGGCAGAGCCAGGAGTGAAGGGACAAATTAGAGCGACAGATGGGAAGCAATAATACCTGACCACAGGATGAAGCTGGTGCAGGAGGGGGAGGTGTGGGTCTCATGCCAGCTGTGCATGCTTTGGGTTCAGTGTGTCTGCACATGTTGCATGTAAATATCCTATCAGTGTGCAATAGCATGTCCCTAGTTTCACCCCCAGTGCCAGAACAGGTGACTGGCGCGGGGTAGCACACCTGTGGGGGGAATTAACAAGCCACCATGCGCGAGCGCTGTTACCGTAGGCAGCCTCAAGACGCATGGTGGTGGGGTTCCAGACAGGCATGTGAGGTTTGACAGGCAGCAGCTGTAAACCACATTTGCCTTAGCTCCACCAAGAGACCTTAGTTAAAGTAAACCTGTCAGGTTAAAAATTGAGCAGATTTCCCCGCCTATGTTAAACTGAATAATTCTCTTGCAGGCTGTCCACCGCTTGCACGGTGATCGACTATTTCAAACAGCTGATTGTGTCCAACACTCGCCGGCTGAATGTGTCCATCAAGTTTCGGTCAAACAGGTCTGTGGGATGGGGCAGTTTTTGTACAGGACTAGACTGTAGGTCAGCGCCCCTGGGAAAGGCTGAGACCCTGCAGAGTCAGTTATGTGAGATGCAGCTGCAGCACTGTAACCATGTGGCCTGCACCAGCAGGCCTGACTTGTGTGGCTCCTTGGGGGTTTGCTGGCCCCCAAAGGCTGCCAGAAAATCCCCGTCCAACAGATCAGCTTCCTCTCTCCATTGAACTGACCCCCGGGGGGAAGGGAAGCACTGGGGCAGGTGGAGTGAATACTGCCTTGTGTTTGCCGTGGAGCGAATTGAGTCACTGAGTCCCACGGCAGCAGTGCCAGCAACCGGCTGGGGAACACGCTGTGGCTTGGCTGTTACTTGAGGCTGACCAAAGCCCCTGATCCCTTTTCTGGAGCTATATGCGGTGCGGATTATCTCTCTGAATTACATTCCATGCCGCAGCTTATGAAGCTGTGCAGGTGGCCAGCTGCCCTTGCGTTGGAGGGTAACAGCTATTATACATGCACTTACCAAGCGCACTTACCCCAGGGCTGGGCTTACCGCAAGTTTAAAGGCACTGCAGCAAAAGCAGCTGGTGTGAGCCATAACAGGACGGAGCGATGTGTTTGCAGCTGCATGCAGTGGCCGTCCGGGGATGGCCTGAGAAGGTCAATTGGCTACAGTGTTTGGGGGATTTCTGAGCCGCCTGGATGGGTTCACAAGGGAGTCTCCTGAAGCCAGATGCAGTGGAGACCTGAGTGGGCAGAGGCCTCAGGGCTAGCAGAATGCCCCAGCCCCTTGGGTGCTCCATGTGCAGCTGCACGTCCCCTGGGCTCTGTTTTCACTTGCTCGAATCCCCAGACACAGGGAGAGCAGCCAGCCTGGTCTCGTGAGAAACCTCTTCCATCTTCCGGGGCTGAGCCGCTCCTCTCAGCCTGGGACGGGAGACCTCAAAGCAGCCAGCTGCCAGCAGAAGGGCTGCTCCCATAGCATGCTGATAAGAGACTGCAGTGGCTCTGCCTGGGCTCATGCATTCCTCCCGAGTTAGACAGTTGCGAGGGACCCTTCTGATCTGCAAGGCAATGGAGGGGACTTGTTCAAGCTGCAGTGCTTCCAGTGTCGAGAGCGTCCGTCTCCCTCCAGCTCCACTCGGACGTGTGGCTGCCTGCCTGCCTGCCTGTCGGAAGGTTTCTGTGAGATCCCTTAATAACAGGAGCCTTCCAAGCACTCAAGCCACGAGGAACTGCTAGACCCTGACTATCCTTTTCCGGTCACTCTGGTGTTTCCACAGCTGCACCTCCACTGCTAGAGCCACTGACCTGCCGTTCCACCGGTGGGACTGTGTGTGCTGAACTGGGCGGGCTTGACAAGCACCCTGCTAAACTGGCGCTAGACTCTTGAGACACAAAGCTGAACCTACTTCACTCAATTGCTGCAGCTTCACATCAATAAACCTGTGCAACTCCCGTATGAAGATAGGCCCAAGAACGTAGCCTGGCCCTGTTAAATTTCACACCAAAACTCTGTGGGGGGGAAGGGGGACACAAGAGTGGAATCATTCTCTCTGCAGAACCCAGTGATCATCACCCCACCAGAAGCACACGAGAGGTTGCCTTAAGTTTAGCTGTAATAATTGATAGTAAATGAGAATCCTTCTTAGCCCAGCTCACTGGGAAGAGAGATTTCATTCCTAATCAGTCAGCTCGAATTAACCCGTCTTCAGTTCTTAGAGACAGACACCTAATCAGAGAAAGCTGCAAAACTGAAAATAGCTGATGACTTAAATCTAGGACTCCCGGCTCTCCCTGAATCTCCCTTCCCATTCCCTGCGCCTTTTACTTGAATGATCACAATTACCTGATTTACAGGTGACATGAAATTTAACAAGATTGGCTGCAATTACCCACGTAGTTTTACAGCCAGTCTACAGACTGCCACGAACAAGACCCTAGTTACTCTGGCACGGAGCAAAGGAAAACGAGAGCTAGTTGGGGTCCCCTTTTCCAGGGACAGACACATCCAGCTGGCCTGCCACAATGAAGCAAGCGCTTAAGAACTGCAATCTCTCTGACTCGTACCTGTGCTCGAACGCAGGGAACGCTGAGGGAAGGCGCGGTTTGTTCAGCGGAAGAGCACTGTTCAAGGGCAACGTTCTACGCCTCTTTGGCTAGCCCTGCATGCGAGGCTGATGTCTGCCCAGGGGGCTCACTGGCGAGTGAAAGTGGCTGCGGAGCCCAGTTTGCACCCGGCAGATTTTCCCCCCGGCAGTGACAGATGTGATCCTACAGGAGGCTTGGCTGGCAAGAGCAGGGGTCTCGCTGCTAATGAGCCAGGAAGGACTGTGAGTGTGTTCCTGGTTTGGGGGCAGCCATTATGACTGGCTGGCTGTTCTGTCCCCTCCCCTCCTCTATTTATTCTTGGATCTGGACTTTTATACTCAATTCATCTGAAGAAGTGGGCTGTACCCACGCAAGCTCATGACGTCGTCTACATGTTTTGTTAGTCTCTAAGGTGCTGCTGGACTGTTCCCACACAACTCTGTGCCCCCCCCCCCCCCCCCGCCATTACTCCTGGGAACACCTGCATATAGTCGTAGGGCTGGAAGGGACTCCAGAGTCCTGTTGGTTGTGTTTTAAGCTTTTCCTGTCTCTCATGGTTTATCAGGCAGCCTGCTCGCTGTGCCCAGCAGGATGTTACGGCGGCATGAATGCGGTTCCTTAATGAAGGTGTGCTGCAGCGCCCGCCAGTGTATCTCTTGTCCTGTTACTTGTAGCTGGGGTCAGAAATTGTGTCTAGCTTGTGTGTGAAAACACTGCTGCAGTTTGGAAACTATGTTTCATTATTCCACTGGCAACAGCTTGCTAATGCTTGCAGAGGGCAGCAGCCCTGCACGCTTTCCAGAAGAGTCTAGTCAGACAATTGTTTCTATAGGCACATTAAGCAAAATGCAGTTTCCTCACCCCATCTCTTTTGCAGCCATCAAGATTTTCTGTGGAATCCCAGTGTCCTCAGCCACCCTTTCTTTCTCAAAACCAGGTTTTTTCCAGCTTATCTAACTGTGGAAACATTCAAATATCTCTGCACATCAGCAGCAGAAAAGAGTGAGTCAAAGTTTGTCCAGACTTATCAGTGGAATACCCAGAGACAACTGCGGGGGAACAGCATGGGCCACAGGACCACTCCCCCGCCTCCCCCAGCAAGGCCATCTCTGCGGGGAGGGGCGGGACACCTCCCCCCCTCAGGCTCTGCCTCTCTCCACCCCTCCTTGCTGGAAACCAGAGCAGGGCCATGGGAGGGGAGGACCTGGATGTGGCTGGCATAGGGCTGGCAGCAGAGCCTTGGGCAGTGGCCAGGACTCCATGTGTGGGGCCAGGTGCTGACCCTGAGGCTCTGGCCCCTTCCCCCCATGGTGTTGGGGGGCACATGACTCTGCCCCCGCCATTACTCCTGGGAACACCTACTGCGTTTTCCTCCTCTTTGAGAAATCCATAACCCCATGCTCCACTTCATTCCCTGTGACCCCATTTTAGCTTTATGCCAGTCCAAGTGACCCCTCGGGCTATTCACTGGTGCGTTCGCATTGCATACAGTCCTAGGGCTGTCTCTGCACTCGGAGACCAGCATTTCTCAGACTGGGGACTGGAGAGCCCTGGGCTCCAGGGGCCCACTGAGTCACTGATCTCCCTTCCCCTCAGGCAGGCTCCCTACCTGCCCTGGTTCCACATGACTTCTGGAAGCAGCCACCAGGTCCCAACAGCCGCTAGGTACATGGGCAGCCAGGGAGGTGCCGCACGCTGCCCTACAACTAACTCCCACTGCCCGGGAACTGCCATCAGTGGGAGCTGCAGGGGGGTTTTCTATGTCTCTTACCCCCATGAGCACAAATACTCTTGGGTCGTGAGTGCTCAGAGCAGATGCACAGTATGCACTGCAGCCCCCAGACTGATGTGAAAGTTTCCACTTGGAGTTTTATTTCTTCAGTTCCCCATAATCTCTGAAGCCGCAGTCGGTTCAAATCCCGCTCTCCCTGGTTGGGTGTATTGCTGGGATATTGCTAAAGCTTCCCGTCTCTGCAGCAGCTGGATGCACTTTAAAGAGCTGAGATTAAAAGCTAACACATTTCCCTTTGGGCTTGGCGCAGACACCATGGCTGTGTCTAGACTGCATCCCTTTTCCGTAAAAGGGATGCAAATTAGACACATCGCAATTGCAAATGAAGCGGGGATTTAATTCCCCCCTGCTTCATTTGCATAAAAATGGCTGCCGCTTTTTTCCGGCTCGGAGCTTTGCTGGAAAAAAGCGCCAGTCTAGACACGGATCTTTTGGAAAATAAAGCCTTTTCTGAAAGATCCCGTAGCCCTCTTAAAATAAGGAATAAGGGATCTTTCGGAAAAGGCTTTATTTTCCAAAAGGTCCGTGTCTAGACTGGCGCTTTTTTCCGGCAAAGCTCCGAGCCGGAATAAAGCGGCAGCCATTTTTATGCAAATGAAGCGGGGGGGATTTAAATCCCCGCTTCATTTGCAATTGTGATGTGTCTAATTTGCATCCCTTTTACAAAAAAGGGATGCAGTCTAGACACAATCCATGACTGCAGAGTGCTGCTGGTCCCAATGCCAGAAGAAAACTTGTGATGGGCTTGAAAGCAAGAGCTAGCTGTTAGTAAAGGCCACTGTATCAGTGAGGCATTACTGGATCAGATCAGGCATCCCCCACGTCATTCAGGCTTAAGGTACTTCTGACAGGTGTTAATTCTAGATGTGAGGTCCTGGCAGGGAGACTTCCTTGTCCTTATGGGATCTTGAGCCTAATTGGGGGACAGAGAGCAAAACTGTTCTACTTAAAATACAGTTGTTACTGAACTAAGAAGGCTGATTCATGTTAGCTAGTTTACTATTGTCCAGCCAAGGGATTTGGATTTGCATGTCCAGTGTCAGGAGAACCATCCCATACACCTGTTAACCATGGTGGGGGTGGAATATGGCACCCAGATGCAAGAGAAAAGAAAAATGGAAATTTACTGTTCCTCAGCTCTCCAGTAGCTGACAGGGCCCAGCCATTGACACCAGCAGGAGAACACTTTCCTTCTCACACTGTTCAGTGACCTCTGGTAGCGGCACCAGTGTTTGCTTTGCAACTGAGCAGAGAAACCTGCTTCCTGGTGTTAATGCTTAGAGGTGAGGACGGAGCAGCTGGGGCACAAGCAGTTATTTTCCAGCTCAGAGGTGCCGAGGCTGGGCACAAGTGAAACATTGCTCAGAGGCCAGGTTTTCAGCTGGTGTCAATGGGCACAGCTCCATGGAAGTCAGTAAAACACAGCTGTTTATGCCAACTAAGGAGCCAGGCCCTTGTGTTCAGTTAAAAGCAGCCTTCTCTATCCTCCCCTCCGCACGGTACAGTAATTACCCAATTGTTTGGCTATGTTATTAGCACAAAGAGCAATTACAGCAGCCAATGTTAAGTAATAGTATCTCTTGCACTAGCAAGAAAACAGGTCCAGATTCCTAGGCAATCTCTTTTCACAAGAGGGAGGGAAAAAGTCTCTGCATATTGGAGATTCTGAAGTGGCCGAGTAAGAATCTTTCATAAAGGAATATTTATTTAAAGGATGGATTTCTATGCTTGAGAAACACCCAGTGACTCCAATCCCATACACCGTTCTGTGTGTGCTGCTTTAGTTTAAGCACATGAGAACTCCCTTGGAGCTCAACAGAGCTATTTATGTGTTGCAAGATAAGCATGTGCCCAAGTGTCGCAGGAGAGGGGCCATAGAAAAGGGCTTTACCAGGAATCCCTGACATAAGCAAAGCAATCATATTAAAGGAATAAACTGACAGGGCATCAAGTAGGGAAAGTCTCTGTAAAAGCACATGAAATCCATTCCCCACATAGCCAGCCGGTATCTCAGATGCCTTCTGATGGAGAGAGACTAACAGAAGAAGTGCTTTGATTTTTTAGAATGCAACGCTGTGGGAAAGGCCAGGTGGCAAGAAATCCTAAACAGGCTCATCGTAATTGGCATGACAGATGGTGGAGTATTTTTTCCTTTATTAGCTAGGACAGCAGCCTCGCCCCCTTGGCCCACACTCTGGACTCCGCGTATGAGACTGTCACTAGACTCCCACCCCTGCAGACATTTACAACATCTGAGTAATCCTGCTGGAGTCAGGTGAATGAACTACACACATGGGTAAGGTAAGCATATGTTTGTAAGTTCCAGGTCTCAAATGTT